>NC_079191.1:329207526-329518026 GCF_029499605.1 Hyla sarda
CTCTCTGAGATTTAAAGGGCCGGTGCACCACTAATTGGTGCCTGGCGCAATCAGTGTCAATTAGCTTCCCTGCTCCATGTGAATAAAAACCCACTTCCCCTTCCTGTCCGGGCCGGATCTTGTTGCCTTAGTGCCTAGTGAAAGCGTTTTTGTGTGTGTCCATTACCAGTGTTTCCAGACCTTCTGCTGTTGCCCTTGACTACGAACCTTTGCCGCCTGCCCTGACCTTCTGCTACGTCTGACCTTGCCTCTGTCTAGTCCTCCTGTACCACGCCAGTCTCAGCAGTCAGTGAGGTTGAGCCGCTACAGGTGGACAAGACCTGGTTGCTACCGCCACAGCAAGACCATCCCATTTTGCGGCGGGCTCTGGTGAAAACCAGTAGCAACTTAAAACCGGTCCTCCGGTACGGTCCACGCCAATCCCTCACTGACACAGAGGATCCACCACCAGCCTGCCGAATCCTGACAGTCTTGTTTGACACTCTGAATTTCTGAGGCTGTGGACTGCATATGCTCTTAATGTCTCACCTGGCCTTTGTCGCCTCTTGTACAGTCGGAGGCGTAGCTCTGAGGGGGAATGCGATTCAAATACCTGATATAATCCCTCGAAGATCTGGTCCACTGTTGCCTTCTCGGAGGCGGGCCAGGTGCGGACTTCATCAAATGCTAGTCCCTGTAGCTGCCCCATGAGCAATGGCACCTGTTGATTAGGGGGAAGAGAATAGAAAACAAACAAGCTCTTGATGCTCTCATGGAAATCCTTCAGGGTAACGGGATCTCCACTGTAGGTAGGAAGGACAGGTTTCCCCAAGAACAATGGGGGAGAAACAGCTGAGGCATTGAATTGGAGGCGAAGGGGGTAGAAACCTCTGGGTTTCTACAGCAGGAGGTGATCCAGCTTGTGGAATTGAAGAAGCACTTTCATCCGGTGAGCCCCAAGAACTAGGTGCTGACATCTTGCTGGCTTGATTGGGTGCACTAGCCCTTAAAGAAGATTTGAGAGCGTTGTCTCTTTAAGAAGATTTGAGTGCATTGTCTCTTTAAGAAGATTTGAGAGTGTTGTGTCTTTAAGAAGATTTGAGAGCATTGTCTCTGCAGGAATTGAGTGTGTGTTCCTTTAAGCTGCCCGACAATGAACTGGAGTGGGTACCTGCGACCTTGACTGGACACCCAGGGGTTAATGCTGGTAACCGCTGGCTCCAGAAACTTTCTGTAGCAGCTTCGGTAGTATTGAACAAAGTCTGCGCTGCCGCTGGTACGGTATTCTGCAGAGTCGGAGGCAGCTGCCGGAATCGTTGCTATGGCTGCGCCCAGGGAACTTCCTTTTTGGTCCGGTTGATAAATGCTATCCCTGTGTAACACAGGGCGGATCTTTAGTTCCGGCTCGCACACTGAAGAGGTGTCACCGCTGGGGACTGACTGGGCAGAGCTGCGACCGCTCCCACGCACGGGAAACACCGGACTTAGTTTAACTCCCTCAGGTACGGACTTTATACAGTTAGCAATGACAGTTAACAGTTCTTCCTTCACCTTCCCCACTACTTGTATTCGTGCCACAATAAGACAAACTCTTCTAACACAGTCCCGTACACTTTGTGGGCGCACACTTTTCCGTGACTGTATGCGGTTTAATATCAGACACAGTTCAGACTTGGGGGCAAGGACTTGACTTGGTGACTGAATGGTTAAGGCACACACCCGTATCCTGTTCGTGGGATGCCAAAATATGTGGTTTGCCACTTTAGTGAGTAGTGGCAGGGCCATGGGTGTTCCAGCGAGTGGTGGGATCAGATGTTATTAACCCCAGGGGTCGGATGGTATTAACCCCTATGTGTTTGTGACGCCAGTGTGGTTTTCAGGGTTCCGGAGCACCACACACCCGGATTCTCCGCTATCCCATGGGCTAGTAGTGAATAAAGAGTCCACAACCAGTTTCAGGTAAACGGAGGCTTTACTGAATAGAAAACAGGTGTAATTATCTTCACAGCTGTAGCCAGATTGTCCCAGAGATGTGACCAGTACCCAGAGGACTTCGCAGCTTGCTGGACCAATTCTTGTAATAAACTTGACTTTATCTTGTAATTTAGACTTGACTGTTATTAGACTGGACTTGACTATGTGCAGGACTTAGTACATATTAGTGTTGCTCGCGAATATTCGCAATGCAAATTTTATTCGCGAATATAGCATATTCGCGAATTCGCGAATATTCGCGAATATAGCGCTATATATTCATAATTATGAATATTCGGGTTTTTTTTTAGTTTTTTTTTCACAGTACACATCACAGTGATCACCCCTCTCTGCTTCCAGCTTGTGTGATGTAAAGAAGGCTCTAATACTTCTGTTTGAGACTGACGTGCGAATTTTCGCACATGCGAAACTTTGCATATGCGAATTTTCGCATATGCGAATTTTCGCTTATGTTAATTTGTGTTTATGCTAATTTTTGCATATGCTAATTTTCGCTTATGCTAATTTTTGTTTGTGCTAATTTTCGCATATGCTAATTTTCGTATATGGGAAAATAAAACGCGCATATTACGAATATGCGAATTTAGCAAATATATGACGAATATTCATCCGTATATTCGCAAAATATTGCGGATTCGAATATGGCCTATGCCGCTCAACACTAGTACATACCAGAAAAAAATGTTGCTGCATATAGTACACACCCAAAGCATATATAGATCATAAATAAACTTTATTATGGAAACCACATAAAAGCAAGGGAGACACATACATCTAAAAGCAATTAAAAAGGCTCAATATTGAGCCTGACACAACCACTAGGGGAGGGGCCATGAACCCCCTAACCCCAACCCTGCCCTAAACCCCTTAAGGACACATGACGTTCTCATACGTCTCCATTTCCGAGTCCTTAAGGACACATGACGTATGAGAACGTCATGTGTTTTACCGGCCCCCCGCAACCATCTGGAGCGGAGCCGGTCCCCGATGCCTGCTGAAATCGTTCAGCAGGCATCAGGGCATATCGCCCAGGGGGGTCATTATGACCCCCCATGTCGGCGATGGCCGCAGATCGCTGGACAATTCAGTGCAGCGATCTGCGGCGGATTCCGGGTCAATCGGGTCTCCAGTGACCCGGTGACCCGGAATTATTGGCTGATCGGGGCCGTCAGAGACGGCCCCGATCAGCCAGAGCCAGCAGGGGTGAGGTGGCACTGATTACCGGCCGACCAATCAGGGCGCCTGCTGCGGGTGTCACTCCCGCAACCCGCTCCGCCCCTCTTCCGGAGGACGTGAGCGGGTGCGGGACGTGCACCCTGGGTGCTGGGGACCCCGATCCCCGGCGCCCCTGTTGGGATCGGGGCCCCAGGAGCAGTGGCGGCGGCGGAGACGACGAGGGACTGACCTGTGCGGCGAGGATCGCTGGAGGTGAGTGACAGCCTCCTGCTGTTGCTTAGCAACAGCTCCCAGCATGCAAAAAGGGCATGCTGGGAGCTGTAGTTATGCAACAGCAGGAGGCAGACCACCACAACTCCCAGCATGCCCTTATGGGCATGCTGGGACTTGTAGTTTTGCAACAGCTGGAGGCACATTCTTTCTATGGAAAAGTGTACCTTCAGCTGTTGTGTAACTACAACTCCCAGCTTGCACAATCAGCTAAAGTGCATGCTGGGAGTTGTAGTGGTGCATCTGGTGGTTGCATAACTACAACTCCCAGCATGCCCGTTGGCTGTCGGTGACTGCTGAGAGTTGTAGTTTTGCAACAGCTGAAGGCACACTGAGTTAAGTAGTAAACCAGTGTGTCTCCAGCTGTTGCATAACTACAATCCCCAGCATCCCCAGCCAAAGTAGTATGCCTCCAGCTGTTGCATAACTACAACACCCAGCATGCCCTTCCGCTGTCCGTACATGCTGGGGGTTGTAGCTTTTGCAACAGCTGAAGGCACACTGGTTGCAAAACACTGAGTTTGTTACCAAACTCGGTGTTTCACAACCAGTGTGCCTCCAGCTGTTGCAAAACTACAACTCCCAGCATGCACTGATAGACCGTACATGCTGGGAGTTGTAGTTTTGCAACAGCTGGATGTTCCCCCCCCAATGTGAACGTACAGGGTACACTCACATGGGCGGAGGATTACAGTTAGTATCCGGCTGCAAGTTTGAGGTACGGCAAAATTTCTGCCGCAGCTCAAACTGCCAGCGAGAAACTACTGTGAACCCCCCGCCCGTGTGACTGTACCCTAAAAACACTACACTACACTAACACACAATAAAATAAAAAGTAAAAAACACTACATATACAAATACCCCGACACAGCCCCCCTCCCCTCCCCAATAAAAATGAAAAACGTCTGGTACGCCACTGTTTCCAAAACGGAGCCTCCAGTGGTTGCAAAACTACAACTCCCAGCTTGCACTGATAGACCGTACATGCTGGGAGTTGTAGTTTTGCAACAGCTGGATGTTCCCCCCCCCCAATGTGAACGTACAGGGTACACTCACATGGGCGGAGGATTACAGTAAGTATCCGGCTGCAAGTTTGAGCTGCGTCAAATTTTCTGCCGTAGCTCAAACTGCCAGCAAGAAACTACTGTGAACCCCCGCCCGTGCGACTGTACCCTAAAAACACTACACTACACTAACACAAAATAAAATAAAAAGTAAAAAACACTACATATACACATACCCCTATACAACCCCCCTCCCCAATAAAAATGAAAAACGTCTGGTACGCCACTGTTTCCAAAACGGAGCCTCCAGCTGTTGCAAAACAACTACTCCCAGTATTGCCAGATAGCCGTTGACTGTCCAGGCATGCTGGGAGTTTTACAACAGCTGGAGGCACCCTGTTTGGGAATCACTGGCGTAGAATACCCCTATGTCCACCCCTATGCAAGTCCCTAATTTAGGCCTCAAATGCGCATGGCGCTCTCACTTTGGAGCCCTGTCGTATTTCAAGGCAACAGTTTAGGGCCACATATGGGGTATCGCCGTACTCGGGAGAAATTGGGCTTCAAATTTTGGGGGGTATTTTCTGCTATTACCCTTTTAAAAAATGTAAAATTTTTGGGAAAACAAGCATTTTAGGTAAAAAAATATATATATTTTTTTACATATGCAAAAGTCGTGAAACACCTGTAGGGTATTAAGGTTCAAATTACCCCTTGTTACGTTCCCCGAGGGGTCTAGTTTCCAAAATGGTATGCCATGTGTTTTTTTTTTTTGCTGTCCTGGCACCATAGGGGCTTCCTAAATGCGGCATGCCCCCAGAGCAAAATTCGCTTTCAAAAAGCCAAATGTGACTCCTTCTCTTCTGAGACCTGTAGTGCGCCAGCAGAGCACTTTTCACACCCATATGGGGTGTTTTCTGAATCGGGAGAAATTGGGCTTCAAATTTTGGGGGGTATTTTCTGCTATTACCCTTTTTAAAATTGTAAAAATTTTGGGAAACCAAGCATTTTAGGTAAAAAAAAATATATATTTTTTTACATATGCAAAAGTCGTGAAACACCTGTAGGGTATTAAGGTTCACATTACCCCTTGTTACGTTCCCTGAGGGGTCTAGTTTCCAAAATGGTATGCCATGTGTTTTTTTTTTGCTGTTCTGGCACCATAGGGGCTTCCTAAATGCGGCATGCCCCCAGAGCAAAATTTGCTTTCAAAAAGCCAAATGTGACTCCTTCTCTTCTGAGACCTGTAGTGCACCAGCAGAGCACTTTTCACCCCCATGCGAGGTGTTTTCTGTATCGGGAGAAATTGGGCTTCAAATTTTGGGGGGTATTTTCTGCTATTACCCTTTTTAAAAATGTAAAATTTTTGGGAAACCAAGCATTTTAGGTAAAAAAAATATATATTTTTTTTACATATGCAAAAGTCGTGAATCACCTGTAGGGTATTAAGGTTCACTTTACCCCTTGTTACGTTCCCTGAGGGGTCTAGTTTCCAAAATGGTATGCCACGTGTTTTTTTTTTTGCTGTCCTGGCACCATAGGGGCTTCCTAAATGCGGCATGCCCCCCAAAAACCATTTGTCGCTCCTTCTCTTCTGAGCCCTCTACTGCGCCCGCCGAACAATTAACATAGACATATGAGGTATGTGCTTACTCGAGAGAAATTGGGTTTCAAATACAAGTACAAATTTTTTCCTTTTTATCCCTTGCAAAAATTCAAAAATTGGGTCTACAAGAACATGCGAGTGTAAAAAATGAAGATTTTGAATTTTCTCCTTCACTTTGCTGCTATTCCTGTGAAACACCTAAAGGGTTAATACACTTACTGAATGTTTTTTTGAATACTTTAGGGGGTGTAGTTTTTATAATGGGGTCTTTTATGGGGTATTTCTAATATGAAGACCCTTCAAATCCACTTCAAACCTGAACTGGTCCCTGAAAAATAGTGAGTTTGAAAATTTTGTGAAAAATTTCAAAATTGCTACTGAACTTTGAAGCCCTATGGTGTCTTCCAAAAGTAAAAACTCATAAATTTTATGATGCAAACATAAAGTAGACATATTTTATATGTGAACCCAAAAAAAATTATTTTGAATATCCATTTTCCTTACAAGCAGAGAGCTTCAAATTAGAAAAATGCAAAATTTTCATTTTTTTCATCAAATTTTGGGATTTTTCACCAAGAAAGGATGCAAGTTACCATAAAATTTTACCACTAAGTTAAAGTAGAATATGTCACAAAAAAACAATCTCGGAATCAGAATGATAACTAAAAGTATTCCAGAGTTATTAATGTTTAAAGTGACAGTGGTCAGAATTGCATAAAACGCTCCGGTCCTTAAGGTATAAAATGGCCTGGTCCTTAAGGGGTTAATACAGTACAGCAATACAACTGGTGCTCCAAAGATGTATAGGAATAAACCACATACAAAAATAATAATCACAGTCAGTGGAAAAATGTGCTATTGAAATAATACATTGTTAATACAAATAATGAAATAGGCAAGCAAACCACAGACAGAGGAGCAATAGTACAGATAGCAGCAGGGCAGGGAGACCGTAACCCCATGCGTTCCATCACTCTCAGGTGACTTCCTCAGGGGTGATGTGCAGAAGATTCCAAGTCTCCCTCTATATATACAGCATATTCAATAATAATACCCGACAGGTGTGATGTCCGTTCCTGTGCACACATGGCGCCAAGCGCACGCCGCTTCACGGCGTGAACTTCCGCCCCTGTATGCGAACAATTCCGCCCAGCCCGAGTGTAGTGTATGCATGCGCTGGCGGCACGAAAAACATCAATTCCCGTGCACGCGCACATCCACACCTAACTGGTGTACATGACGCGCATGCGCTTATAGCACGGCTGCATCAGATCCAGCGCATATCGTAGTATGTTGACACACGTGACACACTCGAGTCACATGGGTCCTCATGTGATCACATGGACATTATGAATGCCACGCACGTGCAAAGATTGACTTGACTTACTGGAGAGTTGTAGCTTTGTGGAACTTCAGATGCTGAACACTGACTGTCCTGAGATTCTCTGGTAGCTGCTTCAGCAAAGACATTGATGTTACTCTCAGAAGAGTCAGAGGAAAAGAGAGTGAATTAAAGATGGCTTCCCCTTATATATAGTGAGGGGGCTGGACTATAGCCCATTGGTCAAGGTGTGGGTCATAGGTTAAACCTGGTGATCTCTGGGAGTACATGTTGCAACAAAGCATATAACAGTATAACATAACATGATGAGGCTTACTCACACAGGTCCTGGAGTCCTCCAAAGGTCCTATATACTATCCATACATTAGAATCCTATCTATGGTCTTAAGGTAACATACACCAAATTTAATAAACTAGCAAGATAACACAAGGAGTCCCTGCAGGGGAGCCCCCAGGTCACTGAGGGACTCTACCTGACAGGGCCTACAGGTAGTACAGGACTATGTACCTGTAGTGGGACACCACACTAGCACTGGAAGAGATGGTGTTTGTGGCTGCTGGATAAATAGAACAACTACAAGCTCAAGTCTAATCAATGAGACAAAGAACTGCCGGCTCTGCGGTCACCACACTCACTTGAAGCCTCCAGCATTGTGGAGAGCTCGCAAAGGTGGGAGCTGAATGACAGATTTCGGGGGTCCCCAGTGGCACGACCCCCGCGATCAGACATCTCATCCCCTATCCTTTTGATAGGGGATAAGATCTATTAGGGCCAGAGTACCCCTTTAATACAGAGATGTCCCAGGTATGCCGCCTGTCTGTGTCGATTTCCTACTGTTTTAATCATGTACTTTTAATCTTATGCTCAATAAGCATTCATAATTAATTCATAATATTTTGAGTAGCTACGTTTATTGCTCATTTATTGTAATCTTTTTGGAGTCTGTTATTTAGGCTTATCCTACAAGTAAAGGGGCACTGCAAATATTTATTACATGTAGCCACTGTTATAGGGAACATTATTACAGTACAATCATTAGTTCCCCATATATGTAGGTCTTTGTTGCATGTTTTGCATACTTTTTGAAACATACATGTTAGTACCTTCTGTCGGATTCTGCAAAAAAATAAACTCCTTTATTGGGGTTATCTGAGTTCTAGGAAGATACATGTGAGTGCCTAATGTTGGTTGCTCATGTGTCTCTTCCATACCAGTGAAAACAGAAGCAGCAAGCTGTGGCACTACAGAGGGGCAATGTGTTGTTGGCACCGCTATGGTGGCAATGTCTAACTGGCACTGTTGTGGGAGCATTGTATGGTTCTAATTAGTAGGGACAAGGTATGGCTGGTACAGAGGTATGACTGGCACAGAGAGGTCTTTATATAGTTGACATTATACAGGAAGCGCTATGTCTGGAACTGCCATGGCCAGCAATATGATGGTGACACTATTATGGGGCATTGTGTGGTTGGAATTCATCGGGCTCTGTGTGACTGGAGATTTCTGTTTTGGACAATGCACAATGGCCCTCATTTACTAAGAGTGGAGTGTAGGTTTCTTTGTGGGTTTTAAATCCCTACATTTTATTTTCCACGGTATTTACTAAGGTTTCCCTACATTTTCCACTTTCCCTACACTTTGCTTTTTTTACACAAGCTCTGATCTGTCTGGTTTTCCTCAGCTCAAATCCACCACATATTATGTGGAAACCATAGTAAATATGTTGGGTTTTTGTGAAAATGTCAGGAACACGCCCCTTTCTGGAGACCACGCACCCTTTCCCCGGCTGCCACGCCTCTTTTTCGGGTTTTCTTAGCAAAATGGAGAGTTAGTCAGGGTTTTTTCAATTCTGGCGCAAATTCTGGTGCCCGCTATGATGGGTCTACGCAATTCCCCCACCAGTTATTTGGCCCATTATATTGATCTGTATTTACAGAAATAGGTAATGACCTTACCCAGTTTTTTATGTGATTCTTCACAGCTCTTCACTCAACTTTCAGGTCTAACCTGGGACCCTACATATACCATGGTCACGTGCGATGTCACATCCTTGTACACCAACATTGACCATCAATTGGGCCTTAATGCAGTCCAATCCTTTTTGCAGAACGATGACCAGCTACCAGAACCACAGCGTTGCTTCCTTCTACAAGGACTAAGATACATTCTAGAAAACAACTTTTTACATACAATGGAGCCATATACCAACAAAAGAAAGGCACCGCTATGGGGGCCAAAGTGGCCCCCTCGTATGCTAATTTATTTATGGGAGAATTCGAAGCTGAACATATCTGGAGAACTTTTACTCTTCTCAAACACATCATCTGCTACTGTCGATATATCGATGATCTGATATTCATCTGACGAGGACCACCACATACCACCAACATGCTACTGGAGCACCTAAACAATAACAACTGGGGTATAACTTTCACCCTCCAGCCGACAATGTAAGCATCTGGTCATCACTCATGATAAAGAAAAATTCATCAAAAAAGTTGACACAAATAGTTATATTGACTTTAACAGCGGTCACTACAAAAAGTGGCTAGAAAAGTGCACCCGTGAAGAGGATTTTCAGAAACGAAACAAGCAGGTATTTTAAGAAAACTATTTATGACAAAAAAAAATACCCAAAACAATTACTCACTGATGCATTTGAAAAAAAAAACAAAATAGATACCGTTCTGGAAAGTAAGTCAAATCGGTTTGAGGTCCTAAAGAAATTAGAAGTCTTCTGGATCTACAAATGTAATTCCCTGAGTTGCAACCATTGAGTCTGAATGAAATCTCAGAAACTATACTAGTTTGATTTTCTTCTCCGACGCTGCCTTAATATAACCTTTACGGCAAATAAATCTTTCATAATTCTTCTCCGGATCAAGTTCATCAATCCCTCCTGAGAAAATCCGTCACCAGAAGGATCCATAATATATTATCACTATCAATACCACCTCTATGTTACAAAATAACAGCCACATTACCAGCATCAGTAACATTACACTGGCATGTAGTCATGGATATCTGCTGTCAATTTTGACATGTAATTATATATGTTGCTACCATTTTATAATGTAAAATTGTTTGGTATCCCATTTTATAGTGTAAAATTGTTTGGTATCCCAATAATCTGACCAAAATTCATAGAATCTGTCTGTATTTCCAGCTTTGTCTCCCCCTCTACTGGTCCGGCACCTACTGGTCCGGCATTCAGAAATCTGACATTCACTGGTCCGGCACACACTGATCCGGCACTTCTCCTTCTTATCAATGCTGTCTGGGCAGCTCCAGCGGCTCCATCCGTTCATCCCCTACTGATACTGGTCAGTGTGATAATCCCGCCCCCTACAAGCTACGCCACTGCTACATAGCGCTCTGGTTCTGAGCGCAGTATAATATACAATGCAACACATTTCATGCATAACCCCGACTTCCCCCAGCTACGCTACTGCTGTGGATTACTTCGTACAGTGAGCGTAGCCATTCAGTACATCTTCCCCCGCCTCCTCTCCCTGACACACTGACAAGCTAAGCCTTATGCTGGTTGCGTTCCTGGTAATCCAGGGCTTACGCAATCAGCGTAAGATACGCAATGAACGTACTTATACCCACAATGTAAATTAACAATCAGCGCAAGATACGCAGCTTACGCAATCAGCGTAAGATACGCGATTTACATATCTATACCTACAATGTAAATCAGCAATATTAAGACTATAATAAAGGTTTTAGCTGTACAAAACATGATTTTGATATAATATATATAATTTTTATCACATGTTCTTATACCATTTTTTATTTTAATACAATTTGAATGTTTTTATGAATTTAAGACATTTTTGTGAATATCTAAATTGATGTGACCTTTATTTGACACTGCAAGGGTATTTCATTGTCTCACCTGTCTTTTACCTGTAAGCACCTTACCTGAGGAAGGGTCCTATCCGGACCGGAAACGCGTTGCTTTAGTGCAAGAAATATCTTTTGGACATGAAATCGTGTCCCACTGCCTAATTTGGAGAACCAGCACCCAGAAAAAGCTCAAGTTTTCTCTTTTACTATATTGGTTTCTTATCGGCACAGCGGAGCTAAAGACCAGACGAGCTGAGGCTGCAGGGTCCACATCTCTATCTAGACGTCTTCTGAGGTGTTGTGCTCTGACCGAAACACCAGTGGTTTTCCAGTTACCTCCTGCATATTACTGTGATATACTTCACCAGGGACGTGTATCGCTTTCTCTTTTTTTTTTCTCTCTTGTCTGCTTTGTCGGATTTTGTCCATCTATTCGACTTACCCCGGTGCCCTGCAGGATTTTATTTGTCAGGTAGTTGATTTTTTGCTATCACAGTTTGATGGAGCTTTTTACCTGCAGGTCACAGGGGCGTCGATGGGCGCAAAATTTTCTCCCTCTCTCGCCATTATATTCATGTGTTGGTGGGAGAGTAAGTTTTTATTTTCTGCACGTAATGTTTTTAGGGAGGATTTACTGTGGTTTGGTCGATACATCAACGATTTCCTGTTTATTTGGAAGTCGGGTATGTTGGCCGTGCCGCGGTTTAGGGAATACCTCAATACCAATCCCTGTGGTTTGAAATTTACAGTAACTCATACGGATAGAGTTTTCTTTCCTGGATTTATGTCTGGAGATAGTGAAAGATGTATTGTAGTGAAATCCATGTACCGTAAGGATTTGGCTGTTAATTCGGTACTGCAGGCCACTTCTTGCCATCCGGGCCATGTCATCACCAATCTTCCAATCGGAGAGATGACTATATCTAGGCGCAATTGTACTCTCTGGGATGATTTTATCAGAGAATCCCAGGAAATTGGGACTCGTCTGATACAAAGGGGATACTCTAAGTGGAGTGTCCAGAGAGCCATTAAACGGGCGACACTTCTGAACCAAACTTCTTTAATACACAAAAAACAGGTTGTTGGTACTCACCAGCAGAAGAAACCTATTGTTTTTTCTACCCAATTTAGTCAGGAACATCTGTAAAATTATTGGAAAGTATCTACCTATTGTTGCTGGAGATAGGCATTTCAAAGATGTTTTTAATGACGGTTTCAAATGTGTAGCAAGACGTGCCTGTACCTTGGGAGAAAGAGTCTCTCCTGGTTTATTCAATACAACAAAAAAATCAGTACCTACCTGGCTGAAGATGATAGGATCTTATAAATGTGGACATATATTCTGTACATGTTGCAAAGTGATGAAGAGCACCACCAGTTTATTGTCTTATGACACTGGAGAGTGTTATGGAATGAAGCAGTTCATTAATTGCAACACAGCCAACGTTGTCTATATGACCTCGTGTGAACAGTGTCACATACAATAAGTGGGATGTACATCAACTCCACTAAATGTCAGAATCCGAAAACATCTCTCCGATATCCCCCATTCTAACTCCCATCATGTTTCTATGGTCATTGTGCCGAGAAACATGCCGGGAGTTTTTCCTCCCTTATAGTACAGGGAGTATAGCGAGTTTTGCCATCTATTACGGGTGGTAATTCTAAACTGAAATTGTAAGATCGGGAGATTTTCTGGATTCTGAAATTAAATAGGCATTTTCCTACTGGTAACAAAAGACAGGATGTGATGTTGCATTATAAATAATTTAGAGTCTATTTTAGTATAATTTTGATGCTTGCATTTGCTTGATGATTGTCCACATCCTATACTTTTGGTTTTGATATACAGATATATGTGACTTTTTTCTCCTTCATCCTCCTGTGTGCTTTTGGATAGGTATGTGAGTATTTTCTTATACTAGGTCTCAGTCACATCTGCGTTTTTGTCTAACCAGATGTCACATGGAAAATGATGGAAGGCATATATTGGTATGGGTATGGTGATCTATGATTGTCATTATGACTAAGATTTTTTGTTTGAACAAAGATTTGATACTCAGGTCACATGGTTTCACCAACTCATGCAATATTGGTCCATTGTTATATCCATTTTTATAATGATTTTTTCTGGCACCATCATGCTGTATATGTTTGTCCTTTATGGTTTTAAATCCAATTTGTTTATAGTGTTTTGTATATATATATATATATATATATATATATATATATATATATATATATGTATATATGCTATGCTGCAATGTCAAACACAGGCAGCACTCCAAATTCAGGTGCAAAATAGAAGTGGCTTTATTCACACCAAATAGTGCAAGACGACGTTTCAACCACCTCTCGTGGTCTGCATCAGGCCTGATGCAGACCACGAGAGGTGGTCGAAACGTCGCTTTGCACTATTTGGTGTGAATAAAGCCACTTCTGTTTTGCACCTGAATTTGGAGTGCTGCTTGTGTTTGACATTGCTGTATCTGGAGGGACCTTGGGGCTCAGGTCCGACCACAGCGTGCACCCTTTACTTCTGGACTTGTGTGCTGCTTTACTTGCTGTATATATGCTATGCTGGATATGTGCACATGTACAATGTGAATTTGGTGGTTGAAGGGTTAATCGTAAATTAGGCCGGTATGAAACCGAGTTGATCCGCCCTTCACCCACTATATAAGAGCTTCACTTGTGCAATGTCTTTGTTCGACTAAAGCTACATAACATAGCTTAAACACATCACCTGTTACTCCTGTATGTCTATGTTCGGATATTTATATAGAAATAAGGTTTTTACCGAGCTTCTGCGCTGGACAATCTTCCATTTCTATTATGTCTGCTCCAGTCCGTGCTGCAGTGGGGCACATCTCAGGGGTATGCTGGCGTGCTCTGTCTTGTGGATTGGTGCAGACTGGTTCATAGAAAGAATTTCTGGAAATTGAAAAGGACAAAGATTTGCAACCAAACTTATAAGGCATGGATAATCTTATGGAAATAGATTAAAATAAATAGACTCTTCTGAGGTAACAAACCTTTGTTACCATACGTACTGTGAGTCCATGGAACAGTCTACCTCAGGAACTAGCCACAGCAAAAACAGTTGAGGGCTTCAGAAGAGGCTTACACAAATTCTTAGAGTAAAATAGCATTAAACCTTATGTAAAATAAAAAACATTCTTGTACTGTAATTTTCCATGCTGATTCCCTTCTTCTCCCCTCCCTTGGTTTAACGTGATAATCTTTTTTTCAACTCTACTATAACTGTGCTACTAATTCCATTACATTGCTGTGTCTGTTTTCCCAATAGGTGGGAATCATAAAAAATACATTCCCACATGTCAGGACCCTATTGCAAAGTCCAATTAGACACTGAATTTACACAGCTTGGGCATGAGGCAACAGGCACAGCAATGGGCACTTGATTCTATGCAGAGAACTTAGGGTTAATTTTCTTCTTCTATTTTTAAACTGGTTCTAGCCTATAGTCATTTTTTTTTAAACACTCTGAAAATGCCCTCTAATGCCTTCTTGCAGCCTTGGGAGTGGTCCAATATGATGTGTTGCCCACAAACCAGAAAAGTTTGTACGACTGGTCTCTAAGATATCATACTTCTTGCGAGTGATGTTCAAAACAAGTTTTTTTTACACCAGCTTTAGATTAATAATTAATTCCAAATAATTTCCCAGGTGACATGACTGATCACATAATTAAATTCTTACAGTTCATGAATTTCATCAAGATATATTTACCATAAATTCCCATATGTAATCATGTTATGACAACTTTCTTTTGATAAAAAAAAATTACAGTAAAATCCAATAGAAGCTTCTCTGTGAAAAAGTCTAGCTCAGTCCAGGAAAAAGGCTTGGCTAAAGATCCAGGTAGCTTCAGTGTAACAAATTTATACTATGCAAATTTATAGTGAGTGTACCCTCTTGAGTACTAAAAGAAAAATTGAAAGTGCCCCATAGTGCAGATATAAGTGTGGTTAAACGTTACTTGTAGATCCATGATCCATGTAGAACATCAGACTGCAACAAATGTCCACGCTCCCACTCATTGAAGCAGAACAAACAAATTCCCCTATGGATAGCTGGTTTGCTGCGGCATCTAGCAAAGCAGAGTGCTATTGCCATGAAGCGCGTTGCATTGTGGGGAAAAAAAACTAATATTGCTTATGCACCTACCATGTGGATTTTCGATCATTGCCACATAAAACCAGCTATCCATAGAGGAATTTTTAGTAAAGCTAAGTCTTTACAAACAGAGGCCATGCTACCTGCAAATCACTAATGTCACATAATTTTTTTGGGATGGCTTTCAACAGGAGATTTTAACATCAGAAATTGCAGATGATCAACCTTACATGAAACCTGTAGACAAAGATGCATGATACAATCCTTGTCATGAAGACTTGATCCAGATTTGGAAAATAACTCCTATAGACACAATAAATAATCTCTTTGCAAAAAGCTTTATTGAATTGTTGTAACCCACAAGAAAAGGGCTATAGATGTAGTGGAGGGGCTAGCTAGGTACATTTAGTGTGCTTGTGGAATGTTAGCGTCACAGCAGCTGGACAGCAATAGCTGCACACTGGCCACCTTCATTGTGTCCACAGTCATTTATTTTGAAGGGTTCCTCACTTGTGAAAACAATGTATGACCCTAGAGTACTTTTTGGCATGTGGTGTCTGGGTGCAAGTAAGGAATGCCTGGGATGTTAGTGGGGGACATTTATCAAGGTATTTAGAGCCTTTTTTTTTTTTTCTTACAAAAGTTGCATAAAAATCGCACATGTGCCTAAGCACTTTTTTGTGCGACTTTTTTGGGCAAGCAAAAAGTTACAAACAGCCTTACCTAAGCAAATTTAAGTTTTCCTTTTGCAGTGGTCAGGTATTTATGATGTTTGAAAGTCAAAAGTAGGCAAAAAAAACCTTCAAAAAGTCGCAAATCTGCTCAAGGTCTGACCTGAAGTACAAAACTCCCATATGTGAGCAAATTTAAGTCGCCGCCGCCATCGCTCATCTCCCCCCCCCCCACCACCACTGCTTATCTCCCTCCCACCGCCAGTCCCTGTCCTCTCATTGCCTCTGTCCTATGCTGTTCACTCCCCTACAGAAGTATCTTATGCTGTGGGTTCAGCTCCACTATTCACTAAGGACAATCTAATAGAGGACAGTCAGCAGCTACTGCCGAGCCAAGAAATGGGGGAGAAATCCGCCGCTTCCTCAGCTAGGCGGGCAAGTAATGATGAGAAGAGTGGCTTGGGAGGCGGTGTTGCCAGGCTTCAGGGTCCTGAAGCAAGCACTGTTGAGGAATCTGAGGAGGACATCAGTGATGTGCAGACACTTGTTGATGATGATGAAGCCGATCGCAATTGAGAGCCGGGTGCAGAAGGGGCTTCATCATCATCAGGAGAAGAGAGTTGCAGGTTGCCGGTGAGACAGCAGCTGAACCAGCAATGCGGTAGCACGGTTGGCAGTCAGCATGGTGGCAGAAGTGGAAATTATGAAGCCAAACATGCCCGGGGGAGACCGCCTACCTTCCTGGAAAGTAGTGGAACAGGGGTTCCTTGAGACGACGGCAGTAGCAGTCAATTAGTGCGGACTATTGGTGGGAAAATCAGCTACTCGGCGGTGTGCCAGTTTTTCATCAAGTATCTGAAGGAGGTTCACATAGCCACATGCAAGATATGTCAGCAGAAGGTGAAGCGTGGCCAGGGTCCCAATGTTGGCACCAAGGTCCTGCGTCAACATATGCTTCGCCACCATAAGGTGGCCTGGGAGAACCGTGGCTCCGATGTAGTGGTCCAGCCTGCTGCATCACCCAGTGGCACGCAGCTCCCTCTTTCAGCCAACCAAGGCTCCACCACCTCAGCCGAAGGGAGCTGTGTGTCATTCCGCCATTCCGACATCAATCCATCGGCGAAGCCATGTCCAAGAGACAACAGTATGCGCCCACTCATCCAACGGTGCAGAAGCTGAATGTGCTCCTGTCTAAGTTGCTGGTGCTGCAGTCCCTCCCTTTTCAAGTGGGGGACTCTGCACCTTTCAGAGAACTGATGGCTTGTGCCGAGCTGAGGTGGAGAGTGCCAAGCCGTAATTTCTTTGTGAAGAAGGCAGTACCAGCCCTGCACAATTTTGTGGAAGAGAAAGTGGTCCAGTCCTTGAGCCTGTCGGTGTGTACCAAAGTGCACGGCAGCGCCGACGTGTGGAGCTGTAACTACGGTCAGGGACAATACATGTGCTTTACGGCTCACTGGGTGAATGTTGTTCCTGCACAGCCACAACACCAACTTGGACAGGTCACGCTGCTTCCTCCTCCACACTCTCAGCCTGTTGGTCCTGTGACAGTGTGCGACTCCGCCTCCTCATCCTCCACCGTGTCCTCAGCCTCCACTGCCTAGACAAGTCTCAGTGGCCCTTCAGCATAGCATGTGTGCAGAGCACATCAGTGTCACACTGTTCTTCACATGGTTTGCCTTGGCGAAAAGAGTCACACAGGTGAGGAACTGCTAAAAGTCATTCGTAAAGATATTGGGGCATGGCTTACTCCACGAAAACTGGAAATGGGAACCATGGTGACTGACAACAGGAAGAACATCTTGCATGTGCTGCAACTGGGAAGGCTGAGCCATGTGCCCTGCATGGCACACATGTTCAATCTGGTGGTGAAGCAGTTCCTGAAGTGTTCCCCCCATTTGCAAGACATCCTAACAATTGGAAGGAAACTTTGCATACACTTCAGCCACTCGTACACTGCAAAGCACACAGTCCTTGAGCTGCAGTCTCAGAATGGTATCCCACAACATAGTCTGATTTGTGACATTGCCACACATTGGAATTCCACCCTCCATATGTTGGACCGACTGTACAAACAAGAGAAAAGCCATCACCGATTTCTTGATGATCCAAGCGGATAGGGGTACTCCCCTGTGTAACTTCAATGTGAACCAGGGGCAGCTCATACGTGACACCTGCCACTTGCTCTTTGAGGCCCTTTGAGGAAGCTACATTATTAGTAAGTCGCCAGGATTATGGGATGAACGAAGTAATTCCACTGCTTCATTTCTTACAACACATGTTGGAAACGATGGCTGGTCAGGGCACTGGAGGCGTTGCGTCTACATCTCACGGCCACATGAGCACTATGGGGGCTGAACTGGATGAGGAGGAGGGAGAGGAGGTGGAGGGGCACAGTGGATCACAGTTTAGGTTTCGCCAAATGGGCGTTTTTTTTTCTAGTAATATGACATGAGAGGAGGAGCAGGAGCAGCCAGAAGAGCAAGAGGGCTATGAGGAAGGCGAGACAGAGAACCCAGACACACCGTGGCAGTATGCAGTGGAGATGGAGGCAGGGAGTCCCTCCGAGCCACTTGCACAACAATGCATGCTCACCCGCTTGCGTAGTGACAGTCAAATTGTCACCATTCGGCAGCGGGATGACTTCTGGATCTCTACCTTATTGGACCCTCGCTACTGCCACAAAATAGGGGCCTTTTTTACACCCACTGAGAGGGAGGACAAAATGAACTACTACAGAGGCATCCTATGTAGTCAGTTGGCCGATGCCTATCGGCGCCATTGTCCATCCTCTCGCAGGTCTGAATCGGGGGGCCCCCTGTGCTCACCTTCCACTGCCATGGCTGCTGGGATGGGGTGGAGTGGCAGGAGCAGTACCAGCTCCATCAGCAGCAGCCTGAGTCTACAGTCGCTGATGAGTAACTTTCTTTACCCGCATAGTAAAGCAACTCATCAGCTGCAGGTGGACCTGGAGCAGGACCTGAACCAGTAGGTGGTGGCATACCTTGACATGCCCATGCCAACACACCTTGAAGATCTGCTGGACTTCTGGGCAGCCAAACTTGATTTGTGGCCGCAACTAGCAGAGTTTTCCCTGGAAAAGCTGTCCTGCCCGGCCAGTAGTGTGCCATCAGAGCGGATGTTTAGTGCGGCCGGGGCCATAGTCACTCCACAAAAAATGTGGAGAGACTGACATTTGTGAAGATGAACCAGGCATGAATCAGCCAGGATTTCCAGCCACCAATGACCATGGTGCCACACCAACACTTCACAAATATGGATAGTGGCAAACAGATTCAAGGCACTACTCCCCAGTTACAAACATTCCTCCTCATCAGACCTTTTTCCCCCACCTTCATCACCGAGTACTGGTATTGCCACCCACTGGACCACTCTGTCACCGGGTCACTTTCAGGACTCCTGATGCTGCTGCTGCCACCTCCAGGCTGTCTCATTCAGCCACTATATGGTCTCTTCTCATGCTTCAGCCTACTCCAGGCTGTGTCATTCAGTCACTATATGGTCTCCTCATGCTTCAGCCACCTCCAGGCTGTGCCATTCATCCTACATGGTTAAGTGATGCTGCTGGGCCTAGGACACTACATATATATGTTTATGGTAGCACTAGGTACCATACATCTTCAATGGAAATTTCAAAATTCATCTTTTATTCTTAGATTGTGAGGGCCTATTGCCTCCTCATCTGCCACCCACTCCAGGCTGAGCCATTCAGACACTATACCCATGCTGCCACAAACTCCAGGCAGTCATTCAGCCACTATATGGTCTTCTCATACTGATGCCACCTCCAGGCTGTCTCATTCAGCCACTATATGGTCTCCTCCTACTGATGCCACCTCCAGGCTCTGTCATTGTGCTGCCATGTGACATGTGACTCCTTGTTAGATTTGGTCCTTTGTAGTCACACGCCGGGGACAATGGACTTGGGGGAGTTAAACTCCATCCAAGTCCATTGTCATTGATTCATGAGTTTCAAATAAATCAATTTCATGTAAGCACAAAAACGTTATTCTTGTGATTCTTGTTGCAGCTTCTGTGGATATAAAAAGTGTAATAATACTGATATCATTTATGTGGCTGTATCACTATATTATTATAGTAGTGCACAATCCTTAATATTAAGTACCTCTAGTGGAATGGATGCATGAAATCCTGATTTGTTGAAGATTCCGGTTTATCAGACTTACTAATCTGACTGTGCGGTATGCTGGAAAAATATAGTTGTAAAGATGAGCAACTGTCTGGCGATAATACATATGCTTCCTAACGATCGGGTACACTGTAACTGATAAGAGGGTACCTGGTTTTATAAGAGTGGTGGAGATGAATGTCCGGACGTTCAGATGAATTCGTATTCAGATCCTGTTGAGTTGATGATACACTCGGTAAGAGGGAGACGGCCCCGGCCGGTGGCATCTCTACCTCACTACCTGCCTAAATGAAAAATGGATGCAGTTGGAGCAGCTGAGTGACGTCACTACTAAGGCTCGTTTGGGACAAAAAAGATATCCGACGCGTTTCGGTAAGCTTAACGGTTACCTTCGTCTGGGCTACATCTTCCTTCCCTTGACATCCTTTTATATCTTCAAAGGCGGGTAAGTGATTTCCTAAAAAATTCAAAGGAATTCGTATAGTTTTAGTACTTGATTGAGTCCTTGTGGGGCCAGTGAATTTAGATCGAAAATCCACTTGCTTTCCGCCCATGACATTTTAGCTATAAAATCTCCTCCTCTCCAATGAGGTGCTACTTGTTCTATTAAAAAAAAGGTGGTTCCGTTCAATATTAATCCATGTTTATCTACAAAATGTTTAGATAATGGATTCCCCTCAAATTTCCTTTTTATATTGTAAATATGTTCATTTATTCTTTTAGATAACATGCGGTATGTGCAGCCGACATATAACTTGTTACAAGGACATTTTATACAGTATATAATTCCTTTTGATTTGCAGTGAATGTGTTGTTTGACTTCTATTTCTTGTTGATCTTGTGAATAAATGGTATATACTGGAGTTTTATTATTCATTATTGTGCAAGCCCTGCATTGTCGGCAGGGGAAAAAAAACCTGTTTTTAATGACAAATTTACTGTATTAGATTTGATGTTTTGTACAGTAGGGGCGATTTTATTTCCTAGGTTGCCACTTTAAAAAAAAAAATAAAAGTAGGTTTTACTGGGAGTAAGAGTTGTCATAATATAAATCTGAATCACAGATTCTGCAGGTAGAATGTGGTATTCAAAGCATCCTAAGACTATAGTCTAAATATAGAGATCAATAATTCATCAAAACTAATGACATGATTTAATTTATGCCATTAAATGGGTCTTAAACAATCAAGAAGCCATGTGTATCTTGCCAAGATCATGTGAGATTTATCTTTTGCACATGGGAAAGCCAGGTACATCGAATCATCACGGGCAGCCTTTTTTTTGTAAGGCTCCTTTCACACTATGAAAAGGACCCGTTATATAACACCTGTTATAAAATCGTGGGCGATCACAGGGTAAAATGGCCAATAGAAAAGCCCTAACTTACGTTAGTAAATCCCATTATAATCTATGGGATTGTTCTAATACACGTTTTAACCCGTTCTCGCCCGTCATTCATAACGGATGTTATTTTGGGACGGGAGATAGTAGCGGGAGAAATAGTGCATGCACTATTTTTCCGGCTACTATGTCCCGTCCCAACATAACGTGCGTTATGAATGACGGGCGAGAATGGGTTAAAACGTATATTAGAACGATCCCATAGACTATAATGGGATTTACTAACGTAAGTTAGGGCTTTTCTAATCGCCATTTTACCCCGCGATCGCCCACGATTTTATAAAGGGTGTTATATAACGGATCCTTTTCATAGTGTGAAAGGAGCCTTACCATCAGATGAGGCCTAGCAGCAGTGTAGAATGTGTCTGACCCTGACTCTTCATGGTCCCATCCCTCAGGTAGCTTCTAGAAATGTAAAGTAATTCTGGAGTATTTCTGTCTAAGTTCTACATAATGATGTCTATCTTTTGTGTATCTACACATAGTTTTTACCAGAAACCTTATCAGTTAACACACCCCATGAATCAGAATCCTCCAATAAGTATAATGGGTGTATATTTATGCAAATGAAGGTTCTAGTGATGTAATTGACCATATTAAGTTTCATCCGGCTTAACCCCTTAACCCTGTAATTCTTTTTATTTTTCTGTTCATGGAAGTGTATGAGGGCTCATTTTTTTTAGCCTTCATCTTTAGCTTTTTTAGTACCATTGACCATTTTTATAAATTTTTTATGGCATATAAAGTTACCAAAAATATGCTATTCTAGAATTTCATATTTTTTTACGTTTACGCAATTAACTGTGTGGTTTAATCAGTGTTTGTTATATTTTAATAGTTGAGACATTTACACACAGGTTGATACCACATATGTTTATTTTTGTTGACATTATTTTATTGGAAAAGGGGGTGATTCAAACTTTTATTAGGGGCTTATTCACAACTTTTTTAAACACTTTATTCACTATTTTTTAGTCCCCATGGGTAACTTTTACATTTATATTGCAGATACTGAACAATGTACTATTTCTAAAAGCTGTAACAAAATGTTTGCAGGAGAAGTTAGAAATCCAGTGGGAGCGGGGCCATAATGTGAAGCACCTAGGAGTTAAAGCTCTTAGTCTTGAAGGTTATTGGTTCCACTGAAGTACTTAATTGCTGTGCACCCTTCCAGTAGATCATGTGAGTTCATATGCTTTATCCAGTTCTCCTTTTTAGTCAGGCATGTGAAACTGCTAGCTGACCTTGGCATGTCTTTTGCCATGTTCAAATCAATCCACAAATGTCCAGCAATTAAATCCAATAGTAATCAATAGAATCTTTAAATCCAATGAGTCTTTGTCAAAAAATCTATTTACTTGGTATTGTAGACTTTACACCTAATAATTCATAGTAATAATAATGTGAATATTACTGTTGTGGTCTGCTGTCTCTTTACATTTAATGGGTGAGGTGGCATGAAACATTTTTGTAACTTTTACAAAAACATATATGTGATGAAGCATTTGATTATTTTAGATTTATAATTTTTGGGCCTTGAATTACCTTGTAGAGTTTTTTTTAAAGGATCTATGCCTTACTGATACTATTCTCATTACTTGTTGCCAATGATAATATAAAACAACTAATCTTTCTGCCAATTTCATCAGTGATTCATTTGTTGATTACTCCTTAAAGGACAAAGACTTGTAATGAGTTGTCATTTTTATTATCAGCCTTTGGAAGAAATTTCAGTTACTTGTATTTCTTTAATTTTTCCCCTAATGTTCTGGAGATCAAATCTATGTCAAGTAAGTTGCTCTAAAATGTTAACCTATTTTTTATTCTATTACTTTTCTTTAAAGGGACACTGAAGGAAAGATAAATTTTAAGCATAAAGGAGATCTCTGAGATAGAAAAACTTATCCCCTATCCTAAGAATAGGAGAATAGTGGCATATCGGGAGGGGTCTGACCACTGGGACCCCCTGTGATCTCCTGTAGGGGCTCCCACTCTCCTCCTGAATGGGGCACGTCGACCTCAACATGAAGCAATGGCCGACACGCCCCCCTCAATGCATCTCTATAGGAGAGCCGGAACATTGCATTCGGGAATCTCCGGCTCTCCCATAGAGCTGCATGGAGGGGGGGTGTTGGCCATCACTTTGTGCCCATACCCATATGTATACTTCTAACCCATTAAGCAAGATGGACAACGATTTTTTTTCATAAAATCTGTGTAAAATGGTTAGCAAACCACAGGGCAAATATAATACAGAAAGCTCCATAGTCTTGTGAGTGCCTGCCACCAAACGGATAGTACAATCTGAACTGACAATAAAATCAATCCCACTATTCAGCTTCAAGAACAAATGTTAGTCATTAATCACTATATGGCTCTGTTATAACTTCTGAAATACATAAATTATTTGAATGCATAACAGCAAAAATATATTACAGGCACAAAAAAATTTCAAAGATAAATTATAAATGGTAGGAGTCACTACAACGACTACATTTAAACCACTTGGACGTAGCACGTTTATTGTATAGATCCATCTCAGTTCACATTTTTTTTAAAAGACTAACCTGATCATCCCCATATGATGATTCATTAATGTTTACTTTAGATCTTTTTCCTTGTGCCCAGCCCCAATAAAATACAGGCAGGTAAAGTCTACTTTGAGGATTGTGCATCAATGGTGGCTTGTGCAGGAGATTGCGGGGATTCCCAGGGGCAGGACCCCCACGATCAGAAATTTTATCCCCTATCCTTTCGACAGGGGATAAGATGTCTAGGGGTGAAGTACCCCTTTAACCCCTTAAGGACCCAACCAATTTTCACTGTAGGACCCGGCCATTTTTTGCACATCTGACCACTGTCACTTTAACCCCTTAAGGACGCAGGACGTAAATGTACGTCCTGGTGAGGTGGTACTTAACGCACCAGGACGTACATTTACGTCCTAAGCATAACCGCGGGCATCGGAGCGATGCCCGTGTCATGCGCGGCTGATCCCGGCTGCTGATCGCAGCCAGGGACCCGCCGGCAATGGCCGACGCCCGCGATCTCGCGGGCGTCCGCCATTAACCCCTCAGGTGCCGGGATCAATACAGATCCCGGCATCTGCGGCAGTTCGCGATTAAAATGAACGATCGGATCGCCCGCAGCGCTGCTGCGGGGATCCGATCATTCATAACGCCGCCCGGAGGTCCCCTCACCTTCCTCCGTGCGGCTCCCGGTGTCTCCTGCTCTGGTCTGTGATCGAGCAGACCAGAGCAGGAGATGACCGATAATACTGATCTGTTCTATGTCCTATACATAGAACAGATCAGTATTAGCAATCATGGTATTGCTATGAATAGTCCCCTATGGGGACTATTCAAGTGTAAAAAAAAATGTAAAAAAATGTAAAAGTAAAAGTAAAAAAAAAGTGAAAAATCCCCTCCCCCAATAAAAAAGTAAAACGTCCGTTTTTTCCTATTTTACCCCCAAAAAGCGTAAAAAACATTTTTTATAGACATATTTGGTATCGCCGCGTGCGTAAATGTCCGAACTATTAAAATAAAATGTTAATGATCCCGTACGGTGAACGGCGTGAACGAAAAAAAATTTAAAAAGTCCCAAATTCCTACTTTTTTAATACATTTTATTAAAAAAAAAATTATAAAAAATGTATTAAAAGTTTTTTATATACAAATGTGGTATCAAAAAAAAGTACAGATCATGGCGCAAAAAATGAGCCCCCATACCGCCGCTTATACGGAAAAATAAAAAAGTTATAGGTCATCAAAATAAAGGGATTATAAACGTACTAATTTGGTTAAAAAGTTTGTGATTTTTTTTAAGCGCAACAATAATATAAAAGTATATAATAATGGGTATCATTTTAATCGTATTGACCCTCAGAATAAAGAACACATGTCATTTTTACCAGAAATTGTACGGCGTGAAAACAAAACCTTCCAAAATTAGCAAAATTGCGTTTTTCGTTTTAATTTCCCCACAAAAATAGTGTTTTTGGGTTGCGCCAAACATTTTATGATATAATGAGTGATGTCATTACAAAGGACAACTGGTCGCGCA
Source organism: Hyla sarda (assembly GCF_029499605.1). Taxonomy (NCBI): domain Eukaryota; kingdom Metazoa; phylum Chordata; class Amphibia; order Anura; family Hylidae; genus Hyla; species Hyla sarda. Next base: position 329,233,197 of record NC_079191.1, read on the forward strand.
AAAAACAAGCCCTCATACTAGTCTGTGGATGAAAATATAAAAGAGTTATGATTTTTAGAAGGCGAGGAGGAAAAAATGAAAACGTAAAAATTAAATTGTCTGAGTCCTTAAGGCCAAAATGGGCTGAGTCCTTAAGGGGTTAAGCATTAATAACTCTGGGATGCTTTTACCTTTCATTCTGATTCCGAGATTGTTTTTTTGTGACATATTCTACTTTATATAAGTGGTAAAATTTTGGCGATACTTGCATCATTTCTTGGTAAAAAATTAAAAAATTGATGAAAAAATAGAAAAATTGCATTTTTTTTTTACTTTGAAGCTTTCTGCTTAAAAGGAAAATGGATATTCCAAATAAATTATATATTGATTCACATATACAATATGTCTAATTTATATTTGCATCATAAAGTTGACGTGTTTTTACTTTTGGAAGAGGGCTTCAAAGTATAGCAGCAATTTTCCAATTTTTCACAAAATTTTAAAAATCGAAATTTTTCAGGGATCAGTTCAGTTTTGAAGTGGATTTTAGGGGCCTTCTTATTAGAAATACCCCATATATGACCCCATTATGAAAAAAAACTGCACCCCTCAAAGTATTCAAAATGACCTTCAAAAGGTTTGTTTACCCTTTAGGAGAAAATTCAAAATCTTCATTTTTTACACTGGCATGTTCTTGTAGACCCAGTTTTTGAATTTTTGCAAGGGGTAATAGGAGAAAAAGCCCCCCAAAATTTGTAACACAATTTCTCTCAATAAGCGATAAAGTAGACTTGGCACACCAATCAATGTGAAAATAGAGTGTATTTATTAGCAATCCAAAATAATGTAACGTTTCGATCCTGTTAGGATCTTCCTCAGACCTATGAGGAATAACAAATGCAGAACATATCATAACTGAAAAGGTAAAGCCACATATTAGTAAAGTCATATGTGATACTCATACTGGAGAGTCATCATATGTAACAAATAATAATAATACTACAAAAATTGTGTGTGATGCATCACAAGATATATACATAATTGAGAAACACATCAATGACACTGGTATAGTAGTAAGACATAGGAGACACAATCAAAAATTATAGGTACATCATACCAATAATGGTATGGAAAAAATGAGTGGTAAATTGACATCGGACTGATAATGGTACAGAGAAATACATAAGAGGTGAAGTCAAAAATTATTGGTGCATCATACCAAAATTGGTATAAGGTACAAAATGAATGGTGTATAGACGTCAAACAAATGATGCTACAAAGAAATCATGACATCACACAAAAAAAGGAAAAGAGTATACATCAAATAGTCGCGGCATACATGAGAGGATATCTGGACTCATATTATGGGCTTACCGGATTGCTGAAGAGATGATGGTTAAGAAAGATAGGAATATAGGTATCTGGAAGTGCAGCCTATTGTTGCTGATGTCATGGCACATGAAGCAAACAATGTGGTAAATATAGGTCAGTACAGGATCACTTCCGGTTCACTGAACAGGAAGCGAAAGGGTAATAGGATAAAATGTAAAAAGCAAAAAAGGGAGAACTACAGAGATAAAATTACAAATGTAGATAATACCTGTATATGCCTACTGACATAACTATGAAAAAAAAGGGGGGGACAGTGTCATAAACTATACAAAAAGAGACCGGCGATCGGTGGAATGCAAAATGCGTTCCACCCATGGTCATGTGATACATCAATAGCCGCAAGCGCATCAGAGACCGCTGATAAACAGCGATCTCCGCAGCGCGCCATATAATTTTTATAATTTTTTCATTTTTCTATTTTTTTCACACATACTATAAGCTTCTAATAGTCTCATTTTAGTTTTTCCACATACACACTATCTCTATTCTAGTTACTTTTCTATTCTTATCCATTTTTTGCATTTTCCTTCTTTTTCCTTTTTCCTTCTTTCTTTACACATACAGCTTATTTTCTCCCTGTGGAACGCAGTTTGCGTTCCACCTGCATTTTACTCCCTTATTCACTATTTGTCCATTTTTTCTTGTGACCTGCGAGGGAGGCGCACTTTGCGTTCCACCACATGGGGCGCATGCGGAGACCGCTGTTTAACAGCGGTCTCAGTGGCGCTTCATTTTAGTCTGGCCCTTCCCCGCCCCCGTATCACATGACCGTCCGGTGGAGCGCATCCAGCGTTCCACTGCACGGCGCGCTGCGGAGATCGCTGTTTATCAGCGGTCTCTGATGCGCTTGCGGCTATTGATGTATCACATGACCATGGGTGGAACGCATTTTGCATTCCACCGCTCGCCGGTCTCTTTTTGTATAGTTTATGACACTGTCCCTCCAGTATGAGTATCACATATGACTTTACTAATATGTGGCTTTACCTTTTCATTTATGATATGCTCTGCATTTGTTATTCCTCATAGGTCTGAGGAAGATCCTAACAGGATCGAAACGTTACATTATTTTGGATTGCTAATAAATACACTCCATTTTCACATTGATTGGTGTGCCAAGTCTACTTTATCGCTTACTGTAAGGATTGGGATTCCTACTTAGAGCACTCACACCAGTGGAGTGTGACGTAATTGTCTTCAACAATTTCTCTCAAGTAAGGAAATACCTCATATGTGTATGTCAAGTGTTCGGCGGGCGCAGTAGAGGGCTCAGAAGGGAAGGAGCGACAATGGGATTTTGGAGAGTGAATTTTGCTGAAATGGTTTTTGGGGGGCATGTCGCATTTAGGAAGCCCCTATTGTGCCAGAAGAGCAGAAAACCCCCCACATGGCATACCATTTTGGAAACTACACCGCTCAAGGCACATAACAAGGGGTCCAGTGAGCCTTAACACCCCCCCAGGTGTTTGATGACTTTTAATTCGGATGTGTAAATGAAAAAAAAAAATTCAGTAAAGTGCAGTTTTTTTTACCAAATTTACCATTTTTGCAAAAGGTAGTAGGAGAAAATGCCCCCCAAAATTTGTAACCCCATCTCTTCTGAGTATGGAAATACCCCATGTTGGGATGTAAAATGCTCTGAGGGCGAACTACAATGCTCAGAAGGGAAGGAGTGGTTAAATGACCTTTGTTAACTTTTTTTTTTTCCCTTTTTTTTAGGGACCTATAGCACTGCACACACTGATCTCTTATGCTGATCCCTGCAAAGCCATAGCTTTGCATGGATCAGCAAGATAGGGGCTCGATTGCTCAAGCCTGTAGCTCAGGCTTGGACCAATCAAACCCAGATCGGACGCAGCGGAGACAGGTAAGGGGGCCTCCACTTGCGTCCTAGCTGATCGGGACATCGCGATTTTATCATGATGTCCCGATCAGCCCGATTAGGCTGTCGGGAAGAATTTACTTTCACTTTTACACGCGGTGGTCAACTTTGATCACCGCGTCTGAAGGGTTAATAGTGCGCGGCACAATCATCGGTGCCGCACGCTATTAGTTCAGGACCGACCCGGTGTGATGCAGGGTCACGGCATGACCCCGTTTGAAACACTGGGACCGGGCGTAGGGCGTGTGCTGCAGCACTGTTGTGTACTGCGGGTGTTGTGCAAAAATACGTTTCTTAACCGTACTGTGACGCATTTTTCTGCCTTCATAAGTGCATACCCCATATGTACATCTAAGTTCTGTACTGTTTTGTACCTGTTAATCTGTCAAGGGCCTAGATACTGTGAAAGGCCAAGCAAAAGTAATTACCGGCTGGTCTTTTGCTCCAATACGTTTTTAAGCATACTGTAGTGCATTATTCTGCCCTCTTTGTTCCACAACAAATGGTCTGCTGGTTATAGTCTGTAGACGGTATAATACACACCCAGCATACCATTTCTTATAGTCTGTGAGAGAGTGCAATTTTGGGTTTAGTACACAGCAACTGTGTGCTGCAACACTGTTGTGTACTGCTGGTGATGTGTAAAAATAAGTTTTTTAAGCATACTGTAGTGCATTTTTCTGCCCTCATAAGTGCATATCACATACGTACATCTAAGTAGTGTACTATTTTTTACCTGTTAATCTGTAAATGGCCTAGATACTGTGAAAGTCTAGGCAAAAGGAATCACCGGCTGGTGTTTTACTCCACTTCTTCCTTAAGCGTACTGTAGCGCATTTTTCTGCCCTCATAAGTGCATACCACATACGTACATCTAACTAGTGTACTATTTTGTACCTGTTAATCTGTCAAGGGCCTACATACTGTGAAAGGCCAGGCAAAAGTGCTCACTGGCTAGTGTTGTACTCAAATACTTTTTAAGCGTACTGTATCACATTTTTCTGCCCTCATAAGTGCATACCACATACCTACATCTAAGTAGTGTACTATTTTGTACCTGTTCATCTGTCAAGGGCCTAGATACTGTGAAAGGACAGGCAAAAGTGCACAGATGCTGCTTTTCTAGACAAATACTGTTTTAAGCATAGTGAAGCGTATTGTACTCCCCTCACATACGCACAAAGTATGTCAGGCAGAGAAGTGCCAGGACGTGTACAGAGGAGTGGCAGAGGTCTAAATTCATCAGGCACAGGCAGAGGTCACAGCAGACTAGGGGTGAGCGGCAGCAGAAGTCACAGCGAGAGGCCTTATCTCCCGGTATCAGCTAGCGGTCGTGTCTTGACCAGCAACCCTTCTGCTGTCATCGATTGGTTAACACGGTCATCCACTTCATCACAAGTGACATCTGATACCCCAAGTCAACAGTCAGTGGGTTCCTCAGACAAAACCCTCAGTTGGCAGTCCCTGTCCTCCCATTGCCTCTGTCCCATGCTGTTCCCTCCCCTAAAGAAGTATCTTATGCTGTGGGTTCAGCTCCACTATTCAGTGAGGACAATCTAATAGATGACAGTCAGCAGCTACTGCCCAGCCAAGAAAAGGAGGAGAGATCTGCCGCTTCCTCCGCTAGGCGGGCAAGTAGTGATGAGGAGTAGACATGTGCAATTCGGTTCGGTACGAATGTCTAATTTACCGAATTTTACCGTTTTCGGACATTCGGACCAATCCGAATGCATGAAAAAATATTTTGAACATTCCCGAATAGCCAAGATAATACGAATAGCAAAATAACGAATGCATTCGTTATTTACCGAAAGCATGCGGTAAATAACGAATGCATTCGTTATCTGTAAACGAACGTAAAGAATTCATTTTAATAACAAAAAATAATAAAAAAGATACAGTAGTGATGGAAAGAATTGTATCTAATAAAATGTATCTTTTTTTTTAATGAAATGTTTATTAATTTTTAAACAGGGATCAATTTATGTGAGCGGGTAAAGCACTAAAAATGTAGCCGACAATAATAAAAATGTAGTGTGTGCGTGTTTTTCACTTTTATTTTTTATTTTTTAGGTAGTACTACTACTACTCCCAGCATGGAACACACTGTTCCATGATGGGAGTAGTAGTTACCTGTACTAATTGACAGATCGCCGGGGTCCCTTGCGATCCTCTAGTATAATGTATAGATGCGGCAGGAGCTCTTCTATGGTCCCCTGCACTCACGTATATATACACCTATTCATATTTCCCGCAGAGCTGTGATTGGCCAGATGGTTCCAGCCAATCACAGCTCTCTGTGACAAATAGGAATATGTGTATATATACGGCCGTCCAGGGGACCATAGGAGAGCGACCGTCGCATCCATACATTACACAGGACCATCACAGCGGGTGTCAGGAGTGATACCCGCAGATCGCAGCGGGTGTCAGAAGTTACACTCTCTGCGATATGTCTATTAATGCAGGTACTACAGCTCCCAGCATGGAGCAGAGTGTGCTCCATGTTGGGAGTATTAGTACCTACAGTAAGGGACAGATCCCAGCGGATGTCACTCTTCCTGACACCCGCTGCTATCGTCATTATGTGAATGTCGGGTTCAGCTGTTCTCAGGGCTACAGAGCCGGGAGAACAGCTGACGCTGAGCCGTAGGTATACATCGTATATCTACTGCCCAGCAAGAACTTACAGTGAGCCTGCAATGTGCATACAGTATACACATTGCTGGCTCACTTAACCCCTTGCTGAGCTGTGCGTATGCGCAAGCCCAGCAAGGAAAGAGTTAACTTACACTGCTGGACAGTGTAGGTTAACCCTTTGGGCGGTATACACTATATACAGCTGTCTATAGATAGCTGTATATAGTGTATACAGAAGACGAAGTCTGCTTACTTCCTTCGAGTACAAGGCAGGTCCGTGTAGCTCCACCCCTAGTGATGATGTCATTAGGGGCGGAGCTACAGAAGGGAACAAGGCTAGTTAATCTGAAGCTCTGTTCACATTGTCCGTTTTGTATAATGTGAACAGACCCTTCTGGCAGTGTCTACCCAGACAGGGAGACTCCAGCTGTTGCTAAACTACAACTACCAGCATGCCCAGACAGCCAAAGGCTGTCTGGGCATGCTGGGAGTTGTAGTTTTGCACCAATTGGTGGCTCCCTGTTTGGGTAGACATTGCATCATGGGTGCTCTCCCCAGCGGACAGCGCCAAAAATGTCATAACCAATTTTTTGTGTTTTTTTTTCTTCTCGTTTCAGATCCGTGTATGCAGAGGATTACTGCGGATTCGATGAATTACGGCGGATAATTTTTTTCTCTTTTAATAAAATGGTTAAGAAGGGCTGTGGGGGAGTATTTTTTTAAATAAAATAATTTTTCCAATGTGTTGTGTTTTTTTTTTTTATTGAATTTTCAGGCTTAGTAGTGGAAGCTGGTCTTATCGACTGAATCCATTACTAGGCCAGGGCTTAGTGCTAGCCCCAAAAACAGCTAGCGCTAACCCCCAATTATTACCCCGAAACCCACCGCCACAAGGGTGCCGGGAAGAGCCGGTACCAACAGGCCCGGAGCGTCAAAAATGGCGCTCCTGGGCCTAGGCGGTAACAGGTTGGCGTTATTTAGGCTGGGGAGGGCCAGTAACAATGGTCCTCGCCCACCCTGGTAACGTCAGGCTGTTGCTATTTGGTTGGTATTGTGCTGAGAATGAAAATACGGGGAACCCTATGCATTTTTTTTTTATTTATTTAAAAAAAAAATTTAAACGTATAGGGTTCCCCGTATTTTCATTCTCAGCCAAATACCAACCAAACAGCAACAGCCTGACGTTACCAGGGTGGGCGAGGACCATTGTTACTGGCCCTCCCCAGCCTAAATAACGCCAGCCTGTTACCGCCTAGGCCCAGGAGCGCCATTTTTGACGCTCCGGGCCTGTTGGTATCGGCTCTTCCCGGCACCCCTGTGGCGGTGGGTACCGGGGTAATAATTGGGGGTTAGCGCTAGCTGTTTTTGGGGCTAGCACTAAGCCCTGGCTTAGTAATGGATTCAATCAATAAGACCAGCTTCCACTACTAAGCCTGAAAATTCAATAAAAAAAACACAACACATTGGAAAAATTATTTTATTTAAAAAAAACACTCCCCCACAGCCCTTGTTAACCATTTTATTAAAAGAAAAAAAAATCGCCGTAATCCATCAAATCCGCAGTAATCCTCTGCATACACGGATCTGAAATGAGAAGAAAAAAAACACAAAAAATTGGTTACGACAGCCTTTGGCTGTCTGGGCATGCTGGTAGTTGTAGTTTAGCAACAGCTGGAGTCTCCCTGTCTGGGTAGACACTGCCAGAAGGGTCTGTTCACATTATACAAAATGGACAATGTGAACAGAGCTTCAGATTAACTAGCCTAGTTCCGTTCTGTAGCTCCGCCCCCTAATGACATCATCACTAGGGGGCGAAGCTATACAGACCTGCCCGGTATTTGAGAGAAGTAAGCGGACTTGGTCTTCTGTATACACTACATACAGCTATCTATAGATAGCTGTACATAGTGTATACCGCCCAAAGGGTTAACCTACACTGTCCAGCAGTGTAAGTTAACTCTTTCCTTGCTGGGCTTGCGCATAGCGCCCAGCTCAGCAAGGGGTTAAGTGAGCCAGCAATGTGTATACTGTATACACATTGCAGGCTCAAACTGTAAGTTCTTGCTGGGCAGTAGATATACGATGTATACCTATGGCTCAGCGTCAGCTGTTCTCCTGGCTCTGTAGCCCTGAGAACAGCTGATCCCGACATTCACATAAGGACGATCACAGCGGGTGTCAATAGGAGTGACATCCACTGGGATCTGTCCCTTACTGCAGGTACTAATACTCCCAACATGGAGTACACTCTTCTCCATATTGGGAGCTGTAGTACCTGCATTAATAGACATATCAGGTACTACAGCTCCTAGCATGGAGCAGAGTGTACTCCATGTTGGGAGTAGTAGTACTTGTAGTAAAGGAAAGATCACTGCGGGTATCACTCCTGACACCCGCTGTGATGCTCCTGTATAATGTATGGATGCGGCGGCTGCTCTCCTATGGTCCCCTGCACGGCCGTATATATACACATATTCCTATTTTTCACAGAGAGCTGTGATTGGCTGGAACCATCTGCGGGAAATATGAATATGTGTATACGGCAGTGCAGGGGACCATGGAAGAGCGACTGCCGCATCTATACATTATACAAGGGACCCCGGCGATCTGTCAATTAGTACAGGAACTACTACTCCCATCATGGAACAGTGTGTTCCATGCTGGGAGTAGTAGTACTACCTAAAAAATGTACAAAAAAAAAAGTGAAAAACACGCACACAATACATTTTTATTATTGTCCGCTACATTTTTAGTGCTTTACCCTCTCACATAAATTGATCCCTGTTTAAAAATTTATAAACATTTCATAATAAAAAAGATACATTTCGTTAGATACAATTTTTTCCATCAGTACTGTATCTTTTTTATTATTATTTTTTTATGGTACCCTACGAGATTTTTATAAAAAAGGTATCTCCATAATTTTTTAGGTTCGCTAAAGTCCAAAAAAGAATAAAATGATATACCGAATGTACTCGAATACCGAATGTATCCGAAAAATCTGACCGAACACTCGAATACCGAATGTATCCGAAAAATCTAAACCGAAAATATTACCGAACCGAAAAAAATTTCCGAAACGAAAATTTTTCTAGTGCACAAGTCTAATGAGGAGAGTGACGTGGGAGGCGGTGTTGCCAGCGTTCAGGGTCCTGAAGCAGACACTGTTGAGGAACCTGGGGAGGACATCAGTGAAGTGCAGACACTTGTTAATGATGATGGGGCTTCATTATCATCAGGAGGAGAGGGTTGCACCTGCTAAGTAGTGTACTATTTTGTACCTGTTAATCTGTCAAGGGCCTACATACTGTCAAAGGACCGACAAAAGTAATCACCGGCTGGTATTCTACAAAAATACAGTTTTTAGGCGTACTATAGCGCATTTTTCTGCCCTCATAAGTGCATACCGCATACGTACATCTACGTAGTGTACCATTTTGTACCTGTTAATCTGTCAAGGGCCTAAATAAGGGGTACTCAACTATTTTTAGCGAGGGTCCATTATTCAGATCTGCCACTGGTAAAGGTCCGAGTAAAGCGCTGAAGTTTGGTTCACACCCAATGGCCACAGTGCCATGACGGAAATAGGTAAAAAGACTGGAGTATGGAGGATGTAAACCAACAGTTACCTGTATTTTCTAAATACTGCCAGAGACTGTACCCCTGAAAATAATACATACTCCTATACTCCTATACTCCTGAATAAAATACTGCTGCATTGTGTATCCCTGAATATAGTGCTGCCACATACTGTACTCCTTAATAAAATACTGCCGCATTGTGTACCCCCTGAAAAATACTGCCACATGGTGTACCCTTGAATATAATACTGCCACATGGTGTATCCCTGAATATAATACTGCCACACACTGTACCCCTGAATATAATACTGCCACACACTGTACCCTCTGAATATAATACTACCACACACTGTACCCCTGAATATAAAACTGCCATATGGTGTACCCCTGAATATAATACTGCCACACACTGTACCCCCTGAATATAATACTGCCACACACTGTACCCTCTGAATATAATACTGCCACACACTGTACCCTCTGTATATAATACTGCCACATGGTGTACTCCTGAATATAATACTGCCACACACTGTACCCTCTGTATATAATACTGCCACATGGTGTACTCCTGAATATAATACTGCCACACACTGTACCCATGAATATAATACTGCCACATGCTGTGCCCCTGAATATAATACTGCTACGTGCTGTGCCCCTGAATATATTATTTCTACACACTATACCCCTGGTATATTACTGCCACACATTTTGCCCCCACAAAAAATTATGCCCCTGTGCCCCCCAGAATACACAATGCAGCTATGCCACCACAAACTGTGCAACTGTGACACTTCAGCTTCTGCAAACTACAACCCCCATCATGCACAGACAATCATGATGGGAGTTGTAGTTCTGTAACATCTGGAGAGTCACAGGTGGGGGAATGACTGTTCACCTGGGAAATTAGGAGGAGTGTGGAGGATGGGGGGGGTGAGTAGTGTGGAGGATGGGGGCTGTAGCAGTGTGGAGGATGGGGGGCTGAGTAGTGTGGAGGATGGGGGCTGTAGCAGTGTGGAGGATGGGGAGCCGTAGCAGTGTGGAGGATGGGGGGCTGTAACAGTTTGGGGGTTGGGGGGGCTGTAGTAGTGTGGACGATGGGGGGTCTGAGTAGTGTGGAGGATGGAGGGGCTGTAACAGTGTGGAGGATGGGGGGGGCTGTAGTAGTGTGGAGGATGGGGGGGCTGTAGTAGTGTGGAGGATGGGGGGCTGAGTAGTGTGGAGGGTGGGGGGCCTGTAACAGTGTGGAAGATGGGGGGGGTTGAGTAGTGTGGAGGATGGGGGGGGCTGAGTAGAGTGGAGGATGGGGGGCTGTAGCAGTGTGGAGGATGGGGGGGCATTGTAGTGTGGCGGATGGTAGGGCTGAGTAATGTGGAGGATGGGGGGGCTGTAACAGTCTGGAGGATGGGGGGCTGTAACAGTGTGGAGGATGGGGGGGCAGTAGCAGTGTGGAGGATGGGGAGGCGCCCCATCCTCCACACTGCTACAGCCCCCCATTCTCCACACTGTTACAGCCCCCCATCCTCCACACTACTACAGAACCCCATCCTCCACACTACTACAGCCCCCCCATTCTCCACACTGCTATGGCCCCCACATCCTCCACACTGCTACGCCCCCCCCCCCCTCATCCTCCAAAATGCCACAGCCCCCCAAACATCCTCCACACTACTACACCCCATCCTCCACTCTACTCAACCCCCCCATCCTCCACACTACTCAGCCCCCCCATCCTCCACACTACTCAGACCCCCCATCCTCCACACTGCTACGGCCCCCCCATCCTCCACACTGTTACAGCCCCCCCATACTCCACACTGTTACAGCCCCCCCATCCTCAACACTACTACAGCCTCCCATCCTCCACACTGCTACAGCCCCCATCCTCCACACTACTCAGCCCCATCCTCCACACTGCTACATCCCCCTCATCCTCCACATTACTCTGCCGCCCATCCTCCACACTACTACAGCCCCCCATCCTCCACAACACTACTAGGGCCCCCCCATCCTCCACCCTACTACGGCCCCCCTATCCTCTACACGACTACAGCCCCCCATCCTCTTCACTGCTACGGCCCCCCATCCTCCACACTGCTATGGCCCCCCCCATCCTCCACACTGCTACGGCCCTCCCATCCTCCCCACTGCTAGAGCCCCCCATCCTCCACACTGCTACGGCCCCCCATCCTCCACACTGCTACCGGCCACCCCATCCTCCCCACTACTACAGCCCCCAATCCTCCACACTGCTACAGCCCACCATCCTCCACACTACTCAGCCCCCATCCTCCACACTGCTAAAGCCCCTCCCCCATCCTCCACACTGCTACAGCCCCCCCATCCTCCACACTGCTACAGCCCCCCCATCCTCCACACTACTCAGCAACCCAATCCTCCACAGTAAATACAGACCCCCCATCCTCCACACTACTCAGCCCCCCCATCCTCCACACTACTACGGACCCCCCATCCTACACTCTACTCAGCCCCCCCCATCCTACACACTTCTATACTTCTATAGCCCCCCCATCCTCCACACTGTTACAGCCCCCCCCATCCTCCACACTACTACGGACCCCCCATCCTACACTCTACTCAGCCCCCCCCCATCCTACACACTTCTATAGCCCCCCCATCATCCACACTGTTACAGCCCCCCCCATCCTCCATACTACTATAGACCCCCCATCCTCCACACTACTCAGCCCCCATCCTCCACACTGCTACAGCCCCGATCCTCCACAATACTCAGCCCCCATCCTCCACACTGCTACATCCCCCTCATCCTCCACACTACTCTGCCCCCCATCCTCCACACTACTAAGCCCCCATCCTCCACACTGTTACGGCCCCCCGTTCCCCGTCCTCCACACTGCTACGCCCCCCCCATCCTCCACACTGCTACAGCCCCCCATCCTCCAGACTACTCTGCCCCCCATCCTCCACACTACTTAGCCCCTCAATCTTCCACACTGCTACACCCCCCCATCCTCCACACTACTACAGCCCCATCATCCTTCACACTACTCAGCCCCCCCCATCCTCCACACTGTTACGGCCCCCCCATCCTCCACACTACTACAGCCCCCCCATCCTCCACACTGCTACAGACCCCCATCCTCCACACTGCTACAGTCCCCCATCCCCCAAACTACTACAGCCCCCCTCATCCTCCACACTGCTAAGGCCCCCCATCCTCCACACTGCTACAGCCCCCCATCCTCAACACTACTACAGCCCCCTCATCCTCCACACTACTCAGCCCCCATCCTCCACACTGCTACAGCCCCCCCATCCCCCACACTACTACAGCCCCCCCCTCATCCTCCACACTGCTAAGGCTCCCCATCCTTTACACTGCTACAGCCCCCCATCCTCAACACTACTACAGCCCCCATCCTCCACACACTGCTACAGCCCCCCCATCCTCCACACCACTCACCCCCCCATCTTCCACACCACTCACCCCCCCCATCCTCCACACTACTACAGCCCCCCCATCCTCCACACTATTACAGCCCCCCATCCTCCACACTGCTACAGACCCCCATCCTCCACACTGCTACAGCCCCCCATCCTCCACACTGCTACAGCACCCCCATCCTCCACACTGCTACAGCACCCCATCCTCCACACTACTCAGCCCCCCATCCTCCACACTACTACAGCCCCCCCCATCCTCCACACTGCTACAGCCCCCCATCCTCCACACTACTACAGCCCCCCCATCCTCCACACCTACTACAGCCCTCCATCCTCCACACTACTCAGCCACCCAATCCTCCACACTCCTCGGCCCTCCCATCCTCCACACTACTACAGCCCCCCCATCCTCCACACTGCTTCAGCCCCCCCCCCCATCCTCCACACTACTCAGCCACCCAATCCTCCACACTCCTCTGCCCTCCCATCCTCCACACTACTACAGCCCCCCCATCCTCTACACTGCTACAGCCCCCCCATCGTCCACACTGCTACAGCCCCCATCCTCCACACTACTCAGCCCCCATCCTCCACACTACTCAGCCCCCATCCTCCACACTACTACAGTCCCCCATCCTCCACACTACTACAGCCCCCCATCCCCCACACTACTACAGCCCCCCCATCCTCCACACCACTACAGTCCCCCCATCCTCCACACTGTTACAGCCCCCCATTCTCCACACTACTCAGCCCCCCATCCTCCACACTACTACAGCCCCCCAGCCTCCACACTACTCAGCCCCCCATCCTCCACACTACTACAGCCCCCCCCATCATCCACACTACTCAGCCACCCCATCCTCCACACTGCTACAGCCCCCCCATCCTCCACCCTACTACAGCCCCCCCATCCTCCACACTGCTACCGCCACCCCATCCTCCCCACTACTACAGCCCCCAATCCTCCACACTGCTACAGCCCACCATCCTCCACACTACTCAGTCTCCCCATCCTCCACACTACTCAGCCCCCATCCTCCACACTGCTAAAGCCCCCCCCCCCATCCTCCACACTGCTACAGCCCCCCCATCCTCCACACTGCTACAGCCCCCCCATCCTCCACACTACTCAGCAACCCAATCCTCCACAGTAAATACAGACCCCCCATCCTCCACACTACTCAGCCCCCCCATCCTCCACACTACTATGGACCCCCCATCCTACACTCTACTCAGCCCCCCCCATCCTACACACTTCTATAGCCCCCCCATCCTCCACACTGTTACAGCCCCCCCATCCTCCACACTACTACGGACCCCCCATCCTACACTCTACTCAGCCCCCCCCCCATCCTACACACTTCTATAGCCCCCCCCATCCTCCACACTGTTACAGCCCCCCCCATCCTCCATACTACTATAGACCCCCCATCCTCCACACTACTCAGCCCCCATCCTCCACACTGCTACAGCCCCGATCCTCCACAATACTCAGCCCCCCATCCTCCACACTGCTACATTCCCCTCATCCTCCACACTACTCTGCCCCCCATCCTCCACACTACTAAGCCCCCATCCTCCACACTGTTACGGCCCCCCGTTCCCCGTCCTCCACACTGCTATGCCCCCCCATCCTCCACACTGCTACAGCCCCCCATCCTCCAGACTACTCTGCCCCCCATCCTCCACACTACTTAGCCCCTCAATCTTCCACACTGCTACACCCCCCCATCCTCCACACTACTACAGCCCCATCATCCTTCACACTACTCAGCCCCCCCATCCTCCACACTGTTACGGCCCCCCCATCCTCCACACTACTACAGCCCCCCCATCCTCCACACTGCTACAGACCCCCATCCTCCACACTGCTACAGTCCCCCATCCCCCAAACTACTACAGCCCCCCTCATCCTCCACACTGCTACAGCCCCCCATCCTCAACACTACTACAGCCCCCTCATCCTCCACACTACTCAGCCCCCATCCTCCACACTGCTACAGCCCCCCCATCCCCCACACTACTACAGCCCCCCCTCATCCTCCACACTGCTAAGGCCCCCATCCTTTACACTGCTACAGCCCCCCCATCCTCAACACTACTACAGCCCCCATCCTCCACACACTGCTACAGCCCCCCCATCCTCCACACCACTCACCCCCCCATCTTCCACACCACTCACCCCCCCCCATCCTCCACACTACTACAGCCCCCCCATCCTCCACACTATTACAGCCCCCCATCCTCCACACTGCTACAGACCCCCATCCTCCACACTGCTACAGCCCCCCATCCTCCACACTGCTACAGCACCCCCATCCTCCACACTGCTACAGCACCCCATCCTCCACACTACTCAGCCCCCCATCCTCCACACTACTACAGCCCCCCCCATCCTCCACACTGCTACAGCCCCCCCATCCTCCACACTACTACAGCCCCCCCATCCTCCACACCTACTACAGCCCTCCATCCTCCACACTACTCAGCCACCCAATCCTCCACACTCCTCGGCCCTCCCATCCTCCACACTACTACAGCCCCCCCATCCTCCACACTGCTTCAGCCCCCCCCCCCATCCTCCACACTACTCAGCCACCCAATCCTCCACACTCCTCTGCCCTCCCATCCTCCACACTACTACAGCCCCCCCATCCTCTACACTGCTACAGCCCCCCATCGTCCACACTGCTACAGCCCCCATCCTCCACACTACTCAGCCCCCATCCTCCACACTACTACAGCCCCCCATCCTCCACACTACTACAGCCCCCCATCCCCCACACTACTACAGCCCCCCATCCTCCACACCACTACAGTCCCCCCATCCTCCACACTGTTACAGCCCCCCATTCTCCACACTACTCAGCCCCCCATCCTCCACACTACTACAGCCCTCCAGCCTCCACACTACTCAGCCCCCCATCCTCCACACTACTACAGCCCCCCATCATCCACACTACTCAGCCACCCCATCCTCCACACTGCTACAGCCCCCCCATCCTCCACCCTACTACAGCCCCCCCATCATCCACACTACTCAGCCCCCCATCCTCCACACTACTACAGCCCCCCATCCTCCACACTACTCAGTCCCCCCATCCTCAACACTGTTACAGCCCCCCATCCTCCACACTGCTACAGCCCCCCGTCCTCCACACTGCTGAGCCCCCCATCCTCCACACTACTCAGCCCCTCCATCCACCACACTACTACAGCCCCCCCATCCTCCACACTACTACAGCCCCCCCCATCCTCCACACTACTCAGCCCCCCCATCCTCCACACTACTCAGCCCCCCCATCCTACACACTGCTGCAGCCCCCCATCCTACACCCTGCTGCAGCCCCCCATCCTCCACACTACTCAGCCCCCCATCCTCCACACTACTCAGCCCCCCCATCCTCCACACTACTCAGCCCCCCATCCTCCACACTACTACAGCCCCCCATCCTCCACACTACTCAGCCCCCCATCCTCCACACTGCTGCAGCCCCCCATCCTCCACACTGCTACAGCCCTCCATCCTCCACACTACTCAGCCCCCCATCCTCCACACTACTACAGCCCCCATCCTCCACACTACTCAGCCCCCCATCCTCCACACTACTACAGCCCCCATCCTCCACACTACTCAGACCCCATCCTCCACACTGCTACAGCCCCCCATCCTCCACACTGCTACAGCCCCTATCCTCCACACTACTCAGCCCCCATCCTCCTCACTACTCAGCACCCCATCCTCCACACTAATACAGCCCCCCCATCCTCCACACTACTCAGTAACCCCATCCTCCACACTGCTACAGCCCCCCATCCTCCACAATACTACACCCCCCCATCATCCACACCACTCAGCCACCCCATCCTCCACTCTACTACAGCCCCCCCATCCTCCACACTACTCAGCCCCCCCATCCTCCACACTGTTACAGCCCCCCATCCTCCACACTGCTACAGCCCTCCCATCCTCCACACTTCTATAGCCCCCCCATCCTCCACACTGTTACAGCCCCCCCCATCCTCCATACTACTATAGACCCCCCATCCTCCACACTACTCAGGCCCCATCCTCCACACTGCTACAGCCCTGATCCTCCACAATACTCAGCCCCCATCCTCCACACTACTAAGCCCCCATCCTCCACACTGTTACGGCCCCCCGTTCCCCGTCCTCCACACTGCTACGCCCCCCCCCATCCTCCACACTGCTACAGCCCCCCATCCTCCAGACTACTCTGCCCCCCATCCTCCACACTACTTAGCCCCTCAATCTTCCACACTGCTACACCCCCCCATCCTCCACACTACTACAGCCCCATCATCCTTCACACTACTCAGCCCCCCCATCCTCCACACTGTTACGGCCCCCCCATCCTCCACACTACTACAGCCCCCCCATCCTCCACACTGCTACAGACCCCCATCCTCCACACTGCTACAGACCCCCATCCCCCAAACTACTACAGCCCCCCTCATCCTCCACACTGCTAAGGCCCCCCATCCTCCACACTGCTACAGCCCCCCATCCTCAACACTACTACAGCCCCCTCATCCTCCACACTACTCAGCCCCCATCCTCCACACTGCTACAGCCCCCCCCCCATCCCCCACACTACTACAGCCCCCCCTCATCCTCCACACTGCTAAGGCCCCCCATCCTTTACACTGCTACAGCCCCCCATCCTCAACACTACTACAGCCCCCCATCCTCCACACACTGCTACAGCCCCCCCATCCTCCACACTGCTTCAGCCCCCCCCCATCCTCCACACTACTCAGCCACCCAATCCTCCACACTCCTCTGCCCTCCCATCCTCCACACTACTACAGCCCCCCCATCCTCCACACTGCTACAGCCCCCCATCGTCCACACTGCTACAGCCCCCATCCTCCACACTACTCAGCCCCCATCCTCCACACTACTACAGCCCCCCATCCTCCACACTACTACAGCCCCCCATCCCCCACACTACTACAGCCCCCCATCCTCCACACCACTACAGTCCCCCCATCCTCCACACTGTTACAGCCCCCCATTCTCCACACTACTCAGCCCCCCATCCTCCACACTACTACAGCCCCCCAGCCTCCACACTACTCAGCCCCCCATCCTCCACACTACTACAGCCCCCCCATCATCCACACTACTCAGCCCCCCATCCTCCACACTACTACAGCCCCCCATCCTCCACACTACTCAGTCCCCCCATCCTCCACACTGTTACAGCCCCCCATCCTCCACACTGCTACAGCCCCCCGTCCTCCACACTGCTACAGCCTCCCCATCCTCCACACTGCTGAGCCCCCCATCCTTCACACTACTCAGCCCCTCCATCCACCACACTACTACAGCCCCCCCATCCTTCACACTACTACAGCCCCCCCCCATCCTCCACACTACTCAGCCCCCCCATCCTCCACACTACTCAGCCCCCCCATCCTACACACTGCTGCAGCCCCCCATCCTACACCCTGCTGCAGCCCCCCATCCTCCACACTACTCAGCCCCCCATCCTCCACACTACTCAGCCCCCCCATCCTCCACACTACTCAGCCCCCATTCTCCACACTACTACAGCCCCCCATCCTCCACACTACTCAGCCCCCCATCCTCCACACTGCTGCAGCCCCCCATCCTCCACACTGCTACAGCCCTCCATCCTCCACACTACTCAGCCCCCCATCCTCCACACTACTACAGCCCCCATCCTCCACACTACTCAGCCCCCATCCTCCACACTACTACAGCCCCCATCCTCCACACTACTCAGCCTCCCATCCTCCACACTGCTACAGCCCCCCATCCTCCACACTGCTACAGCCCCTATCCTCCACACTACTCAGCCCCCATCCTCCTCACTACTCAGCACCCCATCCTCCACACTAATACAGCCCCCCATCCTCCACACTACTCAGTAACCCCATCCTCCACACTGCTACAGCCCCCCATCCTCCACAATACTACACCCCCCCATCATCCACACCACTCAGCCACCCCATCCTCCACTCTACTTCAGCCCCCCCATCCTCCACACTGCTCAGCCCCCCATCCTCCACACTACTACAGCCCCCCATCCTCCTCACTACTCAGCCCCCCATCCTCCACACTGCTGCAGCCCCCCATCCTCCACACTGCTACAGCCCTCCATCCTCCACACTACTCAGCCCCCATCCTCCACACTACTACAGCCCCCATCCTCCACACTACTCAGCCCCCCATCCTCCACACTACTCAGCCTCCATCCTCCACACTGCTACAGCCCCCCATCCTCCACACTGCTACAGCCCCCATCCTCCACACTACTCAGCCCCCATCCTCCTCACTACTCAGCACCCCATCCTCCACACTAATACAGCCCCCCATCCTCCACACTACTCAGTAACCCCATCCTCCACACTGCTACAGCCCCCCATCCTCCACAATACTACACCCCCCCCCCATCATCCACACCACTCAGCCACCCCATCCTCCACTCTACTACAGCCCCCCCATCCTCCACACTACTCAGCCCCCCCATCCTCCACACTGTTACAGCCCCCCATCCTCCACACTGCTACAGCCCTCCCATCCTCCACACTGCTAAAGCCCCCCCATCCTCCACACTACTGAGCCCCCCCATCCTCCACACTACTACAGACCCCATCCTCCACACTACTCAGCCCCTCCATCCTCCACACTACTACAGCCCCCCATCCTCCACACTGTTACAGCCCCCCCATCCTCCCCATTTACAGCCCCCCTCATTCTCCAAATTCCTACAGTGCCTCCCACCCCTCTGCCATCCTAAAATACACATTTCCTCCTCACCTGAAATCAGTGCTTCCCCATAGTGTCCGCACTTTGTAGAAGCAGCAGCTCTCGGTGGTGGCGGGATCTCCTTCTGCTGCTTAGCAGCCGGGGCAGGTACATGTCCGTGACATCGGGCGTGCATTACATGCGGATGTTTTAAAGCGGCAGCGTCCATGCCCCTGCGCACTTTACTTGGGGATGTGGGACCAGCCGAAGTGGGAGTCTCGCGAAGGGGGAACTTGTTGAGAGCAGCCTGAACCGCATTTGTTTTATTGAAAAAATTGTCTGGGCAGATGGATGGCCCCCTGGGAAGCCTATACAAGTGAAAGAGGAGGAAGTCGGCAGGCGGTCCGCATTGTTGGTGGCTGCGGTCCGGATCTGGACCACGGTCGGCCAGATGAGTACCCCTGGCCTAGATACTGTGAAAGGCCAGCCAAACGTACACACCTGCTGCTGCTCTAGACAAATACTGTTTTAAGCGTAGTGAAGCGTATTGTATTCCCCACATATACGCACTAACTATGTCAGGCAGAGAAGTGCCAGGATGTGCACAGAGGAGCGGCAGAGGCCTAAATCCTTCAGGTACAGGTGGCAGCAGACAAGGGGTTAGAGGCAACAGGAGTCGCAGCAAGAGGCCTGAGCTCTCGTTATCAGCTAGCCGTCGTCTCGACCAGCAACCCATCTGCCGTATTCGATTGGTTAACACTTCATCACAAGTGACCTCCCAGTCAATGGGTTCCTCATACACAACCCTCAGTTGGCATGGCCCAAGAGCAGTCTCTGTCCTCCCATTGCCTCTGTCCTATGCTGTTCCCTCCTCTAAAGAAGTATCTTATGCTGTAGGTTCAGTTCCACTATTCACTGAGGACGATCTATTAGAGGACAGTCAGCAGCTACTGCCCAGCCAAGAAGTGGAGGAGACATCTACCGCTTCCCCTATTAGGCAGGCAAGTAGTTATGGGGAGAGTGACGTGGGAGCCAGTTTTGCCAGAGTTCAGGGTCCTAAAGACCAGAAGGTAAAGCGTGACCAGGGTTCCAATGTTGGCACCATGGCCCTGCATCAACATATGCTTCGCCGCTATGAAGTGGCCTGGGAGAACCGTAGCTCCGATGTAGTGGTCCAGCCTGCTGCATCACCCAGTGGCACGCCGCTTCCACTTTCAGCCAGCCAAGGCTCCACCACCTCAACCGAAGAGAGCTGTGTGTCATACCCTCCTTCTGTAGCTCCAGATGCTCCTGCTCCTCCTACTTTGAGTCAATCAGTCTGCCAGCAATCTATCGGCGAAGTCATGTCCAAGAGACAACAGTATGTGCCCACTCATCCAATGGCGCAGAAGTTGAATGTGCTCCTGTCAAAGTTGCTGGTGCTGCAGTCCCTCCTTTTTCAAGTGGTTGCACCTTTCAGAGAACTGATGGCTTGTGACAAGCCGAGGTGAACAGTGCTAAGCCATCATTTCTTTGCGAAGAAGCACAATTTTGTGGAAGAAAAGTTGGTTCAGTCCTTGAGCCTGTCGATGTGTACCAAAGTGCACGGCAGCACCAACGTCTGGAGCTGTAACTATGGTCAGGGACAATACATGTCCTTTACGGCCCACTGGTGGTTCCTGCACAGCCACAACACCAACTTGGACAGGTCACGCCGCTTCCTCCTCTACGCTCTCAGGCCGTTGGTTCTGTGACAGTGTGAGACTCCGCTTCCTAATTTTCCACCGTGTCCTCAGCCTCCACTGCACAGACAAGTCTTAGTGCCCCTTCAGCATACAGTGTGTGCAGGGCACGGCGGTGTGACATGCTGTTGTTCACATGGTTTGCCTTGGCAAACGTAGTCACACAGGGGAGGACCTGCTAAAAGTCATTCATAAAGAAATTGGAGCATGGCTTACTCCACGAAAACTGGAAATGGGAACCATGGTGACTGATAATGGGAAGAACATCTTGTCTGTGCTGAGCCATGCGCCCTGCATGGCACACATGTTCAATCTGGTTGTCAAGTGGTTCCTGAAGTGTTCCCCCCATTTGCAAGACATCCTAACAATGGGAAGGAAACTTTGCATGCACTTCAGCCACTCAGACACCACAAAGCACACCCTCCTTGAGCTGCAGCGTCAGAACGGTTGACACACGTTGGAATTCCACCTACTTGACCGACTATACGAACAAAGAAAAGCCACCACCCATTTCTTGATGATGCAAGTGGATAACAGAACTCCCTTGTGTATCTTAAATGTCAACCAGTGGCAGCTTATACGTGACACCTGGCTCAGGAACTTTGAGGAAGCCACATTATTAGTCAGTCGCCAGGATTACAGGATGAACAACATCATTCCACTGCTTCATTTCCTAACACGCGTTGGAAACGATGGCTGGTCAGGGCAATGGAGATATGGCACCTACATCTCACGGCCACATGAGCCCTGTGGGGGCTGAACTGGAGGAGGAGGGGGAGGGGCACAGTGGAAAACAGCCTAGGTTTTGTTAAAATGGGTGTTTTTTCTAGTCATCTGACAGGAGAGGAAGAGCAGGAGCAGCCAGAGGAGCTAGAGGGTTATCAGGAAGGCAAGACAGAGGACCCAGACACACGGTATCAGTATGCAGTAGAGATGGAGTCAGGGAGTCCTTCCGAGTAACTTGCACAAATTGCACGATGCATGCTCACTTACTTGCGTAGTGACCACCGGATTGTCACCATTCGACAGCGGGATCACTTTTGGCTCTCCACCTTATTGGACCCTTGCTACCACCACAAAATTGGGGGCCTTTTTTACACCCACTGAGTGGGAGGACAAACTAACCTACTAGAGAGACATCCTACATAGTCAGTTGGCCGATGCCTATCAGTGCCATCGTCCATCCTCTTGCAGCTCTGACTCGGGAGGGCCCTCTGCGCTCACCTTCCACTGCCATGGCTTCTGGGGAGGGGTGGAGTGGCAGGAGCAGTACCAGCTCCATCAGCAGCAGCCTGAGTCTACAGTCACTGATGAGTACCTTTCTTCACCCGCATTGTGAAGCAACTCATCAGCAGGTAGACCTGAAGCAGGACCGGAACCAGCAGATGATGGCATACCTTGACATGTCCATACAAACACACCTTGAAGATCCGCTGGACTTCTGGGCAGCCAAACTTGATTTTTGGCCGCAACTAGCAGAGTTTGCCCTGGAAAAGCTGTCCTGCCCAGCAAGTAGTGTGCCATCAGAGCAGATGTTAAGTGCTGCGGGGGCCATAGTCAGTCCAAGTGGAACTCATCTGTCCACTAAAAATGTGGAGAGACTGATCTTTGTCAAGATGAATCAGGCATGGATCAGCCAGGATTTCCACCCACCAATGCCTGATGCATCAGAGCAGATTAACCATGGTGCCACACCAACACTTCACAAATATGGATAGTGCCAAACAGGTTTAAGGCGCTGCTCCCCAGTTACAAACATTCCTCCACATCAGACCTTTTTTCACCCACCTTCGTCACCAGGTACTGGTATTGCCACCCACTGCACCACTCTGTCACTGGGTCACTTTCAGGACTGCTGATGCTGTTGCCACCTCCAGGCTGTCTCATTCCGCCACCATTTTGTCTCCTCATCTGCTGCCAACTCCAGGCTGTGCCATTCAGCCACTATATGTTCTCCTCATCTGCAGCCAACTCCAAGCTGTACCATTAAGTCACTATATGTTCTACTCATGCTGCCACCAACTCCAGGCTGTGCCAATAAGCCACTATATGTTCTACTTATGCTGCCGCCAACTACAGGCTGTGCCATTAAGCCACTATATGGTCTCCTCATCTTCCGCCAACTCCAGGCTTTGCCATTCAACCACTATATGGTTTCTTCATCTGCCCCCAACTCCAGGCCGTGCCATTTGCCCTTCAGCCACTAAATGTTCTACTCATGCTGCCACCAACTCCAGGCTGTGCTATTCAGCCACTATATGGTCTCCTCATCTGCTGCCAACTCCAGGCTGTGCTATTCCCCCACTATATGTTCCACTCATGCTGCCGCCAACTTCAGGCTGTGCCACTCAGCCACTATATGGTCTCCTCATCTGCCCCCAACTCCAGACTGTGCCATTCAGCCACTATATGGTCTCCTCATCTGCTGCCAACTCAAGGCTGTGCCATTCAGCCACTATATGTTCTACCCATGCCGCCGCCAACTCCAGGCTGTGCCATTCAGCCACTATATGGTCTCCTCCTCTGCCACCAACTCCAGGTTGTGCCATTCAGCCACTATATGGTCTCCTCATCTGCTGCCAACTCAAGGCTGTGCCATTCAGCCACTATATGTTCTACTCATGCTGCTGCCAACTGCAGGCTGTGCCATTCAGCCACTATATGGTTAGCTGATGTTGCTAGGCCTGGGACATTACCTGCAAATTTTTATGATAGTACTAGCTACATTAATCTTCAATTTAAATTTTAAAATTCATATTTTAATATTAGAGATTGTGAAGCCCTTTTGTCTCCTCATGCTGCCGCCAGCTCCAGGCTGTGTCATTCAGCTACTTTATGGTTTACTGATGCTGCTGGTCCTGGGACATTACCTACAAATTTTTATGGTAGCACTAGCTACATTAATCTTCAATTAAAATTTTAAAATTAATCTTTTAATATTAGGGATTGTGAAGCCCTATTGTCTCCTCATGCTGCCGCGAGCTCCAGGCTGTGTCATTCAGCCACTATATGGTTTACTGATGCTACTGAGCCTGGGACATTACCTAAAAACATTTATGGTAGCACTAGCTACCATAAATCTTCAATTAAAAATTTAAAATTAATCTTTTAATCTTAGGGATTGTGAAGCCCTATTGTCTCCACATGCTGCCGCAAGCTCCAGGCTGTGTCATTCAGCCACTATATGGTTTATTGATGCTGCTGAGCCTGGGACATTACCTAAAAAATTTTATGGTAGCACTAGCTACATTAACCCCTTAACGACCACGGACGTAAATGTACGTCCTGGTTTTGCGGGACTTCCCGCACCAGGACGTACATTTACGTCCTGTGTATGACCGCGAGCAACTGAGCGGTGCTCACGTCATACACGGCAGGTTCCGGGGACCCGCCGGTAATGGCTGACATCCGCGATCACGCGATGCATCTGCGGCATACTTTGAATGGATGATCGGATTGCCCACAGTGCTGCCGCGGCGATACGATCATCCAGCATGGTGGCCGGAGGTCCCCTCACCTGGCTCTGGCTTTCTCCCGGCTTTCTCCCGGCATCTCCTGCTCTGGTCTGAGATCGAGCAGACGAGAGCAGGAGATTGACGATAATACTGATCAGTGCTATGTCCTAGGATTGCTAGGATAGTCGTAGGATTTCTATAGATAGTCCCCTATGGGGGCATAAAACGTGTAAAAAAAAAGTTGAAAAATGTAAAAATAAATGTCACGATGCCGGCTGGCAGGTAGTGGATCCTCTGTGCCAGAGAGGGATTGGCGTGGACCGTGCTAGAGGATCGGTTCTAAGTCACTACTGGTTTTCACCAGAGCCCGCCGCAAAGCGGGATGGTCTTGCTGCGGCGGTAGTGACCAGGTCGTATCCCCTAGCAACGGCTCAACCTCTCTGGCTGCTGAAGATAGGCGCGGTACAAGGGAGTAGACAGAAGCAAGGTCGGACGTAGCAGAAGGTCGGGGCAGGCAGCAAGGATCGTAGTCAGGGGCAACGGCAGAAGGTCTGGAATCACAGGCAAGGAATACACAAGGAACGCTTTCACTGGCACTAGGGCAACAAGATCCGGCGAGGGAGTGAAGGGGAAGTGAGGTGATATAGGGAAGTGCACAGGTGTAAACACTAATTGGAACCACTGCACCAATCAGCGGTGCAGTGGCCCTTTAAATCGCAAAGACCCGGCGCGCGCGCGCCCTAGGGAGCGGGGCCGCGCGCGCCGGGACAGAACTGACGGGGAGCGAGTAAGGTACGGGAGCCGGGGTGCGCATCGCGAGCGGGCGCTACCCGCATCGCGAATCGCATCCCGGCCGGAGGTGGTAACGCAGCGCCCCGGGTCCGTGGAACCGACCGGGGCGCTGCAGTGAGGGAAGTGTAGCGAGCGCTCCGGGGAGGAGCGGGGACCCGGAGCGCTCGGCGTAACAGTACCCCCCCCCTTGGGTCTCCCCCTCTTCTTGGGGCCTGAGAACCTGAGGATCAGACTTTTGTCCAGGATATTGTCCTCAGGTTCCCAGGACCTCTCTTCTGGACCACAACCCTCCCAATCCACTAAAAAAAAAGTTCTTCCCCTGACCTTTTTAGAGGCCAAAATCTCTTTGACAGAGAAGATGTCCGAGGAGCCGGAAACAGGAGTGGGAGGAACAGATTTAGGAGAAAAACGGTTGAGGATGAGAGGTTTAAGAAGAGAGACGTGAAAGGCATTAGGGATACGAAGAGAAGGAGGAAGAAGAAGTTTGTAGGAGACAGGATTAATTTGACACAAAACTTTAAAAGGACCAAGATAGCGTGGTCCCAACTTATAGCTCGGGACACGGAAACGGACATATTTAGCGGAGAGCCATACCTTGTCTCCAGGGGAAAAAATGGGAGGAGCTCTTCTTTTCTTATCTGCGAATCTCTTCATGCGAGAAGAAGCCTGTAAGAGAGAATTTTGGGTCTCTTTCCATATGGTGGAAAGATCACGAGAAATTTCATCCACAGCGGGCAGACCAGAGGGCAAGGGGGTAGGGAGGGGGGGAAGAGGGTGACGGCCGTACACCACGAAAAACGGAGATTTGGAGGAAGATTCAGAGATTCTGAAATTATACGAGAATTCGGCCCAAGGTAGAAGATCTGCCCAGTCATCCTGGCGGGAGGAAACAAAATGTCGTAAATAGTCACCCAAGATCTGGTTAATTCTCTCTACTTGTCCATTGGATTGAGGATGGTATGCAGAAGAAAAATTTAATTTAATCTTGAGTTGTTTACAGAGAGCCCTCCAGAATTTAGACACAAATTGGACGCCTCTATCCGAGACGATCTGTGTAGGCAACCCGTGAAGACGAAAAATGTGTACAAAAAATTGTTTAGCCAACTGAGGCGCTGAAGGAAGACCAGGAAGAGGGATGAAATGTGCCATTTTGGAGAATCGATCAACGACCACCCAAATAACAGTGTTGCCATGGGATGGGGGTAAGTCAGTAATAAAATCCATACCAATCAGAGACCAAGGTTGTTCGGGGACAGGTAGAGGATGAAGAAAACCAGCGGGCTTCTGGCGAGGAGTCTTATCCCGGGCACAGATAGTGCAGGCTCGCACAAAGTCCACCACATCAGTCTCTAGAGTCGGCCACCAATAGAAGCGAGAGATGAGTTGCACAGATTTCTTGATGCCCGCATGACCTGCGAGATGGGAGGAGTGACCCCATTTGAGGATCCCAAGGCGTTGGCGTGGAGAAACAAAGGTCTTTCCTGGAGGAGTTTGCCTGATGGAGGCTGGAGAAGTGGAAATCAGGCAGTCAGGAGGAATGATGTGTTGAGGAGAGAGTTCAATTTCAGAGGCATCTGAGGAACGAGAGAGAGCATCGGCCCTAATGTTTTTATCAGCAGGCCGAAAGTGAATTTCAAAATTAAATCGGGCAAAGAACAGAGACCACCTGGCCTGACGAGGATTCAGCCGTTGGGCAGACTGGAGGTAGGAGAGGTTCTTGTGATCGGTGTAAATAATAACTGGAAATCTTGATCCCTCCAGCAGATGCCTCCATTCCTCAAGTGCTAATTTAATGGCTAGAAGCTCTCGATCCCCGATGGAGTAGTTCCTCTCCGCCGGAGAGAAGGTCCTGGAAAAAAAACCACAAGTAACAGCATGCCCGGAAGAGTTTTTTTGTAGAAGGACAGCTCCAGCTCCCACTGAGGAGGCATCAACCTCCAATAGGAAGGGTTTAGATGGGTCAGGTCTGGAGAGCACGGGAGCCGAAGAAAAGGCAGACTTGAGTCGTTTAAAGGCGTCTTCCGCTTGAGGAGGCCAAGACTTGGGATCGGCATTTTTTTTTGTTAAAGCCACAATAGGAGCCACAATGGTAGAAAAATGTGGAATAAATTGCCTGTAATAATTGGCGAACCCCAAAAAACGTTGGATGGCACGGAGTCCGGAGGGGCGTGGCCAATCTAAGACGGCAGAGAGTTTATCTGGGTCCATTTGTAGTCCCTGGCCAGAGACCAAGTATCCTAGAAAAGGAAGAGATTGGCATTCAAACAGACATTTCTCTATTTTGGCATAGAGTTGATTATCACGAAGTCTCTGAAGAACCATACGGACATGCTGGCGGTGTTCTTCAAGATTGGCAGAAAAAATCAGGATATCGTCCAGATATACAACAACACAGGAGTATAGTAGATCACGAAAAATTTCATTAACAAAGTCTTGGAAGACGGCAGGGGCGTTGCATAGACCAAAGGGCATGACCAGATACTCAAAGTGTCCATCTCTGGTGTTAAATGCCGTTTTCCATTCATCCCCCTCTCTGATGCGGATGAGATTATAAGCACCTCTTAAGTCCAGTTTGGTAAAAATATGGGCACCTTGGAGACGATCAAAGAGTTCAGAGATGAGGGGTAGGGGGTAGCGGTTCTTAACCGTGATTTTATTAAGACCGCGGTAGTCAATGCAAGGACGTAGAGAGCCATCTTTTTTGGACACAAAGAAAAATCCGGCTCCGGCAGGAGAGGAGGATTTACGGATAAAGCCCTTTTTTAAATTTTCTTGGACGTATTCAGACATGGCAAGAGTCTCTGGGACGGACAGAGGATAGATTCTGCCCCGGGGTGGAGTAGTGCCCGGGAGGAGGTCAATGGGACAATCATAAGGCCTGTGAGGAGGTAGAGTCTCAGCTTGTTTTTTGCAAAAAACGTCCGCAAAGTCCATATAGGCCTTAGGGAGACCGGTTACATGAGGAAGCACAGGGACACGGCAAGGTTTACTGGGAACCGGTTTTAAGCAGTCCTTGGAACAAGAGGGCCCCCAACTCTTGATCTCCCCAGTGGACCAATCCAGGATTGGGGAATGGAGTTGAAGCCAGGGAAGTCCAAGAAGGATTTCAGAAGTGCAATTGGGGAGGACCAACAGTTCAATCCTCTCGTGATGAGATCCGATGCACATTAGAAGGGGCTCCGTGCGGAAACGTATAGTACAGTCCAATCTTTCATTGTTTACACAATTGATGTAGAGGGGTCTGGCGAGACTGGTCACCGGGATGTTGAACCTGTTGACGAGAGAGGCTAAGATGAAATTTCCTGCAGATCCAGAGTCCAAGAAGGCCACAGCAGAGAAGGAGAAGGCAGAGGCAGACATCCGCACAGGCACAGTAAGACGTGGAGAAGCAGAGTAGACATCAAGGACTGTCTCACCTTTGTGCGGAGTCAGCGGACGTCTTTCCAGGCGGGGAGGACGGATAGGACAATCCTTCAGGAAGTGTTCGGTACTAGCACAGTACAGGCAGAGATTCTCCATGCGGCGTCGTGTCCTCTCTTGGGGTGTCAGGCGAGACCGGTCGACCTGCATAGCCTCCACGGCGGGAGGCACAGGAACAGATTGCAGGGGACCAGAGGAGAGAGGAGCCGGGGAGAAGAAACGCCTCGTGCGAACAGAGTCCATATCCTGGCGGAGCTCCTGACGCCGTTCGGAAAAACGCATGTCAATGCGAGTGGCAAGATGGATGAGTTCATGTAGGTTAGCAGGGATTTCTCGTGCGGCCAGAACATCTTTAATGTTGCTGGATAGGCCTTTTTTAAAGGTCGCGCAGAGTGCCTCATTATTCCAGGATAATTCTGAAGCAAGGGTACGGAACTGTACGGCATACTCGCCAACGGAAGAATTACCCTGGACCAGGTTCAACAGGGCAGTCTCAGCAGAAGAGGCTCGGGCAGGTTCCTCAAAGACACTTCGAATTTCCGAGAGGAAGGAGTGTACAGAGGCAGTGACGGGGTCATTGCGGTCCCAGAGCGGTGTGGCCCAAGCCAGGGCTTTTCCAGACAGCAGGCTGACTACGAAAGCCACCTTAGACCTTTCAGTGGGGAACTGGTCCGACATCATCTCCAAGTGTAATGAACATTGGGAAAGAAAGCCACGGCAAAACTTAGAGTCCCCATCAAATTTATCCGGCAAGGATAGTCGTATTCCAGAAGCGGCCACTCGCTGCGGAGGAGGTACAGGAGCTGGCGGAGGAGATGATTGCTGGAGCTGTGGTAGTAACTGTTGTAGCATAACAGTCAGTTGAGACAGCTGTTGGCCTTGTTGCGCAATCTGTTGTGACTGCTGGGCGACCACCGTGGTGAGGTCAGCGACAACTGGCAGAGGAACTTCAGCGGGATCCATGGCCGGATCTACTGTCACGATGCCGGCTGGCAGGTAGTGGATCCTCTGTGCCAGAGAGGGATTGGCGTGGACCGTGCTAGAGGATCGGTTCTAAGTCACTACTGGTTTTCACCAGAGCCCGCCGCAAAGCGGGATGGTCTTGCTGCGGCGGTAGTGACCAGGTCGTATCCCCTAGCAACGGCTCAACCTCTCTGGCTGCTGAAGATAGGCGCGGTACAAGGGAGTAGACAGAAGCAAGGTCGGACGTAGCAGAAGGTCGGGGCAGGCAGCAAGGATCGTAGTCAGGGGCAACGGCAGAAGGTCTGGAATCACAGGCAAGGAATACACAAGGAACGCTTTCACTGGCACTAGGGCAACAAGATCCGGCGAGGGAGTGAAGGGGAAGTGAGGTGATATAGGGAAGTGCACAGGTGTAAACACTAATTGGAACCACTGCACCAATCAGCGGTGCAGTGGCCCTTTAAATCGCAAAGACCCGGCGCGCGCGCGCCCTAGGGAGCGGGGCCGCGCGCGCCGGGACAGAACTGACGGGGAGCGAGTAAGGTACGGGAGCCGGGGTGCGCATCGCGAGCGGGCGCTACCCGCATCGCGAATCGCATCCCGGCCGGAGGTGGTAACGCAGCGCCCCGGGTCCGTGGAACCGACCGGGGCGCTGCAGTGAGGGAAGTGTAGCGAGCGCTCCGGGGAGGAGCGGGGACCCGGAGCGCTCGGCGTAACAATAAAATCCCTTCCCCCAATAAAAATAAAAATTGTCAGTTTTTCCTATTTTACCCCCAAAAAGCGTAATTTTTTAAAATAACTATATTTGGTATCACCGCGTGGGTAAATGTCCGAACTATCAAAATATTATGTTAATGATCCCGTGCGGTGAACAGCGTAAACGCAAAAAAATTAAAAAAAGCTTTATTGTCACATTTTATTCAAAAAAATTTATAAAAAATTATGTAAAAGTTTTATATATGCAAATGTGGTAAAAAGTTCAGATGACGGCGCAAAATATGAGCCCTCATACCGCCCTATATACAGAAAAATGAAAAAGTTATAGGTGGTCAAAATAAGGCTATTTTAGATTACTGATTTTGTACAAAAACTTTTAGATTTTTTTTAAGTGGTAAAAAATATAAAAGTATCTAGCCATGAGTATCATTTTAATTGTATTGACCCACAGAATAAAGAACACATGTCATTTTTACTGTAAATTGTACAGTATGAAAACGAAACCCTCCAAAATGTGCAAAATTTGGGTTTTCATTTAAATTTCCTCCCTAAAAAAAATTTTTTGGGGGGTTTGCCGTACATTTTATGGTAAAAACAGAGGTTTCATTACAAAGTACAATTGGTTTCGCAAAAAACAAGCCCTTATATGGGTCTGTAGATGGAAATATGAAAGAGTTACGGATTTTAGAAGGTGAGGTGGAAAAAAAGAAAATGCAAATATGAAATTGGCCTCGCCCTTAAGGTGAAAATGGGCTTGGTCCTTAAGGGGTTAATCTTCAATTAAAATGTTAAAATTCATCTTTTAATCTTAGGGATTGTGAAGCCCTATTGTCTCCTTATGCTGCCGCCAGCTCCAGGCTGTGTCATTCAGCAACTATATGGTTTGTACAATATGTATGCACTTTGAAAGTATTCACCTTTGGATGTGTCCAAACAACGCAAATTTGAAATGTGTTGCAGGACTTTGTCTCTGTAATGGTTAAATCCATGCACATATTGTATAAACAAACTATTCAGCTGTATTGATGGATTATTTGATTATATCTACATGTGTGAATATACCATAAGGCCTCAAAGATCTAATGGAATGTTATGGGCATTTTTCAATTAATTTATTCCTTTTTGTTCTCACATTGTTTTCCTATTAGCTAGTGAGGGACAAACTTCAAATGGCACTATTGTTATTGTAACCAAAATTAGGAGTGGAATTAGCCTGACTGTAATTTACAAATAAACCAAACAAAACACAAAATGCTCAAAATAATAGCATCATTGCTAAACCCCTGCAAATGTGTGTGACGTTTATTTTAGAAAATAAACTCTACTATTTGAGTTTAAAACCGCAGCAGTAAAATGACAAACACTAGTAATGTAGCTCACTAAGTCTACCACTAAAACATATGTTCTCAGGCCTTGTATGTTTTAATTGACCCCGACTGACATAGATAGCTACATTGAACCTGTGTAACTTTACAGTTCATCAGAACATTACATGTTACCGGGAGCCTAAGAAAAAAAACATGATTTTCAGCAATTCCAGGCAGTTACCTTGATAGTGGCTTCATTATAGAATATGACTTGTATAATTTTTAGAGATGAGATCCATGCCACGGATTTATTTTGTCTTTATAACTTACTTGCGTTCTCTAGCAACCCTTTTATTGTATAAAATTAAGATTCATCAACTGTATATTTACTGTGTTCATACATGTCCTGTTATTATTATTACTGTCACTGATAATTATAAATGGAATTATTTATGTATTATAATTATATAACATCATCAATATAGTATTTTCTTTCAGTTTATATGTTAGTAATATTGCTATGATTGGATATATTTTTGTCCTTACATTTGGAACAATACCTGATTGCAATTTATTTTATTGGGGGTAATATTTTCCTTAATCTTTGTCATTAGAGTTCAGCTTTCAGGTGCTCCGGTGGGCTGGAAAAGGTGGATACAGTCCTAGGAGACTCTTTCCTAGGACTGCATCCACCTTTACCAGCCCACCGTAGCAGCTGAAAGCTGAACTAATTTATGCAGGAAAAGTTATCAACTGCCGAGCCGAGAAGTTTGTGATGGATCGAATTTACTGTAAATTCGCTCATCTCTATTTGTCATGTATACAGTTCCTAAAGCACTTATAGAGTGTGTAAAATATCTGTAACTGTAAGTTGCGAACTTTGAGAATATCATGGTTTACAAAGAAATAAAACAAAACTCAGAATGCTCCAAAGGGAAACATAGTAACAGTTTGTAAGGTTGAAAAAAGACAAGAGGCCGTCAAGTTCAACCTAGAGAAACAATATAAGGCAATGGTATTAATATCATGGCTGATGGGACATAATATTAGGCCATGGTATTAATATTATAGCTGCTGGGACACAATATTAGACAGTGTAATTAATTTTATGAGTCATAAGAATGCAATATTAGAAGGTGGTATTAATATTATGGCTAATGGGACATATTAGGTTGTGGTATTAAAGAGGTAGTCCAGTGGTGAAAAACTTATCCCCTATCCTAAGGATAGGGGATAAGTTTGAAATCGCGAGGGGTCCGTCTGCTGGGGCCCCCTGCGATCTCTCTGTACGGGGGCCAGGTTCACCGCCGAGATAGCGGGTGTCGACCCCCGCACGAGGCGGCGGCCGACACGCCCCCTCAATACATCTCAATGGCAGAGCCGGAGATTGCCGAAGGCAGCGCTTCGGCTCTGCCATAGAGTTGTATTGAGGGGGCGTGTCGGCCGCCGCCTCGTGCGGAGGTCAACACGCCCCCTTCCCGCGGGCTTCCCGCCCCCTTTTCCGTACAGGAGATCGCAGGGGGCCCCAGTGGTCGGACCCCCCGCGATCTGCAACTTATCCTCTATCCTTAGGATAGGGGATAAGTTGCTCACCACTGAGTCACCACTGGACTACTCCTTTAATATTATAGCTCATGGGACACAATATTAGGCAATGTTATTAATGTTATGTCTGATGGAACACAATATTAGGTGTGGTATTAATGTTATGGCTAATGGGACACAATATTAGTGGGGGTATTAATGTTATGGCTGATGAAACCCAATATTAGGTGTTGGTATTAATGCTATGGCTGAGTAAACATATTAGGCGGTGGTATTAATGTTATGGCTGATGGGACACAATATTAGGCATTGGTATTAATGTTATGGCTTATGGGAGACAATATTAGGTAGTGGCATTAATGTTATGGCTTATGAAACACAATATTAGGCTTTGGTATTAATGTTATGGATGAGGAAACATTTTAGGCTGTGGTATTCATGGTATGGCTGCTGGGACACAATATTAGAGAGTGGTATTCATTTTCTGGCTGATGAAACACAATATTAGAGGGTTGTATTAATGTTATGGCTGATGAAACACAATATTAGGCATTGGTATTAATGTTATGGCTGATCAAACATATTAGGCGGTGGCATTCATGTTATGGCTGATGGGGCACAATATTAAGAGGTAGTATTAATGTAATGTCTGATGAAACACAATATTAGGTGAGGAATTAATGTTATGCAATGTACGATACTATAAATGATCTGTGTTAGATCCCACACTAAAATAATTCAAGACCCCTTACATAGAGGCATCTATATTCATTGATATAGCCCCTACATACACAGCCATGCTACTTTAAGGAGTGTCTAATGTGAGAAATAGGGGGATTGCCAGTTGGAAAACACATTGTTTATACAGCAGTTCTGGGATATGGTTATGTACGCTGCTTTTGCACAGTTTTTAAGGGTGTAATAGAAAAACCGTCCTGTACCCCGTTTCACTACTTTGTTGAATGTGTGGCTTCTGTACAGATTTGATTCTGCTGGAAAACTCTGTTTATACAGCTTGGATATATTTATTTTACTTACATTTGGAACAATACCGGGTTGTGATGTATATTATTGGGGGTAATATTTTCCTAAATCTTTGTCATGTATACAGTACCTAAAGCACTTATAGAGCTGTGTAAAATAACTGTAACTGTAAGTTGTGAACTTTGAGAATATCATGGTTTACAAACAAAGAAAACAAAACTCAGAATGCTCCAAAGGGAAACATAGCAACAGCTTTTAAGGTTGAAAAAAGAGAAGAGGCCATCGAGTTCAACAAAGAGACACAATATTAGGCAATGGTATGAACCCCTTAAGGACCGAGCGTTTTTCTGATTTTGCACTTTTGTTTTTTCCTCCCTACCTTTTAAAAATTATAAACCTTTCAATTTTGCACCTAACTCATGGCTTATTTTTTGCGCCACCAATTCTACTTTGTAATGACATCAGTAATTTTACCCAACAATATACGGCGAAACGGGAAAAAAATAATCATTGTGCGACAAAATTGAAGAAAAAACATAACTTTTGGGGGCTTCCTTTTCTACGCAGTACATTTTTCAGTAAAAATGACACCTTCTCTTTATTCTGTAGGTCCATACAATTAAAATGATACCCTACTTATATAGGTTTGATTTTGTCGTACTTCTGGTAAAAATCATAACTACATGCAGGAAAATGTATACGTTTAAAATTGTCATCTTCTGACCCCTGTAACTTTTTTTATTTTTCTGTGTACAGGGCTGTATGAGGGCTTATTTTTTGTGCTGTGATCTGAAATTTTTAGCGGTACCATTTTTGTATTGATCAGACTTTTTGATCGCTTTTTATTCATTTTTTCATGATATAAAAAGTGACCAAAAATACTCTATTTTGGACTTTGGAACTTTTTTGCGCATACGCCATTGACCGTGCGGTTTAATTAACAATTTATTTTTATGATTCGGACATTTCCACACGTGGCGATATCACATATGTTTATTTTTAGTTTTATTTACACAGTTTTTTTATGGGAAAAGGGGGGTGATTCAAACTTTTATTAGGGAAGGGGTTAAATGATCTTTATTCACTTTTTTTTCCCTTTTTTTTTTGCAATGTTTTAGCTCCCATAGGGACCTATAACACTGCACACACTTATCTTTTACATTGATCCTAGGCAGTAACAGACTACACTTCATTGTCCACTAATGACCTATACTGGAAGGAGAGAAAAAGTGAGCCCACTGTCAACTACCTACCATTCCATAAAATATCAGGCCCACTCAACTAGGTATACTGAGCAAACCCAGCTTTCCTGGATTTTTTTTTTTTTTTTTTAAATCTCAGCCAGTGTTACAATATGCATTTCCTCATTTACTTTTCCTGCTGCATGCTTACGATATTCAATAACTACTCACTAATGGAAACCTACTTTCAAAAACTTAAAGGGGTTATCTGGGCTTTTAAAAAGTGATTCTACTGAATGGGACACAGCTGCAATATCTAGCACAGTCAATATAAAAGCATAGATTTGTGATGTACAAACATTTTGAAATCCCATATAAACAATGAAGTGGCCCCGTGCTTGTTAAATCAGCATGTACCCTGCAAACAGCTCAGAGATGAACCCCCACTGATCTAATATTGATAACATTTCCTTAGGATAAGTCATCAATGTTAAAAGCCATTTTTAATGCTTAGAAATGTTGTGTCTTACTAAATAATCAGAAAACAGGCAGGCAACTCCCCCTTGAGGCCTTATTTCACTGTAGCATGAAACTAAAAGGTTATATTTCTAAAAGCTTCAGAAAGAATTACCATTGCACTTGAATAATCATAATAATCATGTTTGATCCCAGCACTGGAGAGCGTTGGTAGCATATTACGGTACAGCTTTACATGAGAATGCAAGAATTGACAGCTTTCCATTACATCAATTTTTTTCGTAGGTCACAAAGACATTAAAGGGATTATCCAGGAAAAACTTTTTTTTATATATCAACTGGCTCCAGAACGTTAAACAGATTTGTAAATTACTTCTATTAAAAATCTTAATCTTTCAGTACTTATGAGCTGCTGAAGCTGAGTTGTTCTGTTCTGTCTAAGTGCTCTCTGATGACACGTGTCTCGGGAACCACCCAGTTTAGAAGCAAATCCCCATAGCAAACCTCTTCTACTCTGTGCAGTTCCCGAGACAAGCAGAGATGTCAGCAGAGAACACTGTTGCCAGACAGAAAACAACAACTCAGTTTCAGCAGCTCATAATTATTGAAAGGATTAAGATTTTTTAATAGAAGTAATTTACAAATCTTGCAACAAGAAACAGCATTCGGCACAGCCAGCCATACAACCAAAAACCGCTCCTTAGCATAAACAGATGTGTACAAGCGCCACCTCCGGTGGGGTGCTCACCTGCTGGTCTGACGAAGTGCGGAAGCACGATATGGCTGTGACCAGTCTACCTGATATTCCGGCGTTCCTGTCTCCCTGCACCTGTATGTCCTAACTGCACTTTAAGAAATAAAGAAGTTTGTCACTACCTGGACGTGGAGAGTGCCGCTCATTTCCCATTCTTCTACACGTCTAATTTACAAATCTGTTTAACTTTCTGGAGCCAGTTGATATAAAAAAAAGTTTTTTCCTGGAATACCCCTTTAACAATGATTGCCTGTCCTTAGGATGGCCACAGTCTCTAATTGTCAGGGGTCCAATCTAAGAAATTGTTTACATAGGCTTAGCAGCTTGTTCACACACAGCAGTTGTGTCTGGTAATGCAGCTCATCCCCTTTCACTTGAATGGGAATAAGTGAGGCTTAGGCCATGTTTACATGTTGGAATTTCCGTGCTGGATTCTGCATTGGAGATTCTGCTGCAGTTGAATACAGCGAGATTCTGCTGCACTGTGTACACTGTGGAATTTCCATGCCAAATTCCGTTTTCCATTCATTCTTTCTGCGGACTACACACGGAATGCATTCCTGTGTGGTCCTAGCTCCGGTATGTTTATGCCAGCACCTGCAGTTTGCGGAATGTCCGCACGTCCAACATGTGAACATAGCCTTAGGTTCAGTTCCAGGTAGAGCTGCTTTGTATGAATTAGACAATGTTACTGTAGTAATAATATAGGTGGTCTTGGAGGTTGGACATCCATAAGTCAAACATTGATAACCAATCATTGGACTGACCATCAGACTTAATGTCCCAAAGGACCTCCTTTTAGTGTAAAGAATGAACAGTGATAATGGTGATAACTGTTTTAAAATATGTGGTGTGCGGGGTGCAATGTAGGGCAGATGTTTTAACCTTGGGGGCAGAGGTTATTAACCCCTTCTTGTTGTGATGCCAGTGTGTGGTTTAGCCTTAACCACCCAAAGGTAATACCGTTGGTCCTGTGCTAGGCATGGGGGCAATGAAGACACCGATGCCAAGTTACGGACAACAGTAGCGTTACTGAGGGTAGACAGGTGATACAGTCTATGCAGTACAGCCAATATCCCAAGGAGGTGACCAGTAACACAGGGAGACCTTGCAGGCTTGCTGGGACTTGCAGAATGTAGAGACACTTTAGTGCAGGCCACGGTGACTATATAGAAGACTTGACTGACTTGACAATTCTTGACTGACTTGACAATTGACAAGAAGATAACTTGGAGCTTACTTGAGCTGACTTGTGGCTGCAGACTTTAGGCTTGAGGCCTCCAATGCTCTGGACACACACACACTGAGACAACTGTACTGGACCTCAGCAGGAATAGCAATGAGTTAAGAGCTCCAAGAGAGATTGCAGCCCCTCCCTTGATTTTATAGGGGGGCTGTGCAAGGAGCCCATAGTTCACTTGGGGGGGTTACCTGGTCACTAGTGCCTCCTGGCTAACAATCACATGGTAATGACTTTTAAAGAAACAGTAAATTTTATTATACAACTTATGTACATAGGGGATAACACATAAAGGGGGCCCTGGGGACTTGGAGAGTCTCTGCCTGACAGGAAAGGAGAAGTACAGGGACACACCATCCCGTACTGGCCACCACAAACTCCCCCTCTTTAATGGAGTTGTCCTCGACGCCCAGTCATGGAGGGCAGAGGACCTGAATGACCAAAGGGGCCACAGACAGCTCCTGGGGCATTTCAAACAACGTCCATTTCCAGGTCTGATGTAGATGAGCAGAGGTACACAAGAGTCCATTTAGCATAAAATGTCCTTACATTCTCCAAACATGGGAGGGTTATTAGACCTAGTAACTGCTTTAGGAATATGACTATAGGACAATATACATAACAATATACATGACTTTTTTGGATTGGGCTGCTGGAGGCTTTTTACACAATTCCTTGGCTACTGGGGTCCCTCAGTTGGACACACTTCCCCCCAGAACTCTACATACATCACTAGACAACATTAGACATTAGTGTTATCTTTTTACTGTATGTGTGCTGTTAATTGACAGGAATACCTTCTGGCCAGTAAAGTATCCTGGGCACGTGGACATAAGAAAAATTTTAGACATTATAGACATTTGTAGACTGGTATCACTGTAAATGCTACAGCCCTAATGTAGATATAGACATATGTACATTACGTAGTATTAGTTAACTATGTGTGACAATTAACTCTATGTGGTATTTTAATCTTTATACCTGGCTTGGATTTGGCCGTGAGTGGACCGTAGGGACCTATGCAGCACCACTTCTTGAGAATCAGGAACGCCTACTTCTTCGGGAGCTCTTGATGCAACTTGAGTTGCAGCAGGCTCTCTTTTGTCAATTTCTGTAGTACATGGGTATCAAACATGTCTCCCGGCCCACAATGAATATCTTTTCAGCCCAGCAAAGATATTCATTGCTCTGGTTAGGGCTGAATCATCATTGGCACTCCTGGAGTGCCTGCTTCGGGCCCTGTGCCCGCAGGGGGCCCCCCGTCACATTCGGGGCATCCCTGTGTCCCGAAAAATCTTTTCAGGACACAAGGATGCCCCGGATACCTCTCTGCGGCCCTGCGTTAACTTAAAAAATGCAGGGGCCACCAGGAGGTAGCAAACACAATGACGTCACTGACGTCCCGTGTGTGAGCCCATAGGAGCAGAGCGGAGCGGAGCAGAGAGGAGCCGAGCAGTGAGGAGGATGCGCGGGTATGGCAAGTCACCACTCACCAGCACGTCATCTTTTGTGTTCGGACCACCGTCCTCCGGTCCCGGGACCTACTGCTATGGCCCCGCCTGAAGGAGTGGTGGTTGGAACACTGAAGTGGGGCAGTAAACAGGCATACAGCCTCCAGCCATACACTGTATATGGCTGAAGGCTGTATGTCTGTGGGGGAACTGTACAGCACCTAATGTGAGGAACTATACTGCACCTAATGTGGGGAACTATACTGCACCTAATGTGGGGAACTATACTGCACCTAATGTGGCGAACTATACTGCACCTAATGTGGGGAACTATACTGCACCTAATGTGGGGAACTATACTGCACCTAATTTGGGGGAACTATACTGCACCTAATGTGGCAAACTATACTGCATCTAAAGTGGGGAACTATACTGCACCTAATGTGGGGAACTATACTGCACCTAATGTGGGGAACTATACTGCACCTAATGTGGGGAACTATACTGCACCTATTGTGGGGGATCTATACTGCACCTAATTTGGGGGAACTATACTGCACCTAATGTGGGGGAACTGTACTGCACTTAATGTGGCAAACTATACTGCACCTAATGTGGCGAACTATACTGCATCTAAAGTGGGGAACTATACTGCACCTAATGTGGGGAACTATACTGCACCTAATGTGGGGAACTATACTGCACCTAATGTGGGGAACTATACTGCACCTATTGTGGGGGATCTATACTGCACCTAATTTGGGGGAACTATACTGCACCTAATGTGGGGGAACTGTACTGCACTTAATGTGGCAAACTATACTGCACCTAATGTGGCGAACTATACTGCACCTAATATGGGGAACTATACTGCACCTAATGTGGGGAACTATACTGCACCTAATGTTGGGAACTATACTGTACCTAATGTGGGGGAACTATACTGGTCCTAATTTGGGGGAACTATACTGCACCTAATGAGGGGGGACTATACTGCACCTAATGTGGGGGGACTATACTGCACCTAATGTGGGGAACTATACTGCACCTAATGTGGGGGAACCATACTGGCAACCTAATGTGGGGGTACTATACTGCCAACCTAATGTGGCGGGACTGTACTGCACCTAATGTGGGGAACCATACTGCCAACCTAATGTGGGGGAACTATACTGCACTTAATGTGGGGGAACTGTGCTGCACCTAATGTGGGGGAGCTATACTGCACCTAATGTGGGGAACTATACTGAACCTAATGTGGGGGGAACTATACTGCACCTAATGTGGGGGAACTGTACTGCACAGTCTTGTGCAGGGGGGCAGGGTCTTGTGCAAAGGGGGGAATGGGGGCTTGTGCAAAGGGGGCATGGAGTGTTGTACAAAAGGGGCATGGGGTCTTGTGAAGGGGGGTCATGGGGCCTTGTGAAGGGGGTCATGAGGTGTTGTGCAGGGGGCATGGGGTCTTGTGCAGGGAGGGGCATGGGGTCTTGTGCAGGGGGGCATGAGATGTTGTGCAGGGGGGCATGGGTTGTTTGAAGTGGCCCACATAAACTTAAACCTTGTTTTTTTGGCCAATGTTAGCCTTTGAGTTTGACATGCTTGCTGTAGTAGGTAGCTGTTCTGGATTGGCAGGACTTGGACTTGTTGGCAGAGACATTGATGAGACAGGTGGTCTGGAGATTGGAGCATAGACCGGCTCCAATGGTGACAGGACTGGGGCTGGTGTGGCAACTAAGGTTGGTTGCACCGGTCCCGGGGTTGGCGAGATACAGAAAATTGCAGGTTGGCTGGGAGAGAACATTGGAACATCCATGAATGGATGGATCCCCTCTCCTGGCACGTACTCCCGTGTAGGTCTGACTGCTGGTGAAGAAGGGATGGGGAGCACAGGTAGGTCTTCTTTGTGACAGAGCTTAATTCTGTTATGATGGACAACTTGCGGCTTGTACCCGAGTTTTTGTACCTCGTACACGTCAGAGTCTGGATAGGGTATGGCCGTCACTGTGTATGGTTCTGCCTCCTAGATAGAGTACAGTTTATGAGTTCTCGGGAACTTCCGCAGCCAGACTTTGTCACCTAGCTGGAGGGGTTTGGCAGAGGCATGACAGTTATAATCTTGCTGTTGTCTTCATTGAGCCTTGCCCATCTTTTCGCCAACAATCACTTTTGCTTCTTGGATCCTTCTTTGATGGTCAGAGACCCACTCCATAGAGGCTTGCGGGGAGTTATTGAATGGTGCCTGAAGCCCAAATGTCCGGTCCTTCGGCAGCTTCCCATGCCGCCACATCATCAGGTAGAAAGGGATGTACCCTGTAGAACAATGGGTCGTGTTATCATAAATCTCCATCAATTCGGGGCAACAATCAGGGCCACTCTTCATGCTTGGATACAGAAGCCGCTCACAACATGTGGATGAAGACTTGATTGATGCTCTCACAGAGCTCGTTCCCTTGAGGGTGGTAAGCTGTAGTCCAAAGTTTCTTACAGGCGTGGAACTGACACAACTCCTGAAAGAGTTGGGCCTCGAAGGCCGTTCCTCGGTCCGTTAGGGCAGACTCCGGACACCCAAGGGTTTGTACCCAATTAGAGTAGAACATCTGGGCCGCTGTTTTGGCTGTGAGGTCTTTAACAGGTACTACGATAACCCATTTGGAGTAGTGATCCACCATGGTGAGAGCATAAGTGTACCCGGACCGGGTAGGAGACAACTGGACATGGTCTAGTGCAACCAACTGATTAAGCCTTTCACTCTGGATGGAATGGAGGTGTGCTCTTGCGTCTTTGCGTACATTCTTGGTGACGTTACAGACTGCACACTCACTGCACCATTTCTCAATGTCGCTCCACATTCCAATCCAGTAGAATCTTCGTCTGACAGTAGTCTTGGTCTTGTGAACTTCAAAGTGTCCCGACTGATCATGATATGTGTTGAGGACCATCGCCGCGTCTAATCGGGGAACCAGAATCTGATTAAGTCGATCCCCAGAGACCGGATCCAAAGCATTTCGTTACAACAGTCCCTTGTGCAAGAACAGTCGCCTCCTCTGTCACCACAGATATTATAACTCGTAGTCACACTGGACCCAGCGTAGACAGGTTGGTACCTTTTTCGTCAGAAGGAAGTCCAACAGATCCCCCATGACTCGACTTTCGTCTTGTAGTGTCTTCCAGGTGTATAGGTCTTCTTGGACCTTCTTGGACCTGGCTTCACCGTCATCAAGGGCGGTCACAACATTCTGATTCACAAACTTCTGGTAAAATGGGGGCATCTCCACGACTTCCCACTCGTCTTTGACAGGTGATTCTACGCCGGGGGTAATCCGAGAGTACATCGGTGTTGACATTTGACTTGCCGCTCCTGTACTTGATGGTGAAACTGTAATTGGTCAATCTTGAGGCCCAACGCTGCACAATGGCACCCAACTTGGCCGTATTCATACGGGCCAATGGGTTATTATCCGTGTAGACAGTGAATTGCATGGCAGCCAAGTAATCCATAAACTTTTCAGTCACGGCCCATACTAGGGCAAGAAGCTCCAGCTTGAAGGAGCTGTAGTTTGCATTGTTTTTTTTCTGCTCCTCGCAGGTTACGACTTGCATAGGCTATCACATGCTCTTGCCCTTCTTGCAATTGGGACAGGACAGCTCCCAGACCTTTGAAGCTGGCATCAGTATATAGCCGGGACAGCTGACTGTAGTCTGGATAAGCCAGGATGGGTGGTTCTGTAAGCAGACGTTTAAGAGCTCGGAATGATGTATCTTACTCATTGGCCCATTCAACAGGTAGTGTACTCTAGTTCTCCTTCGCCTTTTCCCCGCAGGAGAGCTGTGAGGGGTTCTGCAATCTGGACGAAGTGGGGAATGAAGTGGCCGTAGTAGCCGGCAAATCCCAGGAAGCTTCTGACATCCTTCACCATGCACGGGGTAGGCCAGTTCTTGACAACCTCCACCTTTTCAGGATTGGGCTGGACTCCCTCGGCGCTGACAACATGACCTAGGTAGTGTACCTGGGGCTTAAGCAAATGAAACTTTGATGGCTTAATCTTCAACCCATGTTTGATCAGGACTTTGAAGACGTCTGACAGGTGACTGAGGTGCTCTTGGTAGAACACATGATGAGGTGCTCTTGGTGGAATACATGATGACGTCCAGACGCTGGAATGTAGCAGGCGCATTACATAGCCCAAAGGGCATACTTTTAAACTCGAACAGTGCCATGGGTGTCACAAAGTTGGTCTTCTCTCGGTCCTACATGGCCACAGGCACTTGCCAATATCGCTGGTTAAGTTCAGTGTGCAGAAATAAGCAGCCGACCCAAGGGCTGTGAGTGACTCTTCGATTCTGGGTAGAGGATAAGCGTCCTTATGTGTGACATTGTTCAACTTCCTGTAGTCAACACAAAAGAAGATAGTTCTGTCTTTTTTCTTGACCAGAACAAGGGGCGCCGGCAAGGGACTCTAACTCTCATAAATTACGTCTGCCTCTTTCATATCGGCCAGCCTCTTCTTGACAGTCTGATACATGCCTGGCACAAGTGGACAGTGTCTTTCTTTAATAGGTGGTCTGCCACCGGTGAGGATTCTGTGTTAGATCATAGACGTTTGTCCAAAGTCTGTGGTTAGCTAAAAGCCTTGTGGTACCTTTTGGCGAC
This sequence comes from Hyla sarda, assembly GCF_029499605.1. Classification (NCBI taxonomy): domain Eukaryota; kingdom Metazoa; phylum Chordata; class Amphibia; order Anura; family Hylidae; genus Hyla; species Hyla sarda. The sequence continues at coordinate 329,277,500 of NC_079191.1, forward strand.
ATTGACGACTCCTTTGACTTGAGCCCTTGGGGAAGTATCATCTCCTCCTTGGAGTTGCGCCCACCAGGGTTCAGGTGTACTTGCATCAGATCCTTCAGCCACTTGGGCCACACGCTGTTGGGCCACCTTGCGTTCTGTTAGGATGTCCCTTGACTCTATGAGATACAGCCGGGCGACTGGGGTGTATTTAGGTAACACAGTAAAAGCATCAGACAGATTGACTAACTGGACTGGGACTCTCCCATTGGTAACTGTGACAAGGCTTCTCACAGCTCAGACAAGGGGATGATCTCCCAGTTGCATAGGCTCCAGCAGGGCTTGATAGTCCTTGTTCCTTACTCCAGGACATGCATGGCGCCATATAACAGTCTCTGTGTTAGGTTGCAAGGTCATCGACCTGATGTCTCGTACTTGAACTCTGCAGATTTCCCTTTGCTTGTTGGCAAACTTCTGCTTCGTATCTAGAACTTTCAAGTGGTGCTGCACAGCCTGCTGGCCTGAAGGAGATATGTAGAGAAGAGAGGCATGCAAGGTATCTACTATTTCAGCAAAACAGTTTTTCATAATGTTTATCTCCAATATAAACTCAACAGATCCCTTATCTGACACATTAGTTACAATCACTCCCTGCCCTCTAAGTACATGCTCTCCCAACTGAATGGCTGGCTCCCAAAATCCATGTCTGGGTGTTGGTTGCCCGTTACCCGCCACTACTCTAAAGTCAACGTCATCAGACTCACACAATAAGCTAGCATTCCAGTGCTTATAGAAAACATTTTTTGGTATAGTAGACACTTGTGACCCTGTATCTATCAACGCCTCCAATTATACACCTTCTACAACAATTTTTACATAGGAGTAGGAGGCGACATAAAGTGAGAATCCTGACCAAGATCGTTTGGGGATTGGACCTGAAGACTGTTTTCCTGAGGGCCAGTCCGCAACCTCAGGGGAAATCCGTTTAAATCGACACACTGCATTTTCCAATGTCCTGGTTTATTACAATAGGTGCAAAAGGGTCTTTGAGTCCCCGAAGGCCTATTGGGCGGAGGCTTGAAATTGCAGGAAGCAGGAGTCGGGACAGATTTTCTATGCAGGGGTTGTGCAGGTGGAGCGGCCCGGGTGGTAAGCTCCTTCACAGCCTTAGTCAAATGTCCTGCTTAACACTATGTAGGCCAGAGGCTGTGGTGACTGGCATAGCAGATGATACTGGGGCGGGGGCCGGTGATGGTGGTGGTACGGGTCTAGCTACCACCCCTAGTGGCTCTGAGACAGGGGTACAAACTTCCTCTAACTCTGTCCCGGACTCAATCACTTGAATAGCCAGTCTCCTAAAAGACCGACTGGGGTAGGACCGACTGAGGTTTTGGACTGCTAACATTATCATTTGGGCTTTGTCCTACTTATTATGAGCCCCATCGATAAATCTGTCCATTAACACCTTGTTGTCCTGCTCGGGAATTATACCATCTTTTGGACAGTCTCTAGGGCATCCTGCAAGGCTACAGTATAAGCTCTTAACTCCTTAAGGACTCAGCATTTTTCAGTTTTTGCATTTTTGTTTTTTCCTCCTTCCATTTTAAAAACCATAACCCTTTCAATTTTCCACCTACAAATCCATATTATGGCTTATTTTTTGCGCCATTAATTCTACTTTGCAGTGACATTAGTCATTTTACCCAAATATCCAGGGCGAAATGTAAAAAAAAATCTTTATGTAACAAAATTGAAGAAAAAACACAATTTTGTAACTTTTGGGGCCTTCCGTCTCTACGCAGTGCATTTTTCGGTAGAAATTACACCTTATCTTTATTTCATAGGTCCATGTGGTTAAAATGATACCCTACTTATATAGGTTTGATTTTGTCATACTTCTGGAAAAAAATCATAACTACATGCAGGAAAATGTATACGTTTAAAAATGTCCTCTTCTGGCCCCCATAATTTTTTTTTTATCCGCATACGGGGCGGTTTGAGGGCTCATTGTTTGCGCCGTGATCTGAAGATTTTATCAGTACCATTTTTGTTTTGATCTGACTTTTTGATCTCTTTTTATTCATTTTTTAATGGTAAAAAAGTGACTAAAATACAATATTTTGGACTTTGGAATTTTTTTACGCGTACGCCATTGACCGTGCAGTTTAATTAGTGATATATTTTTATAGTTCGGACATTTACACACGCGGCGATACCACATATGTTTATTTTTATTTACACTGTTTTTTTTATGGGTAAAGGGGGGTGATTCAAACTTTTATTAGGGAAGGGGTTAAAACACATTTTTTTCACTTTTTTTTGCAGCAGGCTATAACACTGCACACACTGATCTCTTACACTGATCACTGGCATGTATTAATATGCCATAGATCATTGTTATCGGCGCTTGACTGCTCCTGCCTGGATCTCAAGCACGGAGCAGTCATTCGCCGATCAGACACCGAGAAGGCAGGTAGGGATCCTCCCGGTGTCCTGTAAGCTGTTCGGGACGTCGCGATTTCATTACGGTGGTCCCGAACAGCCCGACTGAGCTGCCGACTTAGCTGCCCCGATACTTTCAGTTTTGCTTCAGACTTGGCGGTCAACTTTGGTCGCTGCGTCTGAAGGGTTAATACAGGGCATCACCATGACCGATCCTGTATTAGCCGCGGGTCCCGGACGTTGATGGCATCCGGGACCGACCCGATATGACGGGTGACCCCGCGTTATATCGCGGGAGCCGGCGCAGGATGTAAATATACATCCTGCGTCGTTAAGGGGTTAACGTCTCACCTGGCTTCTGTCGCCTTTCACACAGCCGGAGACGTACCTCTGATGGAAAATGTGACTCAAATACCTGGTACAGCCCTTTAAAGATCTGCTCTACAATCACCTTCTCGGAGTTGGGCCAGGTGCGGACTTCCTCCAGTACTGGTCCCTGTAGTTGTCCTGTGAGCAACTGCACCTGTTGATTAGGAGGGATAGAATAAAATACAAACAAACTCTGGATCCTTTCCTTGAAATTCCTCAGGGTGAAGGGGTCTCCATTGAAGTGCTGCAGCAGCTTAGTCTTTGCTGGCGGAAGCTCTCTGGGGGGTGCTCCCCCTCTATTTTGCAGGTACCCAGTAATACTGTTGGGCACTAGGGGGTTAACGAGGCTAGTTAATGACACCAGAGACTGGATACTGATGCTCGCAGGTACTTGCAGAGTCTTCGCCGCAGTGGGTGCAGGATAATACACAACAGAGACGGACGCAGCCGCCAGAACCTCCAATATGGCTGTGCCCAGGGAGCTTCCTGTTTCAGTCTGGCCAGTAAAGTCTTCCCCTGTGCAACAAAGGGTGGATCTTTGGTTCCTCTTCGCAACACAATGAAGAGGCGTCATCGCTGGGGATGATGGGATGGAGCTGCGACCGATCGTGCGCGCGGGAAACACTGGACCAATTCAACCCTTTCAGGTATCGACTCTTTACACTCCACAGCAGCAAACGACAGTCTTTCCTTCACCTCCACTTTCCTTCACTACTTTGTGTGGCTGGCAGATTTTGTGTGCATTTACTAGATAAGTTTCACACCAGCATAATGATGAGCAAATACTTTGGTCCATATTATGGCCACAAGCCCTGGCCAGACTGTGGGTTTACAGACCTAAATTGATATTTTGCCAGTTAAAATCAAACCTAACCAACATAAGAAAAATTATGGTGGAATAATACATATTTTTATTCTTTGCTATACAACGTTTTCTGGGGGAGCAGATCTCCCAGACCTTACTATCTGGGAGCCGTTTGCATGTGAGTAAGTGGTTGACTGGTTTCTTTACGTGGGCCTAATAGGGAATCTCTCACCAAATAAGCTGTGTGTTCTCTTTCAAAGACAAGTACAAGCGTACAATAAATACCACTGTTAAACTTGGAGGAGTCAAAGAAGTGGAGCTAAGCTTGGATAAATAGCTATTTATAAGTCATTGTTTGACCTACAATTGCAAAAGTGGTGTGTATAGTACACTCGTACTGTTGTCTATGGAAGGGAATTTGCAGCTCATGTCATCAAAATTAGCTGACCTTAAGCAATGTTGTAAAGCGAAGATAGACTTATAGCCTATAACATTGCTTTCCAAACTGGGTGCCAGGTTGCTTTGACAGGCAGCAGCAGCTGCTGGTCACTATTTTTAAGTGGCCACGCCCCGTGCTGCCTGATCTTGAACTGGCACGTGGTGCCATAGCCACTTTATAATAAAAAGTGAGCAGTGGTGGCTGCCAGGACGTCAACAGAGTAATATCCCCCCACCACTACCACCCTGACGATGCAAGGAGTGACCCCCCCTAATAATGCAAGAAGGAGGACAGTGCACCTGAGCCTGCTGAAGTGCACTAAGAGACACAGACAAGGTGTGAAATGGCACAGTGGGGGATCAGAGGGGGGTTCTGAAGTGGCATGTGGGGGGATTGGATAAACGGGGGAGTGGCACAGGGGGAATCAAGGAGGGGAATGGAGTGATACAGGGAGGATAAAAGGAGAATAAAGTGGCAAAGGGGGGTGGAATGATGTTGCAGATCATGGTGGGGGAATAAAGTGGCACAGGAGAGATCAAGGGGGAAATAAAGTAGCCAAGGGGGGATCAAGGGGGGGGAAAGAAATGGCACAGGGGGTTATCAGGGGGGATGGACTGGCACAAGGGGTGATCGGGGGAAGAAGTGGCACAGGGGGTGATCAGGGAGGGGGATAAAGTGGCACAGGTGGGGATAAAATTGCACAGGGGGTGATGAAGAGGCACAGGGGGTGATGAAGGTGGGGAGGATGATGAAATGGCACGGGGGTAGCAGTAATATTTGTAATGCTGATAGTGAATACTGGTGTGACATAGAACTATGCTTGTCTTAAAAGGGTGTCCTCAATATGAAAAGGTTGGAAAGCTCTGGGCCATAGCTTTATCATCTCCCTTCTGTACATTTTATGTGCTTCATAGTTGTTTAATTGCTATTTTATAATGTTACCAGGTAATGGCACATGGTAAACATGGAGTGGAAACCCATGTGCTTATATGCAATTCCATTCAGTCACATGTATTCACATTCATTTACATTCATGTACACTATCTGCTCTCTGCTACCACCTCTGGTAAGACAGCCTTACTGTAGTTAACCTACTATTTTCTGGCATTTTCCAGAATTCACCAGAGCTTTCTAGTTAATAGGTGGGGTTATTACAATTAGCTCTCTCTCTCTCTCTCTCTCTCTCTCTCTCTCTCTCTCTCTCTCTCTCTCTCTCTCTATATATATATATATATATATATATAAATCTAGCTTTTCTAGGCCCTACAGACAAAGAATAAGTCAGCCAGCACTTTAGTTGATACCAAACTATTATATGGACCTGGCCTACAGGTGCACGCTACTAGGCTAGATATACAGCAACAGAAGAATGCAGCAGCACACTGCCATCACAAAGATATAGATGAAACATGAATATGCAGTTAAAACATGGAGAGCTATACAGCTATGGTGTAATAGATGCAAATGTGAAACTATGAAATAGTGAGGCACTTAGCTCGCAAATTTGTCTCCGCCGGCGGTCAAATAGCTTGGAACGTCCCACCGCGATAAGGTGGCCTCATTGGGACGGACCCTACACTGTGAATATGCCTCTGTGTGAACAGTTCAGTAAGCATAGCAGGGTCTGGAACATCCAAGACACCTTATATACACACCTGATAGAGGTGGGTGGTGTGCAAGGCCAACATGGAGGTAGCCACTCCCCCGTATGTGCAATACAGACAAAGAATAAGTCAGCCAGCACTTTAGTTGATACCAAACTATTATATGGACCTGGCCTACAGGTGCACGCTACTAGGCTAGATATACAGCAACAGAAGAATGCAGCAGCACACTGCCAGCACAAAGATATAGATGAAACATGAATATGCAGTTAAAACATGGAGAGCTATACAGCTATGGTGTAATAGATGCAAATGTGAAACTATGAAATAGTGAGGCACTTAGCTCGCAAATTTGTCTCCGCCGGCGGTCAAATAGCTTGGACCGTCCCACCGCGATAAGGTGGCCTCATTGGGACGGACCCTACACTGTGAATATGCCTCTGTGTGAACAGTTCAGTAAGCATAGCAGGGTCTGGAACATCCAAGACACCTTATATACACACCTGATAGAGGTGGGTGGGGTGCAAGGCCAACATGGAGGTAGCCACTCCCCCATATGTGCAATACAGACAAAGAATAAGTCAGCCAGCACTTTAGTTGATACCAAACTATTATATGGACCTGGCCTACAGGTGCACGCTACTAGGCTAGATATACAGCAACAGAAGAATGCAGCAGCACACTGCCAGCACAAAGATATAGATGAAACATGAATATGCAGTTAAAACATGGAGAGCTATACAGCTATGGTGTAATAGATGCAAATGTGAAACTATGAAATAGTGAGGCACTAGGCCCTAGTGACTCAAAGCATGGCCTAGAGTGGATCTCAAAATCTGCAAGGGTTTCTGCTGTTTGTCTTACAAGTTGGAGTATGAAAGTTACTAAAATTTAACAGGGCTACATGTACCTCTTCAAGCTACTATGCTAAAGACTACAACATCATATGTAAAGATTAACCCTAGTCTGAATAACATTTTTTTTTACTTACTACTGAGTATTTTTTACTTGTTTGTGGGCAGAATCAGGATATAGACTATGTTCATTCAATGCTGCACCTCAGCATTGTAGTGACTCTAGGAGACACTTGGGGTTCATCAGTTCATCACCAATCTGTTCTACACTAAATGACTTTGTCTCTGTTGGTTTATAATTATTGGATTAAAATTTTTGTGCCTACCGACCAGAAATTCCTCTCAGGGACATTGTCTACTTTGTTAGCTTTGTCTGCTGCTACAACATCCCAGAACTCTTGAAAAAAAAGGATAGGAGGTAACTCTACTTAAGTATTTCTGAACTGTGTCAATTGATAGCTATAGTGAGTTAATTTCTATGTACCATGTTTGTGCAACATTTGAATGTTGTTAATATTGTGTGTGATCTACTGGACTTTGCTTTCTATTGCTTGCGGCATGTGCTGCACAATTATGGACTCTAACCACCCCAGCAGGGGTTAACAAATTGTCTGCTAAAGTGCTGGAAAATCTAGGACACGCCTTTATACAGGGGAACCAATATTGTCTATCAGCCCACCTCCGGTAATCAAAATCTTTTTACCAAGCTCCTCCAGGAAAAGACAAGTTCAACCAGAACTTCTTAAGCTCGATGGAGACAGCCACGTTGGGTGAAAGCAACCCGTATAGCAAGGACTGTAGCACCACCCTACACCAGAAGTGACAGTATGCCAATCATAAAGACAAGTGTTAGTTGTGGTCAAGATGGCAACCAAAGAACAGCACAAATGTGTGGCCGTGGGCATTTATCCCTATAGCCCCTCCCAAAAATATGGGCTGTGCATAGCCTTAATAACTTGTGGGTGTGATATACATTGAACATAAAAACCCTTGCCCCACTCTACTCTCAACTCTATCTGACACCTGTGGCTAGTAGTGAGCCCGGACCTATGCCAAGGTTATCCCTAAAGAGGGTAAAAACCATGATAGTAGGGTAATTTTTTGACTTTATAAGAATAAAGATCTTAAAGTATAAGACTCTTGAAAGCTGCGGACATTTCTGTTTGGGGACTCGGCACATACCTAGCAAAACAAAACAAATTCCAGCATCCCATTTTTCTGATTACATGGGCTGAAATATTATGTTTTTTGGAAATGGTTTTAGTGGGCATTTGGAAGAGAGTCTCTTGCGGCTGATTGCGGGGGGTCTGACAACTGGGACCCTCATGATCTCCTGTATGAGGTCCTGGCTCTCCCTGGAAATGGAGTGTGGTGTCCCGGTACCGTATCCTATACGTTACCTGTGTAGAGGTCCCCATAGCCAGAGTCCCTAGGACGTCGGGGTCCCTCTTGTCTAGTCTTCCCCTTGTCACCTCTCACTTAGTCAGTAGATATATAGTGGTTCTATTTGATATTTGTATGGCTATAGGTATAGAAACTGTATATATCTGGTTATTTACCTGTACAGAGTGTAGCAGGACCCGCGGGTCACGTGATCAGGTAGAAACTCTATGGTTTTGCTTAAGGACCTTTGGAGGTCCCCCGTGACGTGTTCACCCACCATGCCTTGCAACGGTGAGTGACAGCTGACACGGACCAATCCAAAATGGCCCTGCCCCTGCCCATATAAGAGAGCGGCGGCCATTACTAGCTTTTTTTTTTCCTCGTGGGCTGCTGATGAGGACGGATCTGTGCAGCTGTCATCAGCAGTAACCAGGCCTAAGCCTTGCGGCAACGGTCATCTCTCAAAACTGTGAGTTACTTCAATCCCTATTACCTCAGCAAGATCACCGGACCTAAACATTCCCTTAAATCCGGACGGATTCCCCTAAATCCGGACAAAAATCCTAAATCTAATAACTCTTTGGATAAGTCAATGGTCCTCAGCATCTGTCAATCACTGCCGTGCTATATAGAGACTGTATTATTAAGATTGCTGCTGTTAATTGGATGTACCGCAAGTACTTCAGTAAAGTTTATGCAAGTTCATCTCCATTGTGGACCTTCATTCATTTAAGCACGCACCTATAGTTCCTGGGAAGGGTGGCGATAGGCTGGAGATTTACCTCAGCGTATTAACCATCACCCTGGCGTCACGAGTGACAGGGGTTAAATTAACCCCTTATATTCTGAAGCAACACCCCAACTACACCATGCCCCCCAAGGGCTACCACAGGAGCTTTTTAAACCCTCCCACAAAGTGGCGACAGACACGCTCCCTTCATTTATCTCTATGGCAGAGCCGTTCTGCTATCTTTGGCTCTCCCATAGAGCTATAGGTCGAACCCCTGTGATCTAAAGATGATTCCCCATTCGGCAGATAGGGAATACGTTTTTGTGCATGATAGATCTCCTTTAACTCACTCAACACCCTGACAGGGCCCCAAGTAAGTGAATTCTTAGATACATAGGGCCTATTGTCAAGTAAAGAGGACAAGCTATGAAACTATTCCCATATGATCAGTTTCCTGGAAGGGATGACAGCTGGTCTGGACTTAATATCTCTGATGGAATGAGCATAAGAAAATGATGCCCTGGGTTTTCTATAGACAAAAAATGGTGCATGCCTGCCAGATATAACCTGATGACAACTTACTGCCTGTGACAAAATCGACTGAATCACCTGTGCCAATTGGTCGAACAACCAAGGACTGCTCTTTAAACCAAATGTGAACCTGTTGGAAAAATAATAAAAACGCTGCCATTTCACACATACCATTTTAATAGTTCTGGGTCCGCTGGCTACAATTTAAAGGCATCAGTTTTATCTACCTTTGATAACCATGCTCTTGGCCATAAGTGCAAGATAACCTGTAGGGCTTCATCTATGGATGAATATTTAATCCCAAATTCCTCAGAAGAAATCAAGGAATTGAGGCTAGGAATGGATGACGAATGCAGCCCCAAGAAGTTATATATTAACCACTTATTATTAGAAAACTTCTCTGTGACCACCCCAAAAGGACTGGCCTGCCAGTTGACGTGACAGGTCTTTATATGACCATCTTGCCTGTAGACATGATAGGTCTTTGTTTAACCACCTTTCCTGTAGATGTGACAGGTCTTTGCAAAGCCATCGTACCTTTAACCCCTTAAGGACCAAGGGCGTACAGGTACGCCCTTGGTCCTGCTCTCCTGATATAACGCGGGGTTACACAGTAACCCCGCGTCAAATCACGGCGGGCCCGGCGTCATAGTGAAGCCGGGACCCGCCTATAATAGTGCGCAGCGCCGATCGCGGCTCCACGCGGCTCCACGCTGAGCCGCGCGGCTAAAAGTGAAACCGAAAGTGGCCGGCTAGCTCAGTCGGGCTGTTCGGGATAGCCGCGGCTAATCGCGGCATCCCGAACAGCTGACAGGACAGCGGGAGGGTCCCTACCTGCCTCCTCGCTGTCCGATTGGCGAATGACTGCTCAGTGCCTGAGATCCAGGCCTGAGCAGTCATGCGGCAGAATCGTTGATCACTGGTTTCTTATGAGAAACCAGTGATCAATGATGAAGATCAGTGTGTGCAGTGTTATAGGTCCCTATGGGACCTATAACACTGCAAAAAAAAAGTGAAAAAAAAAGTGAATAAAGATCATTTAACTCCTCCCCTATTAAAAGTTTGAATCACCCCCCTTTTTCAATAAAAAAAAAAAACACAGTGTAAATAAAAATAAAAATAAATATATATGGTATCACCGCGTGCGGAAATGTCCGAATTATAAAAATATATCATTAATTAAACCGCTCGGTCAATGGCATGCGCGCAAAAAAATTCCAAAGTCCAAAATAGTGCATTTTTGGTCACTTTTTTATATCATTTAAAAATCAAGATTAAGATTATAAAAAATAAAAGATCAATAAGTCCTATCAATGCAAAAATGGTACCGTTAAAAACTTCAGATCACGGCGCAAATAATGAGCCCTCATACCGCCCCATACACGGAAAAATAAAAAAGTTATAGGGGTCAGAAGATGACAATTTTAAACATATTAATTTTCCTGCATGTAGTTATGATTTTTTCCAGAAGTCCAACAAAATCAAACCTATATAGGTAGGGTATCATTTTAATCGTATGGACCTACAGAATAAAGATAAGGTGTCATTTTTACCGAAAAATGTACTACATAGAAACGGAAGCCCCCAAAAGTTCCAAAACAGCGTTTTTTTTTTTCAATTTTGTCGCACAATGATTTTTTTTCCGTTTCACCGTAGATTTTTGGGCAAAATGACTGATGTCATTACAAAGTAGAATTGGTGGCACAAAAAATAAGCCATCATATGGATTTTTAGGTGCAAAATTGAAAGAGTTATGATTTTTTAAAGGCAAGGAGCAAAAAACGAAAATGCAAAAACGGAAAAAACCCCGGTCCTTAAGGGGTTAAACATGACAGGACCACTTAGTATGTAGACATAACAGGTCTTTGTGCAGCCATCTTGCCTGTAGGCCTGAAAGGTTTTGAGTAATCTCCTAGCCTGTAGACGTGACAGGTTTTAGCATAACCAACTTGCCTGTATACGTGATGGACTTGGTTATCCCCCTTATCTTTAGACCTGACTAGACTAAACATAACCACCTTACCTATAGACATGAGCGAACTAGACGTAACTACCTTGCCTGTGAATGTGACCCAACCTAGCATAGCCACCTGTAGCTTTGGCAGCCTATGTATACCCACCTGATTAGAAACAGGCCTAGAAAAATGTAACCATTTACTTGTAGTGGTGTAGTGGTGACAAAATAAAAAGTCGCCAACTCAAGTGTAGAATCAACTACAAATGTCACCATACCCATACTACAAATACCATATGGCTAACTAAAAGTGTCAACCCTTACCATCACCAAGTCCCCTATACAGATAACAACTGTACCCTAAGCCTATTAACTACTCAACATACTCTGTATATTCTGCCAACTTCATCCAAATGAAGCAGTCTTGTACTGCCAACAATGCCAATGTATAGCAACTCAGTTTATTACAATGTAACAAATGCAACCTGTATCATAAACCACAGTAATAAAGGGAATGGGAAGACTACAGTACCCAGAAAGATTATCAGAAGAAAGAATATTTTGTTACAATTCCTTTAAATGTTGGGTCATATATGGGCAGGGAACAGTGAAGCCCTGCCTCAACAACTGGAGGCACACAAAATTAACAGAAGTAAATCTAAAGATACACAAACAGAAATCCGTGTCAGTTTGGAAACAGCGAGCTCTCCACAGCCTTTCCTCCACCTACCCTCAGCATGGGCAGGTGGTAGATGTGCTGGTGGGAGGGAAAAAGGCTGTGGAGCACTCTTCTGGCTGCGCTCCACAGTGTGTCTAAATGGCGGGGAGATGTGCAGAAAAACTGTGTCCCTGTTCCTCTGAGAAAGGGTTGCAAGGATGGAGTGAAAGAGATCAGGGATGGACAAAAATTGGAACCAGCTGTTAATAACAAAACTGTGTCCCCCCATAGCTGAGGGTGTGCGCACCTCAGCCAATCACTGCACGTGTCACATTTGGCTATGGCTATGTGGGCAGGCATATGGAAGCAGAGGGAATGAAGGCGTTGGGTATGCCGTGTCTGACCTCTTTGCACAAAGCCAGTGATTAACACATTAGCAATGGAGGCTAATAATAGGTCTATCTCCGAAACTGGACCATGGATCTGGGTGAGTAATATGTGGTAGCTTGGGGGTGTAGGGTATATGGGGTGTAGCTGTGCGGTAACTAAAGGGTGCTTGTTTAACCCTCATCACTCGAAATGCCAGGGTGAGGGCTCCTCTGTATATGCTTGTCCTATCGCCACCCGTCCCAAGAGCGATAGGGAGGTATAATAAATGATTGTCCACAACCGGAGGGTTTTCAGAAAACTGTCAGAACTTTTAGGATAGGTTCACACTACGGAATTTCTGGGCAGAATTTCTGCCGGAGATTTAGCCAGCGGCATTAAGACCGCACGGACTGCATTGCCGTCCTCATAGACGGCAATGCATTTCTGGGTGGATCTTTTGGGAGATCTGCTCAGAAATGCATTGACATCTATGGGGACGGCAATGCAGTCCGCACGGTCCTAGTGCCGCCGGCTTGATCTACGGCAGAAATTCTGCCCAGAAATTCCACAGTGTGAACCTAGCCTTACTGTAGGTTTTATGCAACATCAAACAGGAACAGTCTTTGTACAATCAGAGTCTATGAGGATCCTGACAGTTGATTGGAACCTTGTGAGTTTTAAAGGAAATCTGTAATCAGAATGACCCGCACTAAACCTGTTACACAGGCTTGTAGTGCGGGGGATCCTGATTAAAACGCTTCTTACCTGGTTAAAAATGGTTCAGCGGTTCTTCAGATATCTTTATTTTTAGTTTTCTGTTATTCCCTGGCTTGGGAAACATTGGGAGGTGTTATCATCTGGGACTCGGCTACACGTCATTCTAGCTGGGCGGAGCTGCCGCCCGGCTCATGAATATTCATGACTTTATCCTCATGCGCGGTCCTCCCCACCAGACCTAGAAAAAGGAGTTAGACTACGAGGATAAGGTCATGAATATTCATGAGCCGGGCAGCAGCTCCGCCCAGCTAGAATGACGTGTGGCCGAGTCCCAGATGATAACACCTCCCACTGAGTCCCAAGCCAGGGAATAACAGAAAACTAAAAATAAAGATATCTGAAGAACCGCTGAACCATTTTTAACCAGGTAAGGAGCGTTTTAATCAGGATCACCCGCACTACAAGCCTGTGTAACAGGTTTAGTGCGGGTGATTCTGATGACAGATTTCCTTTAAGCTCAGGAGAATTATATGCGCTGGATTTAGGGGATTGAGTTTAGGTCCAGCTGTCACGCTAGCTTCAGCGGGGAGTTGTATTATAACTCACGGTTTAGTATTATCAGGCTTTGGCCTGGTCTTGTCTTTGTAAGTTGCACAGATCTACTCTCTGCTAGTCCGGAACCCAAGAGATAACGCTGCTTGCTCTGCAGCTCAGGAGCAAGAGCACAAGAGAGCGATGATTGGCTTCCAGCTCCTTTATATGGGCAGGGGCTGGCCTTGAGCTCATTGGTCCATACCATCTGTCATTCACTTTACAAGGAATTACGGTCTAGACATGTGACCACACACGTGACCTAGGAAGGTCCTTCAACATACTCTAATAGAATTAACACTGATCACATGACCTAAGGTCCTGCGACGCTAAATACAACATTAGATATATAATTACATATACATGTAAACATCACAAAATTTAAGAAGGAAGAGGCGACTAGGGGCTATACCACCAGGAGGACTCTACTGGAACGAAGTAACTCTGACTTTGGGGACCACCATACAAGGTACAGTATACCATACGGTACTGGGACACCACAAATACATAATTTTAATCCGGTTCACTCGCACTAAACCGCGTGTAAACCCTTTTTAGCGTGGGTTTAGTGTGGGTGAACTCGCTGTCAGTTTCGCTTTAATGATCAGGGTGTATCCTGTGAAATTCAATTCATACAACTGCAAATATGATAAATAGATATATGCTAGAAATATGATTTCATTAAGACCTGTAGGTGTCAGCATAAGATAACTAGTGAATATGCCCTACATTGCATGTACTGCAGTAGATGTACCAACAGAGGTCACCGGTGAACAAAAAACATATCCTAATTTATTGCAAATCTCTGAAATGTACCTATCTAGGGCTTATTTCAAACAGTTTTTTCTTACTTTGTTTTTGCAATGACATTTTGATTATTTATGTTTTTATGAAAAAAACATAGTAAGTATTGTCAGACAGGTACAAAAAACAATGGCCCTAATGTACTACCGTATATACTCGTGTATAAGCAGAGTTTTTCAGCATGATTTTTCGTGCTGAAAACGCCCCCTCGGCTTATACTCGAGTGAACTCTCCACCTGTCAATCCCTTCTCAGTGGTCTTCAACCTGCGGACCTCCAGATGTTGCAGAACTACAACTCCCAGCACGCCCGGACAGCCATCAGCTGTCCAGGCATGCTGGGAGTTGTAGTTTTGAAACCTCTGGAGGTCTGCAGGTTGAAGACCACTGCAGCCTTTGTCATCATCCAGACCTCCCCCCCCCCCCCCTTTAGTTTTCTACTCACCTCCCCTCGGTGGGAATCTCGGCCATCTATGCTGCAGGGACCGTCCGGTGGGGAGGATTAGTCGTTCCGGGCTGTCCATTTTCAACGGGGGGGGGCCCTCTTCTCCGCGCTCCGAGCCCGGCCCCGGACTAGTGACGTTGCCTTGATGACAACGCACAGGCAAGTTCATTCGCAGGGACGTTCATTCCGGAGCACGGAGTAGAGGGCCCCCCAGGTGAAAATGGACAGCCCAGAATGACTAACCCTCCCCACCGGATGGTCCCTGCAGCATAGATGGCCCGGACCAGCTCACCCTTCCTTCCCACCGAGGGGAGGTAAGTAGAAAACTAAAGGGGGGTCTGGATGATGACGAAGGCCACAGTGGTATTCAACCTGCGGACCTCCAGAGGTTTCAAAACTACAACTCCCGATGGCTGTCCGGGCATGCTGGGAGTTGTAGTTTTGCAACATCTGGAGGTCCGCAGGTTGAAGACCATTGCTGAAGGGATTGACAGGCGGTGATGATGAAGGGGGGGGGGGGTGATGACGGAGGTCTGGATGATGACGGGGGTCTGGATGATGACATGGGGGATGATGTATTTCCCACCCTAGGCTTATAGTCGAGTCAATAACTTTTCCTGGGTTTTTGGGGTGAAATTAGGGGCCTCGGCTTATATTCAAGTCGGCTTATACTCGAGTATATACGGTAATAATGGTGTATTGTAACTCTTTGCTGTGTTCTGTGACAATTTTTTTTTTTCATAGCATTTATTGCTTAGTAATAAATAATAGCATTTAGTATTTTTGGGAGCATGGAATTTCTTAGGGTATTGCAACAGTAAAAGCTGACTAAGCACATTTCCTGTCACTTCTTAATCTGGCGAACTGGTGCATTATGACATTGAGAAACAAAGTTCCTAAATGATTTTTCACAGCAAAACTAGTTAAAAAAAATTGATGGAAAATGTTATGTTTTCACCGATAACAACATCAGTGTATGTGTATAAGGGTATGTGTATCAGTGTATCAGTACTGAGCCCCAGTCTGCTGCTTGAGTTGAGTTGTTCTTTTCTGTCTGACCACAGTGCTCTCTGCTGACACCTCTGTCCATGTCAGGAACTGTCCAGAGTACAAGCAAATCCCTATAGCGAACCTCTCCTGCTCTGGACAGTTCCTGACATGGACAGAGGTTTCAGTGGTCAGACAGAAAAGAACAACTCAACTCAAGCAGCAGACTGGGGCTCAGTACTGATACACTGATACACATACACTGATACACATACACTGATGTTGTTATCGGTGAAAACATAACATTTTCCATCCATTTTTTTTAACTGGAGCATTGTGGTCATTGTGGTCAAAATGAAAAGAATTTTCTCTGTAGTATACAGCAGCTGAAAAGTACTGGAAGGATTAAGATTTTTGAATAGAAATAATTTACACGTCTGTTTAACTTTCTGGAGCCCCTTTAAGTCATAACCCCTTTGAGCCAACCAGAAACATTTACATTCCACCTTAGGGCAGCAACATCTAGAAACACTACATTTAAAGGGGTTATCCGGGGAATAAAACTTGTGTCTGATCACAGGGGGTACCATGCTGCTAGAAGAACTACAAGCACCAGTGGACCCTGAACTTCCCCATCCTGTTCTCCCTGGGGTTACCACAACATAGTTTTTGATGCCACGGAACAGGATACATTTGTGTGTGTTATGTTAGGCACTCCGTTCGCACACGCTGGCCATAAGCGCATGTTCCTGTTACCTGCTGCTGCCGGCGGGGCTGGGACTCGCATCGCGGGACGTGCCTGCATGCGAGCTCCAGTCCGTCACTCACCTGGTGCTTCTCTTGCCCCTGCCTTTGCTGCGGTGCACATGTCCCCGTCCTCTAGGGCACGTGCGCGCCGGAGCTTTAAGTTTTAAAGGGTTTTAAAGGGCCAATTCCCCTTCACTTCCTTGCTGGATCTTGTTGCCATTGTGGCAGTGAAAGCATTCCTTGTGTATCCCAAGCCAGCGTTCCAGACCTCTTGCCGTTGCCCCTGACTACGATGCTTGCTGCCTGCCCTGACCTTCTGCTACGTCCGACCTTGCTCTTGCCTAATCCCTTGTACCGCGCTTATCTCAGCAGTCAGAGAGGTTGAGCCATTGCCGGTGGATACGACCTGGTTGCTACCGCCGCTGCAAGACCATCCCGCTTTGGGGCGGGCTCTGGTGAATACCAGTAGCAACTTTGAACCAGTCCGCCGGCAAGGTCCACGCCAATCCCTCTCTGACACAGAGGATCCACCTCCAGCCTGCCGAATCCTGACAGTAGATCCGGCCATTGATCCCGCTGAGGTCCCACTGCCAGTTGTCTTTGACCTTACCACGGTGGTCGCCCAGCAGTCGCAACAGATAGTGCAACAAGGCCATCAGCTGTCTCAACTGACTGTTATGCTTCAGCAGCTTCTACCACAGCTTCAGCAATCATCTCCTCCGCCAGCTCCGGCACCTCCTCCGCAGCGAGTGACCGCATCCAGCCTCCGTTTATCATTGCCGGACAAGTTTGATGGGGACTCTTGACTTTGCCGTAGTTTTCTCTCCCAATGTTCCCTGCATTTGGAGATGATGTCGGACCAATTCCCAACCGAACGGTCAAAGGTGGCTTTCGTGGTTAGTCTCCTGTCTGGGAAGGCCCTGTCATGGGCCACACCGCTCTGGGACCGCAATGATCCTGTCACTGCCTCCGTACACTCTTTCTTCACGGAGATTCGAAGTGTCTTCGAGGAACCAGCCTGAGCCTCTTCTGCCGAGACTGCCCTGCTGAACCTGGTCCAGGGTAATTCTTCAGTAGGTGAGTACGCCATCCAATTCCGTACTCTCGCCTCCGAATTATCTTGGAATAACGAGGCCCTCTGCGCGACCTTCAAAAAAGGCCTATCCAGTAACATCAAAGATGTGCTGGCCGCACGAGAAATCCCTGCCAACCTGCATGAACTTATTCATTTGGCCACCCGCATTGACATGCGTTTTTCCGAAAGACGCCAGGAGCTCCGCCAGGATATGGACTTTGTTCGCACTAGGCGGTTTCTCTCCCCGGCTCCCCTCTTCTCTGGTCCGCAATCTGTTCCTGTGCCTTCCGCCGTGGAGGCTATGCAAGTAGACCGGTCTCGCCTGACACCACAAGAGAGGACACGCCGCCGCAATGAGAACCTATGCCTGTACTGTGCCAGTACCGAACACTTCTTGAAGGATTGTCCTATCCGTCCTCCACGTCAGGAAAGACGCACTCCGATTCCGCACAAAGGTGAAACAGCCCTAGGGGTGAACTCTGCTTCTCCACGTCTTACTGTGCCTGTGCGGATTTCTTCTTCTAACTCCTCCTTCTCAGCTGTGGCCTTCTTGGATTCTGGATCTGCAGGAAATTTTATTTTGGCCTCTTTCGTTAACAGATTCAACATCCCAGTGACCAGTCTCGCCAGACCTCTATACATCGCCTCAGTTAATGGTGAAAGATTGGACTTTACTGTGCGTTACGGCACAGAACCCCTCTTAATGTGCATTGGACCCCATCACGAAAAGATTGCATTTCTGGTACTTTCTAACTGCACTTCTGAAATTCTTCTCGGACTACCTTGGCTTCAACGCCATTCCCCTACCCTTGACTGGACCACCGGGGAAATCAAGAACTGGGGTACTTCTTGCTACAAAAAATGCCTTATGTCTGCTCCCAGTCCTGCCAGTCAAAACCCTATGGCTCCTCCGATACCAGGTCTCCCCAAGGCCTATCTGGACTATGCCGATGTTTTTTGCAAAAAACAAGCAGAGACTTTGCCTCCTCATAGGCCTTATGACTGTCCTATTGATCTCCTCCCTGGTACTACTCCACCACGGGGCAGAATCTATCCCCTGTCTGCTCCTGAAACACAAGCCATGACGGAGTACAGCCAAGAAAATGTAAAAAGGGGATTTATCCGCAAGTCTTCCTCCCCTGCCGGAGCAGGGTTCTTCTTTGTCTCCAAAAAAGACGGTTCCTTACGTCCATGCATTGATTACCGCGGTCTTAATAAAATCACCATAAAAAAACGCTATCCCCTGCCTCTTATCTCGGAACTCTTTGACCGCCTACGTGGCGCCAACATCTTTACCAAATTGGATTTAAGAGGTGCATATAATCTCATCCGCATCAGGGAAGGGGACGAGTGGAAGACCACATTTAACACCAGAGACGGACACTTTGAATATCTGGTTATGCCCTTTGGGCTTTGCAACGCCCCTGCCGTCTTCCAGGACTTTGTAAATGAAATTTTCCGTGATTTATTATATACCTGTGTTGTGGTCTACTTGGACGACATTTTGATTTTCCCTTCTAACCTCGAAGAACACCGCCGTCATGTCCGCCTGGTTCTTCAGAGACTCCGGGACAATCAGCTATATGCCAAGATGAAGAAATGTCTCTTTGAATGCCAATCTCTTCCCTTCCTAGGATATTTAGTCTCTGTCCAGGGACTTCAAATGGACCCGGACAAACTGTCGGCCGTGTTGGATTGGCCACGCCCCTCCGGACTCCGAGCTATCCAACGTTTCTTGGGGTTTACCAATTACTACAGACAATTTATTCCACATTTTTCCACCATTGTGGCCCCTATTGTGGCCCTAACCAAGAAAAACGGCAACCCTAAGTCCTGGCCTCCTCAAGCGGACGAGGCGTTCAACCGTCTCAAAACTGCCTTTTCTTCTGCTCCCGTACTCTCCAGACCTGATCCATCTAAACCCTTCGCACTAGAGGTAGACGACTCCTCGGTGGGAGCCGGAGCTGTACTCTTCTGGACATAACGTTACTTGTGGTTTCTTTTCTAGGACCTTCTCTCCGGCGGAGAAAAATTACTCCATTGGTGATCGAGAACTACTGGCCATAAAACTGGCCCTCGAGGAATGGAGGCACCTGCTGGAAGGGTCCAAATACCCAATTATTATATACACTGATCACAAGACTCTCACTTATCTTCAGTCTGCCCAACGGCTGAACCCACGCCAGGCAAGTTGGTCATGGTTTTTTGCCCGTTTTAACTTTGAGATTCATTTTCGCCCTGCTGACAAGAACATCAGGGCTGACGCCCTCTCTCGCTCCTCGGATGCCTCTAAAATGGAAGCCTCCCTGCAACACATTATTCCTCCTGAGTGTCTGATCTCTGCTTCCCCAGCTTCCATCAGACAAACTCCTCCTGGAAAGACCTTCGTCCCTCCACGCCAGCGCCTCAGGATCCTCAGGTGGGGACACTCCTCACATCACGCCGGCCATGCTGGCGTCAAAAAGTCCATCCAGCTCATCTCTCGTTTTTATTGGTGGCCTACCCTGGAAGCAGATGTTACTGATTTTGTTCAGGCTTGTACAGTCTGTGCCTGGGACAAAACTCCTCGTCAGAAGCCTGCCGGCCTCCTTCATCCTCTGTCTGTTCCTGAGCTACCATGGTCTCAAATTGCTATGGACTTTATAACAGACCTGCGTTTATCCCATAGCAACACAGTCATTTGGGTGGTTGTTGATCGTTTCTCCAAGATGGCACATTTTATTCCACTTCCAGGTCTTCCTTCTGCGCCACAGTTGGCGAAACAATTTTTTGTGCACATTTTTCGCCTTCACGGGCTTCCCACACATATCGTCTCGGATAGAGGCATTCAATTTGTGTTGAAATTCTGAAGGGCCCTCTGTAATCAGCTTAAAATCAAATTAAACTTCTCATCTTCCTATCATCCCCAATCCAATGGGCAAGTGGAGAGAGTTAACCAGGTTCTTGGTGACTATTTGCGACATTTTGTTTCCTCCCGCCAGGATGATTGGGCCGATCTTCTACCATGGCCGAATTCTCGTACAATTTTAAAGTCTCTGAGTCCTCCGCTAAATCCCCGTTCTTTGTGGTGTACGGCCGTCACCCTCTTCCCCCCCTCCCCACTCCCACGCCTTCTGGTTTGCCCGCTGTTGATGAGGTTACCCGGGACTTCTCCACCATCTGGAAAGAGACTCAAAAATCCCTCATACAGGCCTCATCCCGGATGAAGAAATATGCCGACAAAAAAAGAAGAACTCCTCCTGTCTTTGCTCCTGGAGACAAAGTGTGGCTCTCTGCCAAGTATATCCGCTTCCGTGTCCCCAGTTATAAACTGGGACCACGTTATCTTGGACACTTTAAAATCATGTGCCAAATCAATCCTGTATTCTACAAACTCCTTCTTCCCCCTTCTCTCCGTATTCCCAATGCTTTTTATGTCTCTCTCCTTAAACCGCTTATCCTTAACCGCTTCTCTCCCAAGGTTGTTGCTCCTACTCCTGTCTCCGGGTCCTCAGATGACTTTTCGCATCCAAGACTGTCAGAGGTAAAAAGAAATTTCTTGTAGACTGGGAGAATTGCGGCCCTGAGGAGAGGTCATGGGAACCCGAGGATAACATTCTCGACAAGGACCTTATTCTCAAATTTTCAGGTTCAAAAAAGAGGGGGACACCCAAGGAGGGGGGTACTGTTATGCCGAGCGCTCCGGGTCCCCGCTCCTCCCCGGAGCGCTCGCAGTGTTCTCCTGTTCGCAGCGCCCCGGTCAGACCCGCTGACCAGGAGCACTGCGATAATGTCCCTAGCCGGGATGCGATTCGTGATGCGGGACGCGCTCGCTCGCGGTGCGCATCCCGACCCGCTTACCAGACTCGTTCCCCGTCTGTGCTGTCCCGACGCGCGCGGCCCCGCTCCCTAGGGTGCCCGCGCGCCGGCTCACTGCGATATAAAGGGCCAGTGCGCCACTGATTGGCGCATGGTTTTAATTAGTGTGTTCACCTGTGCACTTCCCTATATTACCTCACTTCCCCTTCACTTCCTTGACGGATCTTGTTGCCATTGTGCCAGTGAAAGCGTTCCTTGTGTATCCCAAGCCAGTGTTCCAGACCTCTTGCCGTTGCCCCTGACTATGATCCTTGCTGCCTGCCCTGACCTTCTGCTACGTCCGATCTTGCTCTTGCCTAATCCCTTGTACCGCGCTTATCTCAGCAGTCAGAGAGGTTGAGCCATTGCCGGTGGATACGACCTGGTTGCTACCGCCGCTGCAAGACCATCCCGCTTTGCAGCGGGCTCTGGTGAAAACCAGTAGCAACTTAGAACCGGTCCGCCGGCACGGTCCACGCCAATCCCTCTCTGACACAGAGGATCCACCTCCAGACTGCCGAATCCTGACACCTCCTCACTTCCCTGCCAGATCTCTGTTGCCTTGTGCCTGAGAGAAAGCATTCCTGAGTATTGTCTTGCCGTGTATCTGATCCTTTGCTCTATGACTTGACCTTGCTCCTCTGCCGCCTGCCTACTGACGCACTGCTACGTCCTGATTACGCTACTGTGCCGCCTGCTTTGACCTTCTGCTATCCTGACTACGAGATTGCTTATCTCTCCTGGGCCTCGCATCTCCTCAGCCGCCTGTGTGGTCAAGCCGTGCCAGGGGTAGCGACTAGGGTGCCACCTACCGCAGCAATTCCATCCCGCTTTGCGGCGGGCTCTGGTGAAAACCAGCGGCACCTTAGACTCCGCTCCCTGGTACGGTCCGAGCCATCTGCCAGACAGGTCCAGCGGATCCACATCCACCGGTGTTCCTGTCTTCTGAAACGTGAGTGTTACAGTGTGCCTATCCTACAAAGTAAATTGACTGTACTGAACTAAACTACCTGCCCTGAGAGTATCATCCTTAAAGAGTGGGAATACATAAATCCTAAAACTGAAAAATACACTAATCCAGATTTATTGCAAGACTGTGCAAGAAACTGGAAATGTATATTTGGAACTTAAATTGCACTCTTAAACAATTGTTTTAATGTGTAATTTCACCATGCAAGTGCCCCACATGGGGTGAACAAATGTTCCTGTTCCTTGTCCTAGTGAAACCCAATGCTACATCATCAGCTCAGGCCAGGCCTGCAGAACATACCAGGCAATAACATACCAGGCAATGTGCCCTTTGCAGTCCTTGTCATCTGTATCAGGGTTAGCCTCTGCACATCAACAGGGAAAGGAGGTATAGTCTGAGACTCCACCATCTGCATTGGAGGAAGCAACAGCCAACTACCAACTGCGCAATGTGACAACAGGTCCGCTAGCATCACCAGAGCAACCAGTTGTGCGCCCATTTCAGGTGACAGGAAGACTGCTAGACCCAAACTTAACTGTATCCCAGTCTTGAAATTTCTGCCTTCATCCCATGCTGCAGAAGGTGGTACTAGGTACTGGTTACATCAAAGACTGCAGACCTCTTGCAGATCTCGCCAGAGAGAAGCAGACTTCACCCAATGGTTCCAGGAGTGGGTGGATCAGAAACATGATGTCCAATGTCACCTGGAAAATCTGCAGACGGGAGACCTCTATTCACTCCAGTAGCAAGCTACTGTTGTACATTTTGACTAAACAAGAGGATATGGATTCCTGAAGGACGATTACAATAGTAAATCCCTTTTTGTCAGATATAGCTCTATCAAGCATGCCAATCTTCCTATCTTCACAACCTATAGGACTCCAGGGGAGACAGCAGAATAGACCCCGATACTGGGACCTCTGTGATGGTGGTCAGCTTGGATCACTAGTCCAGAGCCCCCAACATTGTGTTCCTCAACCCAGGGCAACCAAGTCATACCAGCAAGAGCCCTGTGACTGTAAGTGTGGCTAAAAGCCCTGCTTTCATCACCACCTTTAGTGTCAGACCCACTGCCTGCAGTGTCAGCAGTTCCAGCATCTGCAGAGAAACCTGTATCAGCCACCATCTCTGCCTCAGTGGCCATACCTAAGGTCCCCTATTTTCACAGGAGGTGGTTTGGATTGATAGTGGATCCAACATGTCACCCAATCAGAGGCTATATGCCCAGCAGAGGTGAGTGTTATGAGTGTTAAGCTCAGTATTTATGTTAGGGTCCCTTCCGATATGAGGCCACCTCTGCGTGGTTGATGGGGGGGCACGTTTTGATCAAAAAGTGCGCTAAGAGCCTCCATTTTGTTGACCGAGTGTGCTGCTGCCATTTTCTTTTTTTTACATGTTTTGTACTTGCCACAGCAGTGTGCACCCGTGTATTGGGTATAGGTGCTGGCTACATTTTTGTTTTTTTGTTTTTGCTGTGCAATTTGGGGGAGTGGCTCCCTCTGTAGCCGTGCATCCCCTCCCCTATTTCACAGGAGGTGGTTTGGATTGATAGTGGATCCAACATGCCACCCAGTCAGCGCTATATGCCCAGCAGAGGTGAGTGTTAGGAGTGTTAGGCTCAGTATTTGTGTTAGGGTCCCATCCGTTATGAGGCCACCTCCGCGTGGTGGATGGGGGGGGACACGTTTTGATCAAAAAGTGCGCTAAGAGCCTCCATTTTGTTGACCAAGTGTGCTGCTGCCATTTCTTTTCTTACATGTTTTGTACTTGCCACAGCAGCGTGCACCCGTGTATTGGGTATAGGTGCAGCTACATTTTTGTTTTTTTGTTTTTGCTCTGCAATTTGGGGGAGTGGCTCCCTCTGTAGCCGTGCATCCCCTCCCCTATTTCACAGGAGGTGGTTTGGATTCATAGTGGATCCAACATGCCACCCAGTCAGAGGCTATATGCCCAGCAGAGGTGAGTGTTATGAGTGTTAGGCTCAGTATTTGTGTTAGGGTCCCATCCATTATGAGACCACCTGCACGTGGTGGATGGGGGGACACGTTTTGAACAAAAAGTCCGCTAAGAGCCTCCATTTTGTTGACCAAGTGTGCTGCTGCCATTTTATTTTCTTACATGTTTTGTACTAGCCACAGCAGTGTGCACTCGTGTATTGGGTATAGCTGCTGGCTACATTTTTGTTTTTTTGTTTTTGCTAGTCATTTCTATACCTGCTTGCATTCTCATTCAGGCATGTTTTTCCCATTCAGCGTGTATTTCTCGTGCACTTCTGTCATTTATACCCATATGTTCACATAGGTTCACGCAATAACGGATGAGAGACTTAGGTCTAACATCACTTATATTACAAACAGGACTGTATCACGATATAGGGCCTCGTTGCTACACATAGTCAGTAGACTACCGGGTTGTCTGACATGTACTTTGGAGGGAGTCTTCTGTTAGTCATTGTTTTTGACACGACTTCAGAGCAATGACATCACACTTAGTCAGTGAGTCACCGCAGGCCTGACTCTTCTTCAGGCAGGACTCCCTGGGTTGCTTCTGACTCATCATCAGAGCAACGCCATTAGTCAGGCCACTGGTTTATCTGACACGTCTTCAGATGGTGCCCACTGCATCACTGTTGTTACTGACTTGTCCTTCAGAGCAACAGCCTTCAGGTAACAGATGGGACACTGCCACTGGAATTCACAATTTTCTGTCATGTCTGTAGTCGTATGACCCACGGTTGTGCTGTTAGCAGGTCACTTAAGGTTTCTCTCACGGTAGCCACTTGTAATTCACATGCCGTGTACCTCTCTGTGCACTATACTACCCTGTTGATGAGATAATGTTACACTCCCTGAACATTACAGGGTGTTGGTAAGTCATCCTTCTGTTCAGCAGCCCTTTCCTGCATCACCATCACCAAACTAATGGAGGAATTGAGGAGAAAGGCCATCCCTTTCCCGGCATCGGCCAGGAAAGTTGAACTGTATAATTTATTGATGTCCGATCCCACGCCAGGGGGTAGTCAGGAAGTTATGTCCGCTCAAACAATGAGCACTTCCCTAACCCAATTGCACAGCATAATGAACACCATGATGTCCTCGATGGCAGGGTCCAGTCCAGACTGGCAAAGTTAGAAAGGTCTCGCACTAGGGAACCACCCAGCACAGCTACAACGCCTGTAGCGTCTACTTCTCAAGCAACTCCGCCAGGTAAACCTCTCATGCCTCTTAATGTTGCTCATGCTCATTTTATTCCGGCAGTGATTAAGAAGGACATCCTGAAAGGCAAGAATGTCAACTTGGCCTCCTTGTTAATTGCAACTAATGACCTGACCGAAACCAAAACCGTTGCATGTGGCGAATTAGCTGTTGTTTTCAAAAGTAAGGATGCGAGACTGAACAGGAAGATAACCATTCCTGAGTTCGGCATCACTTTTGGTTTGTTCAGGGATGTTGTTTGTTCTGCTAAACCAGAATGCAAGGAAGAACTAGATTTGTATCTTCATAAAGTGAGGGAGATGGTGTACATGTAGGGCGGATCCGCATTTTATGATTATCGCAAATCAAAGCAGCTGCAGCTTTCACCCAGTTCAACTATACCCCCAACTGGGGCCCAATTGACACTGAACTATATTGCATGTATTTTTCTGGTTTTAAAGCCCCTTCTGATATCACACACTTCCACATGGTGCTCACAGGTCAACAACCTGGGAGGAACCCAGCACCAGTAAAGCCCCGGTGGTTACTAATTTTCCCAATCAAAAATCTAATACCACTGTTGATAAACTGGGTCGCTCAGTTCAATGTCTCGGTAAGAGCCAGATTTGCAATAATTTTAATCTTGCCACCTGCACTTATAGTAATTGCCGCCTCTTGCATGTTTGCTTTAACTGTTTTAGAGCCCACCCTAAGACCATCTGTACACAAAAGGGGCCCCAGGCGTGACTAGGCATAGTACAGGCCCAAGCCTTGGCTCAGGTGCTTAGTGGCCATCCAGATCACGCTTGGGTTAGTTGGTTAGTAACTGGCTTCTGTGAAGGGTTTCAAACTGGGTTGACCGCCCTCCCCCAGTTTACTTATGAGTGCAAGAACTTTATGCCAGCTCTCAAGGTTGTGTCACAGTTGTTGCATGTGGAAGTAGAGAAAGGGTTCATGATCAGGCTATTCTCTTCCTCCCTGTTTGAGTTATGGAGAGTCAGCACGCTGGGAGTAGAAACAGGAAAATTTTACAATAAAAAAGTCTAATTTATGACCTCTCAGCTCTTTATTCCTCCACAGTCCCGAGTATCAACACATGAATCCCGTCTGAAGAATTTTCAATGAAATATGCGTCCATTGATCACTCTATACAAATCATTCTACAGCTAGGCAAGGGCACCTGGCTTTACAAGGCGGATATCACCATTAGAAAAGACTTATGGCAGTGGCATGGTATAAGGTGGTTGGATAAATATTTCTTTGCTGTGAGACTAGCATTCGGTGCAAAAAGAAGCCCATGGTTATTTGACCAACTCATTATTGCATTACACTGTTCCCTGCAGAACTTGGCCGGTTGTCAATTCGTTATCATTACTTAGATGACTTCCTTCTGCTAGAGCCACCTACATCAGTTCCTTCAAACCTAGATTCCCTCCTGTCATAATTTGATAACCTAGGGGTACCAGTATCCCCCCACAAAACCGAGGGTCCCAACACACAACTCGCATTCCTAGGGATCATTCTTGACTGGGTAAACATACAAGCCAGACTCCCTCCTGAGAAGCTTGCCAGAATCAGAGAGACCATCCACAAGTTTATAAGATGCCATACTACCACAAAATCTGAGCTACAAAGTCCGCTTGGGATGATGGCTTTTGCTATGTGCATCATACCCCAAGGGCGATCTTTCATTTCCAGGTTACTTGCCATATTACCGTCTGTATCAGGTCAGAGGGAAACATTAAGTATAACTTATTTGGGCCTAGTTACTGTGAATGGCCAGCCAAAGCTACACACTTGTTTCTGTAGTCTAATACAGTTTTAAGGGTAGTAGAGCATATTGTCCTCCTCTCAAAAGTGTAACAAATACGCACTCAGCTGGTGTATAACTATGTCAGGCAGGGAAGTGCCAGGACGTACACAGCGGAGTGGCGGAGGCCTATATTCATCAGGCAGAGGTCCCAGCAAACTAGGGGAAAGTGTCTCGTGTCTCAACCAGCAACCCATCTGCCGTCATCGATTGGTTAACACAGTCATCCACTATATCACAAGTTACATCTGACACCCCAAGTCAACAGTCAGCGAGTTCCTAAGACACAATCCTCAGTTGAATACCACAGTTCTAGCCTAATGCAAAAATAGCTCCCTTGTGTCATATTGACACCCATAAGGGAGTGTATGAAAAAAAATCCTGTCATCAACAGGGGAACTCTATAATGTGAATTGAAACCATAGAAAAAAGAGTTCAAACAATGCCTATTACAAAAATTATATACATCTTTATTAAACACATATTTCATTAAAAACTTAAAGCAATGGAGAAGAGACAAGGATGGGTATCCAATACAACTAGAGGGGCAAAAAATGGTTGCTCAAATAAATATACGGTATTCACATAACAGCTCATAATCCGACTATAGAGAAAAAATTTATTTACAAACATGCACAATATATCACATATAATGTATGTACACTACTTCACAGATACAGCAAAGGTGTTACCTTCATAACAATGTGCATGAAATATAGACTTATGTCAATACAATAGACCTGTAGGGATAATGCTTAGTTAATCCCGTCCAGAACTAAATCAAATATACTGACCATAAAGTGCCAGTGCATCACATATATAAGATAAGTACTGGGTAAATGCAGACATAGTCCGCAACACCTGCAAGATAATGAGCGGTCACATCAGCATGCTAGTATAACCTTACCCATGTGGGAGAGCAGCCAAAGCTCCGACCCCTACGATCGTTTTGGTTTCCCTTTTTCAAGAGGCACTAATAGTATCAGTCACTACCGTAATTTATATGGTAAGTCAATGAACTAAATTACTTACAGCAGTGTGTGATCGTAATGGCGCCTGCGTGCTACTCCGCCGGAACTGTCTGTGAGCCCCACTTCCGGCGTCTCCATCCCAGTGCGCAGGCCCGGGGAACAGTTATTTCCGAGCATGCACACAAGGACTTCTGTCGCATCGGGGAGCCACGTCACAGGCGGGGAAGCCTAACGCAGGCGCACTGAAAAACAGTGCTGTATTGAAGTACGGGTAACGTCTGCATCCACCCAATACCCATTCACAGTGACCGGTTCACATGATAACTTGTCAGGGACATTAATTGCATCAGTGAGAAATAAAAAACAGAACAAAAAATGACACATGTGCAGTAGCAAGTACAGAAATATATATCAATCCAAAGCAGTTAAATAAAACAAGAGATCAAAATACATAGTGA
Organism: Hyla sarda; assembly: GCF_029499605.1. Taxonomy (NCBI): domain Eukaryota; kingdom Metazoa; phylum Chordata; class Amphibia; order Anura; family Hylidae; genus Hyla; species Hyla sarda. The sequence continues at coordinate 329,306,218 of NC_079191.1, forward strand.
TACCAAAGTAACAATAGAGGAATTCTCTTTGTTATAAATACAGTGCATTGTGAGTATACTCTAATGTGGTTCCCAATATGTGTTATAAAAACCTAATATATATACAAAGAAAGTGCAATATCATATAAAATCTGTGTGACAGTCCCACTACAAATAAATCAGTAGCAACGACGAATATTAAATGTGAGATTGTGCACATGAATGTATCTGTGAAGTAGTGTACATACATTATATGTGATATATTGTGCATGTTTGTAAATACATTTTTTCTCTATAGTCGGATTATGAGCTGTTATGTGAATATATTTATTTGAGCAACCATTTTTTGCCCCTCTAGTTGTATTGGATACCCATCCTTGTCACTTCTCCATTGCTGCATGATACATGTTTTTAATAAAAATATGTGTTTAATAAAGATGTATATAATTTTTAAAATAGGCATTGTTTGAACTCTTTTTTTCTATGGTTTCAATTCATAATCCTCCGTTGGCATGGCCCTGTCCTCCCATTGCCTCTGTCCTATGCTTTTCCTTCCCCCACAGAAGTATCGTATGCTGGAGCCAAATGTGCCCAGGGTAGACCACCTGCTTCGTGGCAGCCTACCTTCCCGAGAGGTGGTGGAACAGGGGTTCCTGAAGTCAGCGGCAGTAGCAGTCAATCAGAGTGGACTGTTGGGGGGAAAATCAGCTACTCTGCAGTGTGGCAGTTTTTCATCAAGCATCTGCAGGATGTTAACCAGGCCACATGAAAAATGTGTCGGCAGAAGGTGAAGCGTGGCTAGGGTCCCAATGTTGCCACCACGGCCTTGCGTCAACATATGCAGCGTCACCATAAAGCGGCCTGGGAGAACCGTGGCTCCGATGTGGTGGTCCAGCCTGTTGCATCACCCAGTAACATGCCGCTCCATGTTTCAGCCAGCCAAGGCTCCACCACCTCAGCCAAAGGGAACTGTCTGTCAGACCCATCTTCTGTCACTACTGATGCTCCTGCTCCTCCTACTTAGAGTCAGTCATTCCGCCAGCAATCCATCAGTGAAGCCATGTCCAAGAGACAAGAGTATGCGCCCACCCAATGGCACAAAAGCAGAATGTACTCCTGTCCAAGTTGCTGGTGCTGCAGTCCCTCCCTTTTCAATTGGTGGACTCTGCACCTTTCAGAGAACTGATGGTTGGGGCGAGCTGAGTTGAAGAGTCCCAAGTCGTCTTTTCTTTTGGAAAAAGACAGTACCAGCCCTGCACAATTTTGTGGAACAGAAGGTGGGCCAGTCCTTGAGAGTGTCGGTGTGTACCAAAGTGCACAGTAGCACCGACATGTGGAGCTGTAACTACGGTCAAGGACAATACATGTCCTTTACGGTCCACTGGGTGAATGTGGTTCCTGCACAGCCCCAACAGCAACTTGGACAGGTCAAGCCACTTCCGCCTCAGTGTTCTCAGGCCGTTGGTTCTGTGACAGTATGCAACATCATCTCCTCATCCTCCATCGTGTCCTCAGCCTCCACTGCACGGACAAGTCTCAATGCCCCTCCAGCATACCATGTGTGCAGGACACAGCGGTGTCATGCTATTCTTCACATGGTTTGCCTTGGCGAACGGAGTCACACAGGGAAGGAACCGCTGAAAGTCATTCATCAAGAAATCGAATCATGGCTTACTCCAAGAAAACTGGAAATGGGAACCATTGTGACCACCCTCCTTGAGCTGCAGCGTCAGAACAGCATCCGACAACATAGTCTGATTTGCAAAGTTTCCACACGTTTGAATTCCACCCTCCACCGATTTCTTGATGATCCAAGCGGATAGGGGTACTCCCCTGTGGAACTTCAATGTCAACCAAAAGCAGCTCATACGTAACACCTACCGTTTGCTCAGGCCCTTTGAGGAAGCAACATTATTAGTCATTCATCAGGGTTAAGGGATGAACGATGTCATTCCACTGCTTCATTTCCTACAACACGTGTTGGAAACGATGGCTGGTCAGGGCACTGGATACATGACACCTACATCTCACGGCCACATGAGCCCTGTGGGGGCTGAACTGGAATAAGAGGGAGGAGGGGGAGAGTGGAGGACAGTTTAGGTTTCACGAAATGGGTGGTTTTTGTAGTCATCTGACAAGAGAGGAGGAGCAGGAGCAGCCAGAGGAGCTACAGGGTGATGAGGAAGACGAGACAGAGGACCCAGACACACTGTGGGAGATGGAGGCCGGTAGTCCCTCCAAGTCCTTTGCACAAATAGCACGATGCATGCTCACTTGCTTGCGTAGTGACCACCGGATTGACACCATTTGGCAGCGGGATGACTCCTGGCTCTCCGCCTTATTGGACCCTCGGCAACGGCAGAAAATGGGGGCCTTTTTTACACCCACTGAGTAGGTGGATAAACTGACCTACTAGAAAGACATCCTATGTAGTCAGTTTGCTGATGCCCATCTGCGCCACTAAAAAGACATCCTACGTAGTCAGTTTTCCGATGCCTATCTGCGCCATCGTCCATCCTCTCGCAGGTCTGGGGGGGGGGGGGGCTCTGCGCTCACTTTCCACTGCCATGGCTGCAGGGGAGGGGTGGTACCAGCTCCATCAGTAGCAGCCTGAATCTACAGTCACTGATGAGTAGCCTTCTTCACCCGCATAGTGAAGCAACTCATCAGCAGCAGGTAGACCTGGAGCAGGAACTGAAGCAGCAGGTGGTGGCATACCTTGACATGACCCTGCCAACACACTTTGAAGTTCCGCTGGACTTCTGGTCAGCCAAAATTGATTTGTGGCCGCAACTAGCAGAGTTTGCCCTGGAAAAGCTGTGCTGCCTAGCCAGTAGTGTGCCATCAGAGGTGGTGTTTAGTGCGGTGGGGGCCATAGTAACCCCAAGGAGAACATGTCTGTCCTCCAAAAATGTGAAAAGACTGACCTTTCTGAAGATGAATCAGGCATGGATCAGCCAGGATTTCCACCCACCAATGCCTGATGCATCAGAGTAGATTGACCATGGTGCCACACCAACACTTCACAAATATGGATAGTGCTAAACATATATACGGTGCTTCCCAGTTAAAGAAATTCCTCCTCCGCCTCAGACCACAGGTAAGTATTGAGGATATGCTTTGGCTAAAACTTAACTTTTCTTAGAATAAAATATATGGACCCCAATTTTTTTTCACATCTAAGACAGGAAATGTGTTTTAAAAAGCACCATGTGCCACCTACACCACCAAGTATTGATGTGATACAAACACCTCTAACAGGTGGAAGGGAACAACGTATAGTCCATTGTTACAGGTGGGGGTAAAAACTTCCCCTGTAAGGCCCTACTCTCACACTATTAATTCCCTTCTTGGCAAGTGTTACTCACTAGAGATGAGCAAATTTTTAGAAAAATTTTACTCAGCTGATTTGTCGAATTTTCTGAAAAAATTTGGTTAGATCAGATCCGCGGCGAACCACTATTAAAAACGACTATTTCTGGCATTCAGAGAGCCTCAGTAGTGGTGTAGAACACTTTGCCTTGCTGTAACACGCATACGGTGTGTGCTGGGTTAGGGAAATAATACTGTTATTCAGTATGACATGCAGATTAGAGGCATTGCTATTGGAATAACTGTCACAGAGTGGCACAATGACAGAGCCTGGAGGTGGCATCAGTATGAGGAGACCATATAGTGGCTGAATGACACAGCGTGAAGGTGGCGGCAGCATGAGGAGACCATATAGAGGCTGAATGACACAGCCTAGAGTTGGCAGCAGCATGAGGAGACCATATAGTAGCTGAATGACACAGCCTGAAGGTGGCTGAAGCATGAGGAGACCATATTGTGGAAGAAATAGACAGCCTGGAGGTGGCAGCAGCATGAGGAGAACACATGGTGGCAGAATGAGACAGCCTGGAGGTGGCAGCAGCATGAGGAGAACATATGGTGGCAGTATGAGACAGCCTGGAGCTGGCAGCAGCATGTGAACAGATGGTGGCAGAATGAGACAGCCTGGATCTGGCATCAGCATTAGTAGAACATGTGGTGGCCGTATGAGACTGCCTGGAGCTGGCATCAGAATGAGGAGAACAAATGGTGGCAGAATGAGACAGCCTGGATCTGGCATCAGAATGAGGAGAACATATGTTGGTAGTATGAGACAGCCTGGAGCTGTCATCAGCATTAGTAGAACATATGGTGGCAGTATGAGACAGCCTGGAGCTGGCATCAGCATGAGGAGAACAAATGGTGGCAGTATGAGACAGCCTGGAGCTGTCATCAGCATTGGGAGAACATATGGTGGCAGTATGAGACAGCCTGAAGCTGGCAGCAGCATGAGAAGAACACATGGTGGAAGAATGAGACAGCCTGGAGCTGGCATCAGTATGAGGAGAACATAAGGAGTACATGGTATGCACTTATGAGGGGAGTACAATGCGCTTCAGTACGCTTAAAATAGTATTTGTCTACAACACCAGTAGGTGTGTACTTTTGACTGACCTTTCACAGTAACTAGGCCCTTAAGGCTTTAACAGGAACAAAATGGTACACCACTTAGATGTACGTACGTGCATGCACTTATGAGGGGAGTACAATGCGCTCCACTATGCTTAAAACAGTATTTGCCTAGAACAGCAGCAGGTGTGTACTTTTGGCTGGCCTTTCACAGTAACTAGGCCCTTAAAGGGGTACTGCAGTGGAAAACATTTTTGTTGAATCAACTGGTGCCAGAAAGTTACACAGATTTGTAAAATACTTCTATTAAAAAATCTTTACCCTTTCACTACTTTTTTGCATCTGTATGCTACAGAGGAAATTCTTTTTTCAGAATTTCCTCTGTAACATACAACTGCTAAAAAGGACTGGAAGGGTAAAGATTTCTTAACAGAAGTCATTTACAAATCAGTTTAACTTTCTGGCACCAGTTGATTAAACAAAAAAAATGTTTTCGACTGAAGTACCCCTTTAAGACATTAACAGGAACAAAATGGTACACCACCTATGTATGCACAGGTTACATTTAATAGAGGACAATACGCTCTGCTACTCAACCTGTATTAGGCATTAATAGCAGGTGATTGTGGCTTTTAGTGCTCTGCTCACCCTAACTGGCTGGCTTTTCAGTTGTTGTACACACCAGAGCTGCAGCACACAGTAGCTGTGTACTACACCCAAAATTGTATATTCTCTCTCAATCTCTCTCCCTTCCCTGTCAGAGCTTCTAGGCTGAATTTCGGCTTGAGGTAAATCGCTGCTGTAATACACCCACAATTGCACTTTCTCTCTCAATCTCTCTCCCTTTCCTATCAGTGCTTCTAGGCTGGATTGGGGCTTGAGGTGAATCGCTGCTGTAATACACCCACAATTGCACTTTCTCTCAATCTCTCTCCCTTTCCTATCAGTGCTTCTAGGCTGGATTGGGGCTTGAGGTGAATCGCTGCTGTAATACACCCACAATTGCACTTGCTCTCAATCTCTCTCCCTTTCCTATCAGTGCTTCTAGGCTGGATTTAGGCTTGAGGTTAATCGCTGCTGTAAAAATGATTTTCTGTGCAACACACTGCTCTCTGTCCCTCTCTCTCTGCAATAGAACACTGATGTGAGTGGCCGCAAGATGGCTGCCAATTATATAGGGCTGTGACATCACAGGGGCGGCTGGCTGCTGATAGGCTGCATGTGATTCAGGATCATCCCGCCTACCCTTGTTCCCGCCTTCCCAGCATTCCTTACCCCATGTTCCGACATGTAGAGCTGCCATCTTAGATGCCCTGGAGCCTGGACCGCACTAAATGGAGTTTAATGAAGTGTTTCATGTGATCGAATCGCGGTGATATTCGCATTTGTTGCAAAGCAAATTTTTTCGGAAATTCGTAACGAATTCGGATTCATCAGATTCGATCATCCCTATTACTGACCCTAAAAAAGGGCTGCCCCACACAAGAACCCCTGCCTATTTCCACCTAAAACACTTCCATTTCCCAGGGTTTTTAGTTGGAAATAGGGAGAGGTTCCTGTATGGGGTCGCCCTTTTTAGGGCAAGTAACACCTGCCAAGAAGGGCATTAAGGCGAGAGTAGGGCCTTACAGGGGAAGTTTTTACCCCCACCTGCTACAATGGACAATACATTGTTCCCTTCCACCTTTTGGAGGCAAGTGTTACGCGCCCTAAAAAGGGCAGCCACACACAGGAACCTCTCCCTATTTTGTAAATAAAAACCCTGGGAAATGGCAGTGTTTGTAGGTGGAAATAGGGAGAGGTTGTTGTGTGGGGCCGCCCTTTTTAGGGCGAGTAACACTTGCCAAGAAGGGAATTAATTGTGCGAGATTCGGGCCTTACAGGGGAAGTTTTTTCCCCCCACTGGTTACAATGGACGATACATTGTTCCCTTCCACCTTTTAGAGGTCTTTGCATCACATCAATACTTGGTGGTGTAGGTGGCACATTCTGTTTTCTGCACACCTTTCATTTTGTTTGATAGAAAAACATTTTTGGGTACATATATTTTATCCTAGTAATATTATTAAAAGTTAAGTTTTACGTAATGCATATGTGGTGAGGGTGTGATGAGGGTAGATGGAATCACCCTAGGGGCAGATGGCACTAACCCCTTGTGTTCGTGACGCCAGGGTGTGGTTTAACCTCTACACCATCCAAATGAATACCGCTGGATCCTGGGCTAGGCATGGGGGCAAATAATAACTCCGACGCCAAGTTACGGAACAATGGAAGCTTTACCGAGATAGACAGGTGTAACAGTCTTAACAGCTTAGCCAGGCCCAAGGAGGTGACCAGTGACTTCAGAGAGTTTAGGGCTCGTTGGGACTTGTTGTGGACTTGGACAATTTGATGCAGGGCCATGCTGACTTGACATAGATTAATCTTGACTAACTTGACTGGGACTGACTAGACAGACTCCACCCCGTTTGTAGCTTACCAGGTTTTGATGTTCACCTGTGGGGTAGTGGACTTGTGGATGCGTGGCTGTCTGGTAGGCTTTAGGCCTCCTCAGGACACTAGACACTCTCTCTCTGGACTTGACCTTGCTGCACTCAGTAGAGAGGAGACTAAGAGACTGAACTCGCTCCACCCAGGGTTTATAAGGGGGAGACTCTGGAGGGGTCCCATAGGTCACCCTGTAGGTCACATGGTCACTGGTACCTTCCTTGGTTACAATGCATAGCAACATTATTTAATAACACTATATACACTTTAGATTAATTATCATAGACATCAAATACTATTCACGGACCATTGATATAGAGAGGGCCCAGGGGTCACTGAATGGAGTCTGCCTGACAGGGCAGCAAGGGTACAGGGGAGCAACTCCTGTACTGGGCCACCACACATATCCTCAATACTTACTTGTGCACACTAACACTTTTACAAAAGAGACCGTTTTCTTCTGCCTACCTACCTCAGCTACTATTCTGATCCTGCCACCCACCTGATGCCACACATCTGATGCCAAGTTCTCCTTCTTTCATCCACCTTCGTCACCGGGGACTGATATTGCCACCCACCGCCCCACTCTGTCTCCGGGTCACTTTCAGGACTCCTGATGCTGCTGATGCCCCCTCCAGGCTGTCTCATTCTGCCACCGTATGTTCTACTCACACTGATGCCAGCTCCAGGCTGTCTCATACTGCCATCATATGTTCTGCTGCCAGCTCCAGGCTGTCTCATTCTGCCACCATATGTTCTCCTCATGCTGATGCTAGCTTAAGGCTGTCTCATTCTGCCACAATATCTTCTCCTCATGCTGATGCCAGCTCCAGGCTGTCTCATTTTGCCACCATATGATCTCATGCTGATGTCAGCTCTAGGCTGTCTCATACTGCCACCATATGTTCTCTTCATGCTGATGCCAGCTCCAGACTGTCTAATTCTGCCACCATATCTTCTCCTCATGCTGATGCCAGCTCCAGGCTGTCTCATTCTACCACCATATATTCTACTCATGCTGATGCCAGCTCCAGGCTGTCTAATTCTGCCACCATATCTTCTCCTCATGCTGATGCCAGCTCCAGGCTGTCTCATTCTGCCATCGTATGTTCTCATGCTGATGCCACCTCCAGGCTGTCTCATTCTGCCACCATATGTTCTCATCATGCTGATGCAACCTCCAGGCTGTCTTATGTTCTTCTCATGCTGATGCAACCTCCAGGCTGTCTCATTCTGCCACCATATGTTCTCCTCATGCTGATGCCAGCTCCAGGCTGTCTCATTCTGCTGCCATATGTTCTCATCATGCTGATCCCACCTCCAGACTGTCGTATCTTCTTCTCATGCTGATGCCAGCTCCAGGCTGTCTCATTTTGCCACCATATGTTTTCCTCATGCTAATGCCAGCTCCAGGCTGTGTTATTCAGCCACTCTACGGTCTCCTCATGATGATGTCACGTCCAGTATGTGTCATTCAGCAACTATATGGTCTCCTCATGCTGCCGCTGCCACTTCCACGCTGTGTCATTCAGCCACTTTATGGTCTCCTCAAAAATTTGCTAAATTGGGGTTTTCATTTAAATTTCCCCACACAAGTAGCATTTCTTTGGTTGCGCCATAAATTTTATGGTAAAATGAGTGATGTCATTAAAAAGGACAACTGGCCATGCAAAAAACAAGCCTGCATACTTGTCTGTGGATGAAAATAGTAAAGAGTTATTATTTTTAGAAGACAAGGAGGAAGAAAGATAAAAATTCAATTTGCTATGTCCTTAAGGCCAAAGGGGTTAAAGACGTTTAAGTTTTATAATTGATGAAGAGTGATTGGTAAAATTTTATATAAAATGTAATAGAATTTAAATAAATAATTTCGATACATAAAAGCTACATAAGAAGTACCTAATGGAAGGTAACTCTTGTTACTACATTCTCTTGGCATGAAGGACATTTCCAAAACAATCTGCATGTCATACTGAATAACGGTATTATTTCCCTAACACAGCACACTCCCTATGCGTGTTACAACAAGGCACTGTGTTCTAAACCCCTATTGAGGATCTCTGTAGCCCAAAAATAGCAGTTTTTAATAGCGATTAGCTGCTAACAAATTCGGACCGAACCTAATTTTTTCAGGAAAATTTGGCGAATCGGCCTAGTCGAAAAATTCACTGATCTCTAGCTGCGATGTCAGCAAGGCGTTGGTGGGGTCATGTTTTGGGCCGGAATCATGGGAAGAGAGCTGGTTGGGCCCTTTAGGGTCCCCGAAGGTGTAAAGATGTCCTCTGCAAAGTATGCAGAGTTTCTGGCTTACCACTTTCTTCCTTGGTACAGAAGGAAGAACTATACTTTCCATAATAAAATCATCTTCATGCATGACAATGCATCATCTTATGCTGCAAAGAATACCTCCGCATCAGTGACTGCTATGGGGATAAAAGAAGAGAAAGTCATGGTGTGGCCTCCATCCTCCCCTGACCTCAATCCTATTGAAAACCTTTGGAGCATCCTCAAGAAAAAGATCTATGAGGGTAGGAGGCAGTTTATATCCAAACAGCAGCTCTGGGAGACTATTCTGACATCTTGCAAACAAATTCAAGAAGAAACTGTCAAAAAACTCACAAGTTCACAAGTTTATGGGGCATGGAACATCTTAGCTATGAGGAGCGATTAAAGGAGTTACAATTGTTTAGTCTTGAGAAGAGACGTTTAAGGGGGGATATGATAAACGTATATAAGTATATAAATGGCCCATACAAAAAATATGGAGAAAAACTGTTCCAGGTTAAACACCCCCGACCCCCCCCAAAGGACGAGGGGGCACTCACTCCGTCTGGAGAAGAAAAGGTTTAGTCTAAAGGGGCTGACACGCCTTCTTTACCGTGAGGACTGTGAATTTATGGAACAGTCTACCTCAGGAACTGGTCACAGCAGGAACAATTAACAGCTTTAAAACAGGGTTAGATACATTCCTGGAACAAAATAACATTAATGCTTATGCAGAATTATAAAACTACATCCCTTTCCCTTATCCCCTTACACCCTTCACTACAATTCCCTGGTTGGACTTGATGGACGTATGTCTTTTTTCAACCGTACTAACTATGTAACTATGTAACTATGAAGCTGCTATCAAATAAGGGGTCCTATTTTAAAATGTAACGTGACCTGTTAAAATGTTTAAAAAGTTAAAATGTTGTTAAAAGTTTAATTGAAATAACTTTTGATTTCAGTAAATATGCTGCAAACACAACAAATTGCAATATTCAGTTCTTTACAACCTATAAAGTGTTTTGAAACTTACTGTGCGTAATAATTCGGAATAGTGCATTGCACGTTTTTCATGTTTTAAAAAAAAACTACTGTTATTAATAGGAGGTTTGTTCAATAAAATATGAATTGTACTCTTAATAGTTGATAACATGAGAATTATGCTGACTGTTATTAACATAAATTATTTAGGTAAATGAGAAAAATATCATTTGCATAATAATTTGGAACAGGGTGTACATCAGTGGGTGTTATATGTCAGTAAATATGTTTTGTTTTTTTTTGTACATTTTTTATATTTTGTATAGGGATTTATATTTTTTCGTAGAGGAGGGGCTTTTATATGATTTGAGAAAAAAAATGTCTACATTTTTACAAGTCCCATTTGGACTTATATTATTGGATTGCATTCAATTTACAATACTATGCTATTGCATAGAATTAATTACAAAGTGAAATTGGCACTGCATCAGAGGCTGTATTAGTGGAGGAAAGACAGCATGGACAGCAGAGGTTAGTAACAGACCTCTGGCATTAACAGGATTGTGGAGGTCTGATGAGTACCTTAATTTTCTTCCTTCCGCTGTGATTGGCATTGATCATCTAAAAGTTAATGGTGAACATCGTATTTGCTGATAGTAGCTGTCACCCACCTTTTATAAAGTGAGCGCAGCTCCTGTACAGGTTGGACATGGCAGTCCAGGTTGTACATAAATGCCCTTGTGTGCTTAAAACCAGGCAGCCAAGGCGTACATGTACATCCTGTGTCATCTAGTGCTTAATATTGGAGACACAGCAAAGAGGTGGAAGAAGGTGCTCAGCGCAGATGGGACCAACATTAACCATTTTGACTTTAGTGCAAAACAATATCTGTGGCAGAAACCTAACAATGTGGTGGTGGTAGCATCATTCTGTGAGGATGCTTGCCTTCAGCAGGTACATGGAAACAGGTTAGAATTAATAGAAAGATAGATCAAGCTAAATAGAGGGCAATCCTTGAAGAAAATCTGCAAAAGAGTTGAGACTAGGATGGAGCTGCATTTTTCAGCAGGATATTTGAGAGATTTATAAAAACCTGGGCAGAGAAAAAGTTGACCGCTTGCCCATAGCAGCTAATTAGATGGCCTATTTTATTTTTCAGAGGCCTTTTAAAAAATTAAAGAAGCAATCTGACGTGCAAAGTTGGTAGCACCATACCTCCAAAGGACTGTAATTGCAGTGAAAGGTGGGTGTAGTAAGTATTTAATTATACATCCAACAGATGTCAACTTTTGTGTTCTCATTATTGTTTGTGTCACAATAAAAGGTATTTTGCAATCAAACTACTTTGAATGTATAAAAATCTATTGAAAAGTATTTCAGTTCCAATTTGTAACAGTAACAAAATGAGAAAAAGGTCCAAGGGGTGTAGGTGTTCATACATATGCAAGACACTGTAGATAGGTAAATAAATAGATATATATATAGTTATATTTGTATTTAATATACTGATATTTGTTTGAAAAGTACACAAAGCCAACAGACGACAGCAAGTACATAGTAGCACATGATTTACGGTAAGTATTACAATTGACAGAATGACAGAATAACCGTCAAGCATATCAAACTTACTTGCACGGAAATGAGCCAAGAATGGTTATCTATACTTTAGTGAGCTCATTTCTGTATTGCTTTTAACACTTCCTTTCCAACTGCGTGACTGTTTAAATAGTGCTACATGTAGAAATGAAACTCAGACACTGTGATGCCACACTTCCTCTTGTGGTTCAGTGTGAGAGATAGAAAATCCAATCTGCAAAGCACCAAGTATATTTCTGGTAATATACATGGGTTGGGCATATGTGAATATAATTGATTGGTAATCAAGTAAAAGATGTCAATGGCTATTACTCCAGTGGTAGAACCCTGATTTTACATTTAATAAATTGTATTAGACTTCTTTTTGTAGAATTCCTTGATAGCACATGCCACAAATACATACAGTTTTGTTAAAGTGTACAGATGTACAGTTGTAAGTCCAATTAAGCATATATATATATATATATATATATATATATATATATATATATATTTTTTTTCATTTAAAAGCTAAATGTCTTACCTTAAAGGGGTACTCCAGCACTAAACATCTTATCAAAAGGATAGGGTTAAGATGTTAAAGGGGTACTCCGGTGCTTACACATCTTATCCCCTATCCAAAGGATAGGGGATAAGATGCCTGATCGCGGGAGTCCCGCAGCTGGGGACACCCGTGATCATGCACGCGGCACCCTGTTTGTAATCAGTCCCCGTAGCGTGTTCGCTCCGGGTCTGATTACGCTCGACCGCAGGGCCAGCGGCATGTGACGTCAAGCCTCCGCCCCTGTGTGACGTCACGCTCCGCCCCTCAATGCAAGTCTATGGGAGGGGGCGTGATTATAAACGTGGTGCCGCGTGCATGATCCCAGGGGTCCCCAGCGGCGGGACCCCTGGGATAGGGGATAAGATGTCTAAGCACCGGAGTACCCCTTTAAATCGCGGGGATCCCGCCGCTGGGGACCCTTCACGATCTCTCCTACAGAACCCCCGTTTTTTAGCTGCACAGAGCAAGGATCGATCTTTTGATAAGGGATAAGATGTTTAGCGCCAGAGTACCCCTTTAATATTGTATCTATTTTCCTCCAGGCTACAGTATTTTTTTCTATTGAAATGAATGGAAACCCTTTCACATGGCCGTTTGGTCAGTATTTTACAACAGTATTTGTTAGCCAAAACTAAGAGTGGAACATAAACAGAATTGAATATAATGGAAAGATTGGCAATCATCCATGGGTGAACCCACTCTTGGTTTTGACTTACAAATACTAATGCAAACTAGAGGTCAAAACAGGCCTATGTGGCCTAAGGATACATTTACATAGCAAAGTAATAATACCATATATAGCAACTCCTGTTCTGTACTGAATAAAATAAATTAATTAATTTGTGATTTTGTCATATTTACGGTTTTAGCTTCTCATACACATGTCTTTCTATGAAATGTTTAACTATTTCTATTTCTATATTGATGGTCTACATTAAGGTATATTGGGACAAATTACTGCAAAAATGCAACAAAAACATCTCAATTATGGTGTCCTACATCTAATATCAGAAACATCATGAGGTTTAAGGCTTTCCTCTGAATGTCAAGCCATGTTCACATTTCGTAAAATGTGCAGAATGTCTTCCCGGAAAACACGGCCTAACATTTTGCTTATTTGCATGTTCTGACAGCTCTAGGACTGCTCGGAAATGCGCCACCTCAATAGCCAGCAATGTAATTCCTAGTGGAATCTGCAGACACATTGAACATGTTCATTGTTTCTGTTGACACCAAAATCAGGATTTTCGCAGCATAAATTCTGCTGTGTGCACAGTGCAGCAGAATCCCATTTAAATTAATGGGAGTCTGCTGCAGCAGAATTTCTCAGCAAAATATTACTACTGAATTCTGCTCTGAAATTCTGTCATGTGCACATTATATTTTAACTGCTAAATGCTTCCATTGTCAGGAAAATAGGCCCTTGCCAGAGGAGTTTCTCCTCACTCTCCATTCAGAACACATAAATTCTTGGCCAAGCCAAGTGTGCATGCACTTGAGATCAGAAAAGATAGATGTGCATAGCCAGCTTAAAGGGTTACTCCGCTCCCCAGTGTCCAGAACTCAATGTTCCGAACGCTGGGAGCGGGCTTCCGTGTTCATGCCCTCCCCCTTGTGACGTCGCGACCCGCCCCATCACATCCCGCCCCCTTAATGCAAGTCTATGGGAGGGGGTGCGATGGTCGTGACACAGAAGCCCGCACCCAGCATTCAGAACAATGAGTTCTGGAAGCTGGGAAGCAGAGTAACCCTTTAAAGGGGTACCGGTGGAAAACAATTTTTTTTCAACACAACTGGTGTCAGAAAGTTAAACAGATTTGTAAATTACTTCTATTTAAAAATCTTAATCCTCCCAGTACTTATCAGCTTCTGTATGCTCTACAGGAAGTTCTTTTCTTTTTGAATTTATTTTCTGTCTGACCACAGTGCTATCTGCTGACAGCAACTGTCCAGAGTCTATGTCAGCAACTGTCCAGAGCAGGAAAAGTTTGCTATGGGGATTTGCTCCTGCTCTAACATGGACAGAAGTGTCAGTAGAGAGCACTGTGGTCAGACAGAAAAGAACTTCCTGTGGAGCATACAGCAGCTGATAAGTACAGGAAAGATTAAGATTTTTAAATAGAATCTGGTACCAGTTGATTTAAAAAAAAAAAAAAAAAAAACATTTCCACTGGAGTACCCCTTTACCAGGGTTGTCCGGGATAGGGGGTAAGAGTTTTTTTTTTACCAGACAACCCCTTTAAGCAAGAAGTGGAGTTATAAAAGTTAGAATGTGGGGGAAAAAAACTTATGCAAACTTAATAGATATAATAAAGAGAATAATTAGCGACAGAGCAGGTATTATCTAGATATGTATATGCTTTATACAGGTAAGGTATGTGCTAAAACACAGCTTTTCATAGCCTGGTTATAACTAACTGTCTCAGTCTGGACTGTTCAAGAATTTTCTAATTTTGGTCACCCTGTCTTTCCTAAACAAATTATAAAAAATATGATCAAACTAACATTTTCCTCATGATACCAATAAAAACTTCAGCTCACCCTGTAAAAAAAAGACATAGACCCATATATATTTTTTCTAAAGCCAAAATATGGTGATGTAAATAGTTTTCTCCTTTTTACTGACATTTAACAAAACTTTTGATCTGGCAGAGTCTGGGTGTTCACAACCATACTGATTGTTAATGCAAGTGTGGAGAAGCACCCAGTTGTGCCCTTCACTCTTTGGTTTACTGTAATCTCTATCCAGTTGTAGGAGATGTACTCCATTATAAGCCTATGAAGATTTTCTCTAAAACTGGACAGAGATCGCAGCGAGCCAGGGAGTGAAGGGCACAATTGTGTATTTCTCCCATCCTGTTCCAATTTGAACAACCACATTTTGACTGATCAATACTTTTGACATGTTTCTGTAACAAAAGTCTTGTTAAATGATGTGGCAACTTTAATAATGTAAAGACAAATCCCAGTGGCAGAATTTTTTTTATTTTTTTATTTCCCAAATAATTTTTAAAAAGGTTCTAAATAATTATATAGCAAAATAATTGGTGAAATGAAATAATATGGTCCTGCAAAATAACCAGCCCTAGTACAGCCATATTAGAAAAACATTTCACCAAAAATTGGCTTTTGCATTTGGACTTTTAATACTTTATAAAATAACATATGCTACAGTACATTTTTATTTTATAATAAAAGTAAATGACAGATTCAAAAGTGTTTGTAACAAAGTCATTTTTGAGATATATATTGTTATAGCTTATATCTAACAAGAGATAGTGGCCTAGATTAATCAAACTGTGTGAGAGAAGAAGTAGAGAGATTTTCCCACAGCAACCAATCACAGCTCAGCTTTCACTTTATTAGAACGTGTTAGCTGAGCTGTGATTGGTTGCTGTGGACAAATCACTAAATGTTTTCTCTTACACAGTTTGATAAATCTGGGCCATTGCACTATTGCATATGGACACCATAAGGGGGTCCATTGCTCTGGTGGGCCCAGCCCATGCATGCATTATATGGACAGCTTGCTATTCATTTGAATGTTCGCCACACAGTGTAACATTTCTACTGCAGGGGGCATTGCTTTTGTGAGATAACCACTTAAATAAAAAAAAAATTATATTAATGATAATTGACTCTAATGACAATTTTCCCTCATTAGGTGTTTTAATTGTGTTTTGGAAACTGTCTTATGAATTTAGATCTTCAGAGCTCCACATGTAGCCTGTATCGCACTATAAAATAATTCTACAAGCACAATAGACCTCACTTAATATAAAGCATGTTAACGGAATGGAAAGTGAAAGCTCATCACTTATAATGAACAGTAAGCTACAAGGACATAGTCCTTGAATTACAACTTGGAAAAAGGATGCTGACATTAAGGGAGCCATACATCATAACATACATTTGTGATGACACATTAAATGGCTGTAAACTGTTTACTTCCTGCATTAAGATGCAACAATAATACACAAAACCAATCACATGGAAATATACAGTTATATAATTGATAGATATACATATATATATATATATATATATATATTAATAATAATGTTAGATATCAGTAACACAGGGCAGGGGAATTAAACCCTTAATAACGCTCGAAAAATATATAGGACCAATAGTAAATCTGCCACCATCAGTTAGAAACACATAGTACCTACAAGAAGAATACTGCAGCAGATATGAAATTGAAAAAATACATAGCCTTTATTATAACTTGGCAACAATTAGACATAATTAGACAATAAAATTGTTAAAACAGAGATGAGAGTAACTGAAAATGAACATCCCCAGAATGCTATAAAAGTGGTAAATAATAAATTACTTACCATTTGTATGATAAGTTTCCACTTGGTTTTTTTTCTGGCAGTTTTTGGAATACTGCCACTGCAGTTTTTGAGCCAAAGTCAGAAGTATGCCACTGGATTAAATGCATCTTAAAGGTGTTATCCAGCCTTTAAATTTACCATCAATATTTGATCAACAGGGGTTTGACTCCTGGCACCCCCACTAAAGAACTGTTTGAAGAGGTCACTATCATTGCAGCCCCTTCAATTTTTATATCGGCTGTTTCTAATTCGTACTTGCAAGCACTTTACTTGTAGCGGCGATACAAGGTAGTGCAGTGTTAACTTTACAGTGCTGCAGTACTGCTCCAGGTAGTAGTGTTGAGCGGCATAGGCCATATTCGAATTTGCGAATATTCGCAAATATATGGACGAATTCGTCGTATATTCGCGAATATTTGCATATTCGTAATATTCTCGTTTTATTTTCGCATATGCGAACAATTTGCGTATGCGAAAATTAACATATGCGAAAATTACCATATACAAAAATTAGCATAAGCAGAAATTCGCATATGCGAAAATTAGCATGTGCAAATTTTCGCATATGCAAAAATCCGCACACCAGTCTCACACAGTAGTATTAGAGCCTTCTTTACACCACACAAGCTGGAAGCAGAGAGGGATGATCACTGTGATGTGTACTGTGAAAAAAAAAGAAAAGAAAAAAACGAATATTCGTAATTACGAATATATAGCGCTATATTCGCGAATTCGCAAATATGCTATATTCGCGAATAAAATTCACATTGCGAATATTCACGAGCAACACCACCAGGTAGTACAGTGTTTGCAAGAAGAAATAAGATTGCAGGAGACATACAGCAGATACAGCAGCCTCTTCAAACAGCTAATGGTCAGGTGTGCCAAAAGTTGGACTCCCACAAATGCAATATTCCTCAGGATAGGCCCAGGGCCACATCTGCCATGAGGCAAGATGAGCATCTTCCTCCAGGTGGCAGGGTTCCTGTGGCAGAGTCCCTGGAGGGGCAAGGTTGGGGCCCAAAGCGCTGCCCCTTCCCCGCATATTCCCGCCACCTGCACTGACAACCAACAGATCTGTCATATGTGACTGTGAGAGACAGCAGGGGTGGGGGTAAGCAGAGAAAAGGAAAACTGATGACATAAGAGGTAGAGAAGACCCTGTCAACAGGGGGTCGGAGAGGTGGTGAATATATTTACATATTATTTTTTTTGTTTTTTATAAGGGCACCGCCCTCTACCTACATGGGCATGGGGTACAACTCCATAACTACTGGGGAAAATTATATTTACTGGAGCAACATTATACCTACTGGGGGGGGGGGGGCATGTCTATCTATTGGATTGCAGCTCTCTACTTACTGGGACAGTTCTACTTTCTAGAGTACAGGGGGCAGCCCTACCTACTAGGGAATCTCTATGTAGTGAAAGGGAACTTCTCTACTTCCTGTCTGGCAACTTCCTACTTACTGGGTGGCACCTATCTACCTACTGGTGGAACCTACCTACCTAGTGGGGGTACTTACCCACCAAGAGGGCATTACTATTATTTGGTAAGGTAAAGAATTCCTGGCACTCGCTGGATATTTGGCAAATAGTACCGTGTTTTATTCACACGATGTAGATTACAACTCACAAGTATAACGTGTTTCGGCCAATGCTTCTCTCAGACTGACATCATGTCAGTCGGAGAAAGGCATTGGCCGAAACGCGTTATACTTGTGAGTTGTAATCTACATCGTATGAATAAAACACACTACTATTTGCAAAATATCCAGCGAGTGCCTTTACCTTACCAGTATCTTGCTGTCCGTGAGCACCGCCAAATTCCCCAGTGCCGACCCCTTTTGCTTTGCTTTAATATTATTTGGGACCCTATGGGTTAGAAAAAGACGAAGATGATGTTGGAAAAGTAAGTAGCCTAAGATGTTTGACCAACAGATTCTGCAGAGATAATTCAGGGCTGAAAGACGTCTTCATAGCTGTCTAGGCCTGATTGAGAAGAAATAGAGAATTACTGTGCTCAGAGAAGATGCCACTCGTGAGTCACTGGTTGTAACTGCACTGTAGGCTTTCCAATTCTGGGGGGCGGAACCATTTATTCAGCTCTGTAAATACTATCAGTTTCTAAAGACTAACCCCTTTAAAACATCTGACTGCTCATTGTGATCATCACGACCACTCTCCTTACTCCAATGACTGTATGTTGGTGCTGTAAATGATGTATGTATTGTTTTGTTATTGATCCAAATAGCACCCGATGGACCTGTTTGACTTATAATGAAGTGTTTTGAGGAAACGCACCCACAATTCAAATATGTAATGGTACTTGTGGACCAAAGTGAAGCACACTGAAAAGTTTTCAAACTTGGAGGACTGCAATTCAGATTATGGATAATGTGGTGGTAAAGAACTCATGTACACTGACACAAAATGTGTGGAAGTGCACATCTCCTGACGCATGGTCAGTATGGAACAGTACCGGCTCAGTCCAACTCCACAGTTACTGTTTCGGCTCCTTCCTCAGAGAGCTCCCTGAGGAAGAAGCCGGAACAGTAACTGTTGGGGTAGTGGAGCGGTGTGGCACCAAACATAATGGGTAAGAAGACTCTGGCACCATTTTTAATATTGCACTAACTGTTTTCATATCATGATAGAAGTCCAGTTAAGTAGGTGGATACCATTTCAGGTTATTGAAATGAGTCCAGTCTAGTAATTGTCCATACAGCATTAGTGACTTCATTAGAATTATGTATTAATATATGATTATTAGCACTTGTTGTAACAAAATTGTAGGGCAACTGGAGTATTGACAATACAGTGAATACAGTGGGATATCATATTTTTGGACATATTTAATACATGATAGGAGTGCAAATAACGGTGCATAATACTGTATTAACATTTGGGCCCTATGCTTCATATAGTATATTGGTAATACTGTCTGTTAAGTCTTACATATTTTTAATGTTGTTTAATAAAATTCAGTTTTATATATCTATTGAAGTGTAAGCTCTACATTTTTCTCTAGTGTATAAAGTTTGAAAGTAGAGTACTTAGTACTTATCTTAGGCTCGGAGGACATAAGAATGATAATATGAATATGATAATCATTATTTTGGATGTCCGAGGGAACTGTGTTGTATATTATTAATAAAAAGTTTCAAAAAATTAATTTCAAAAATATGTTATTTTGATAATTACATGGCCCATTTAGCCATTTTTAATATTGCCGGATACATTTTTATGTCCCTGACCGCTCACATAAATTGGTTCCTGATTGAAAATTAATAAAAATGTTAATGCCAAAACGACCAAAAATGCAATTTCTACTCAAAGGTAAAAACACCAGAAAAAAACACCCCAAAAAACGCCAGGAAAATCAGGGCAGATTTTCATTGTTTTTTTTCCTGGCGTTTTTTAGCCTAAAAAAAACGAAAGCTCAAAACCTTAGTGGAATCCTAGCTGTAGAGTAGCAGTTTATCTGTAAGTCTACTGATGGGGTTTATAGAGACCATTCAATTCAGCCCATTCGGCTAAATTTTCTGAAATTTATTTGCAGTGAATCTGTATTAAAAACGGTTATTTCTAGCCTACAGAGAGCCTCAACAGGGGTGTTAAATACTTTGCCTTGCTGTAACACGCATAGGGTGTGTGCTGGGTTAGTGAAATAAAACTGTTATTCAGTTTGACATGCAGATTAGAGGTGTCGCTATTAGAATTACTGTCGCAGAGCGCCACAATGACAAAGCCTGGAGGTGTCATCAGTATGAGGAGACCATATAGTGCCTGAATGACACAGTGTGGAGGTGGCGGCAGCATGAGGAGACCATATAGTGGCTGAATGACACAGCATGGAGGTGGTGGCAGCATAAGGAGACCATATAGTGGCTGAATGGCAAAGCGTGGAGGTGGCGGCATCATGAGGAGACCATATAGTGGCTGAATAACACAGCCTGGAGGGGGTGGAAGCATGAGGAGACCATATAGTGGCTGAATGACACAGCGTGGAGGTGGCAGCAACATGAGAAGACCATATAGTGGCTGAATGACACAGCCTGGAGGTGGCGGAATCATGAGGAGACAATATATTGGCTGAATGGCACAGCCTGGAGTTGGTGGGAGCAAGATGAGACCATATAGTGGCTGAATGACACATCCTGTAGTTGGCGGCAGCATGAGGAGACCATATAGTGGCTTAATGACACAGCCTGGACATGGAGGCAGCATGAGGAGACCATATAGTGCCTGAATGACACAGTGTGGAGGTGGCGGCAGCATGAGGAGACCATATAGTGGCTGAATAACACAGCCTGGAGGGGGTGGAAGCATGAGGAGACCATATAGTGGCTGAATGACACAGCGTGGAGGTGGCAGCAACATGAGAAGACCATATAGTGGCTGAATGACACAGCCTGGAGGTGGCAGAATCATGAGGAGACAATATATTGGCTGAATGGCACAGCCTGGAGTTGGTGGGAGCAAGATGAGACCATATAGTGGCTGAATGACACATCCTGTAGTTGGCGGCAGCATGAGGAGACCATATAGTGGCTTAATGACACAGCCTGGACATGGAGGCAGCATGAGGAGACCATATAGTGGCTGAATGACACAGCCAGGAGGTGGCGGAAGCATGAGGAGACCATATAGTTGCAAAATGAGACAGCCTGGAGGCGGCAGCAGCATGAGGAGAACATATGGTGTAGGTATGAGACAGATTGGAGCTGGCATCAGCATAAGGAGAACATTTCTGGCCTACAGAGAGCCTCAATAGGGGTGTAGAACACTTTGCCTTGCTGTAACACGCATAGGGTGTGTGCTGGGTCAGTGAAATAATACTGTTATTCAGTATGACATGCAGATTAGAGGAGTCGCTATTAGAATCAGCGCCACTGAATGACACAGCGTGGAGGTAATGGCAGCATGAGGACACCATATAGTGGCTGAATGACACAGCGTGGAGGTGGCGACAGCATGAGGAGAACATATAGTGGCTGAATGACACAGCCTGGAAGTGGCGGAAGGATGAGTAGACCACGCAGTGGCTGAATGGCACACCCTGTTGTTGGCGGCAGCAAGAGACCATATAGTGGCTGAATGACACAGCTTGGAGGTGGTGGAATCATGAGAAGGCCATATAATGGCTGAATGGTACAGCCTGGAGTTGGCGGCAGCATGAGGAGACCATATAGTGGCTGAATGACACAGCCTGGAGTTGGCGGCAGGATGAGGAGAACATATGGTGGCAGTATGAGACAGTCTGGAGCTGGCAGCAGCATGAGAAACTATGGTGGCAGTATGAGACAGCCTGGAGCCTGGCATCAGCACGAGGAGAACATATGGTGGCAGTATGAGACAGCCTGGATCTGGTATTAGCATGAGGAGAACATATGGTGGTAGTTTGAGACAGCCTGGAGCTGGCATCAGCATTAGGAGAACATATGGTGGCAGTATGAGACAGCCTGGAGCTGGCATCAGCATGAGCGGCCCTACACAGGAAACTCTCCCTATTTCTACTTGCAAACACTGCCATTTCACAAGGTTTTTAGGTGGAAATAGGGAGAGGTTCCTGTGTGGGGCCGCCCTTTTTTAAGACGGGTAACACTTTCCTCGAAAAGGTGGAAGGGAACAAGGTATTGTCCATTGTAGAAGGTGGGAATAAAAAAAATCCTGGCAAGTGTTACTGGGAATTAATAATGCATGAGTAGGGGCTTACAGGGGAAGTTTTTACCCCCACTGGTTACAATAAACCATACATTGTTCCCTTCCACCTTTTAGAGGTCTTTGCATCACATCAATATTTGGTAGTGTAGGTGGCACATGGTGTTTTTCCTTTTGTTTGACTTAAAACATTTTTTGGAAACATACATTTTATCCAAAGAAAAGTTATGTTTTAGCTAATGCATATCCTCAATACTTACTTGTGGCCTGATGCAGAGGAATTTCTGTAACTGGGAAGCAGCACCTTAAACATGTTTTGCACTACATATATATATTTGTGAAGTGTTGGTGTGGCACCATGGTCAATCTACTCTCATGCATCAGGCATTGGTGAGTTAAAATCCTGGCTGATCCATGCCTGATTCATCTTTACAAAGGTCAGTCTCTCCACATTTTTCGTGGACAGACGAGTTCTCCTTGGGGTTACTATGGCCCCGCCTCAATAAACACCCGCTCTGATGGCACACTATTGGCCGGGCAGGACAGCTTTTCCAGGGCAAACTCTGCCAGTTGAGGCCACAAATCAAGTTTGGCTGCCCAGAAGTCCAGCAGATCTTTAAGGTGTGTTGGCAAAGTAATGTTTAAGGTATGCCACCACCTACTGGTTCAGATCCTGCTCCAGATCTACCTGCTGCTGACTTGCTTCACTATGTGGTTGAAAAAACTACTCATCAGTGACTGTAGATTGCTGCTGATGGAGCTGGTACTGCTCCTGCCACCCCACCCCTCCCCACCAGCCATAACAGTGGAAGGTGAACGCAGAGGGCCCCCCGAGTGAGACCTGCGAGAGGATGGACAATGGTGCAGATAGGCATCAGTCAACTGACTATGTAGGATCTCTCTGTAGTAGATCAGTTTGTCCTCCTTCTCAGTTGGTGTACAAAAGGCCTTCATTTTGTACCAGTAGCAAGGGTCCTGTATATTGCCACGGTGTGTCTGGGTCCTCTGTCTTGCCTTCCTCATAACCCACTAGCTTCTCTGGCTGCTCCTGCTCCTCCTTTCCTGTCAAATGACTAGAAAAAACGCCCATCTCGCAAAACCTAAACTGTGCTCCACTGTGCCCCTCCACTTCCTCCTCCTCCAGTTCAGCCCCCACAGGGCTCATGTGGCCGTGAGCTGTAGGTGCCATGTCTCCAGTGCCCTGACCAGACATCTTTCCAACACGTGTTGTAGTAAATGAAGCAGTCATGACGTCGTTCATCCCGTAATCCTGGCGACTGACCAATAAGGTGGCTTCCTCAAAGGGCATGAGCAAACGGCAGGTGTCATGTATGAGCTGCCACTGGTTGACATTGAAGTTATACAGGGGAGTCCCTCTATCTGCTTGGATCATCAAGAAATCGGTGATGGCTTTTCTCTGTTCATATAGTTGGTCCAACATATGGAGGGTGGAATTCCAAGCGTGGAACAGGGGGGAACACTTCAGAAACCGCTTGACAATCAGATTGAACACGTGTGCCATGCAGGGCGCATGGCTCAGGGTTCCTTGTTGCAGCGCAGAAAAGATGTTCTTCCCGTTATCGGTCACCATGGTTCCCATTTTCAGCTTTCGTGGAGTAAGCCATGATGCGATTTCTTGATGAATGACTTTTAGCAGTTCCTCCCCTGCGTGGACAGCATGACACCACCGTGCCCTGCACACATGATATGCTGGTGGGGCACTGAGACTTGTCTTGCTGAGGAGACGGTGGAGGATGAGGAGGCGGAGTCGCACACTGTCACAGGACCGACGGCCTGAGAGTGAGGAGGCGGAAGCGGCGCGACCTGTCCAAGTTGCTGTTATGGCTGTGCAGGAACCACATTCACCCAGTGGGCCACAAAGGACATGTATTGTCCCTGACCGTAGTTAGAGCTCCATACATCGGCGGTGTTGTGCACTTTGGTACACAACGACAGGCTCAAGGACTGGACCACCTTCTGTTCCACAAAATTGTACAGGACTTGTACTGCCTTGTTCGCAAAGAAATGACGGCTTGGGACTCTCCACCTCAGCTCGGCACAAGCCATCAGTTCTCTGAAAGGTGCAGAGTCCACCACTTGAAAAGGGAGGGACTGCAGCACCAGCAACTTGGACAGGAGCAAATTCCGCTTCTGCGCCATTGGATGAGTGGGCGCATACTGTTGTCTCTTGGACATGGCTTCGCCAATGGATTACTGGAAAAATGACTGACGCCAAGTAGTAGGAGCAGGGGCATCTGGAGTGACAGAAGATGGGTATGACACACAGCTCCCTTCAGCTGAGGTGGTGGAGCCTTGGCTGACTGAAACAGGTAGCGGCGTGCTACTGGGTGATTCAGCAGGCTGGACAACCACATCAGAGCCACAGCTCTCCCAGAACGCTTTATGGTGATGCTGCATATGTTGACAAGGCGTGGTGCCAACATTGAGACCCTGGCCACACTTCACCTTCTGCCGACACATCTTGAATGTGGCCATGTTAACCTCTTCCAGATGCTTGATGAAAAACTGCCAAACCACCGAGTAGCTGATTTTCCCAACAACAGTCCGCACTGATTGACTGCTACTGCCGCTGACTCCAGGAACCCCTGTTCCACTATCTCCCGAGAAGGTAGGCTGCCGAGAAGCAGGTGGTTTACCCCGGGCAGTTTGGCTCCAGACTTTCCACTTCTGCCACCATGCTGACTGCTAACCATGCTGCCACCTTGCTGGCTCAGTTGCTGCCTGACAGGCAACCTGCAACCCTCTTCTACAGATGATGATGCACCCGGCTCCCAAGTGTAATTGGCTTCATCATCATCGAGTTGTGTCTGCACGTCACTGATGTCCTCCTCAGGTTCCTCAACAGTGTCTGCTTCAGGAGCCTGAAAGCTCGCAATACCACCTCTCATGTCACTCTCCTCATCACTACTTGCCCGCCTAGCAGAGGAAGCGGCGGATGTCTAATCTACTTTGTCCTCTAGTATATCGTCCTCACTAAATAGTGGAGCTGAACCCACAGCATAAGATACTTCTGTGGGGGAGGGAACAGCATAGAACAGAAGCAATGGGAGGACATGGACTGCTCCCAGGCCATGCCAACTGAGGGTTGTGTCTTAGGAACCCACCGACTGTTGACTGGGGGTGTCAGATATCACTTGTGATGAAGTGGATGACCGTGTTAACCAATCAAAACACAACAGCTAGCTGATAACGGGAGCTCAGGCCTCTTGCTGGTACTCCTGCTGCCACTCGCCCCTAGTCTGCTGTGACCTCTGCCTGAGGAATTTAGGCCTCTGCCACTCCTCTGGGCACATCCTGGCACTTCTCTGCCCTACATACTTAGTGCGTATATGAGGAGAGTACAATACGCTCCACTACGCTTTAAACAGTATTTATCTACAACACCTCTACAACACCAGCAGGTGTGTACTTTTGGCTGGACTTTCACAGTATCTAGGCCCTTAAGTCTTTAACAGGAACAAAATGGTACACCACTTAGATGTACGTATGTGGTATGCACTTATGAGGGGAGTGCAATATGCTCCACTACGCTTAAAACAGTATTTGTCAACAACACCAGCAGGTGTGTACTTTTGGCTGGCTTTTGTCAGTATCTAGGCCCCTAAGACTTTAACAGGAACAAAATGGTACACCAGTTAGATGTACGTATGTGGTATGCACTTATGAGGGAAGTACAATGTGCTCCACTACGCTTAAAACAGTATTTTTCTACAGCACCAGCAGATGTGTACTTTTGGCTGGCCTTTCACAGTAACTAGGCCCTTGAGACTTTAACAGGAACAAAATGGTACACCACTTAGATGTACGAATGTGGTATGAACTTATGAGGGGAGTACAATGCGCTCCAGTATGCATAAAACAGTATTTGTAAAAAAAAAACAGCAGATGTGTACTTTTGGCTGGCCTTTCACAGTAACTAGGCCCTTGAGACTTTAACAGGAACAAAATGGTACACCACTTAGATGTACGCATGTGGTATGCACTTATGAGGGAAGTACAATGCGCTCGAGTACGCTTAAAACAGTTTTTGTCTACAACACCAGCAGGTGTGTACTTTTGGCTGGCCTTTCACAGTAACTAGGCCCTTGAGACTTTAACATGAACAAAATGGTACACCACTTAGATGTACGCACAGGTTCCACTTAATAGAGGACAATACGCTTTTATTGCTCTGCTCACCCTAACTGGCTGACTACTATTAGCGTTTCAGTTGTTGTACACACCAGTGGTGCAGCACACAGTTGCTGTGTACTACACCCAAAATTGCACTTTCTCTCTCAATCTCACTCCCTTTCCCATCAGTGCTTCTAGGCTGGATTTGGGCTTGAGGTGAATCGATGATGTAATACACCCACAATTGCACTTTCTCTCTCAATCTCACTCCCTTCCCTGTCAGTGCTTCTAGGCTGGATTTGGGCTTGAGGTGAATCACTGCTGTAATACACCCACAATTGCACTTTCTCTCTCAATCTCTCTCCCTTCCCTATCTGTGCTTCTAGGCTGGAGTCGGGCTTCAGGTGAATCACTGCTGTAAAAAAAGCTTTTCTGTGCAACACACTGCTCTCTGTCCCTTTCTCTCTCTGCAATAGAATACTGATGTGAGTGGCCGCAAGATGGCTGCCGCTTATATAGGGCTGTAAGATCACAGGGGTGGCTAGCTGTTGATAGGCTGCATGTGATTGATTCAGCATGAATATGATTCAGGGTCATCCCGCCGATCCTTGTTCCCGCCTTCCCAGGATTCCTTGCCCCATTTTCTCACATGTGGATTCGCCATTTTAAATTCCCTGGAGCCTTAACCACACTAGAGTTTAAATAAGCGATTTGCGCAATAGAATCGTGGCGATATTCACATTCGGTGCAAATTTAATTTTTCCTGAAATTCGTAACGAATTCGGATTCATCAAATTCGATTTGCTCATCCTTAGTGACCAGTGACTGTAGTGTGATACTGACAGTTCAACTTACCACTACTATAAATAAAATGGCTATTCATATCAAAGCCCAGGAAAATAAATACCTCAAAAGCCAGCATGTATGGATAACAGCTTGAACTTTACTGAAATTGCAAGTTCAGTAATACAACAGACAGTAAAGATGAAACGTTAGATATGACACTGGATTGACACTCTTAGCTGGTAGGATGCTTCCGTCACAGTGTTGGTTGACTTGCAGTCCTCCTGAATAGATCTGGCTTTATACTGATTGACTTATGACAGAGCCGACTTGTGACAGATTTACTCGTGACATGAGACTGGCTTTCTATGCTGATGGCTATCCAGTGAGAGTGCATACCCCAAAGGTCTTTGGGTGGGTGGTCCGTTGTGCACTTCCAAAGTCTCCCTCCCTAACCTACATTTCCTTGGGTTGCACTGAGACGCCACTGAATTGGACATCCAGCAGGGACAGGTGCTTTGGACAGACCAGCCAGGAGGATATCTGAACCTAGTCCTTCTATGTAAGAGGGCCCATGAGCTTTGTATTGTCCCTAAAGCTTTACTTGAGATGGTTCTACCCCTGCAGCAGGATTCGCCAGGATGGTTATAGCTGTGTCTGGATTTGAAATCTCGTGCTTGAAGGCAGACTCATACTGAAGGTGTGGGATCTCCAGCAGTGAGGTGTTGTTTTGGGCCGTCCACTGTCCCTGAGGTGGAGACAAAGCTGCCTTAGCCCTATTGGCTGAAGGGTAACATGTGACATCTTGCCAGCTTTACACAGGATTGTGGGTGCAGACAGTTAACCCCTTACACTATGTTTAAGGACAGTGCATGCAAAATAAAAAAATAAAGACAGAGCAAAATACATTTTTATATGAAGACACAGAGTTCGAGCTGGGGACCTTTGAGGCAACAGTCACCCGAAAAGTGTTCATGGTAGCACAGGATGACCCTGCTGTGGGACACCACACATGACCATGCGTGTGAAGACATTTGAGCATGTGGAGGTGTATAGAAGTGCTATTAAACTCTATATAAAATTGAGTGCAACAAAGGCAATGTACATAACTGTGGAAGAACAGACATAAAAAACAGAAGGAAGGGTTTGTCTAAACAGGTTTTTTCTAAAATGGGCAACCACTTTAAGATGGCATTTCCTGCATCTCTAGTTTGCTTAACATAAATTCTCATTAGTTAGACCCGTAAAAAAATAAAAAAAAATAAAGAACAAGGGACACTATTGGAGTATTAGTCTTTCCGGCATTACTCTACACTCATTGTCCTTAGTGTCAAAATGCAGACAGGGCATTTTTCTGTATCAGAATTGCAGAGTAGCTGCAGCAATATTATGTCACATGCAGGAATGAGAAAAAGTCAAGATATACAGCCAAGGAAGAGTAATAGAAGAAGGTTCTTCACAATAAACATAAATAATACCTGACCTGAAATGGCAATAGAAATGGTAAAACTGAGCTGTATATATAACTAAGAGCTAGGAAAATATAACAAATATAGCTGGGGAGGTGATGTCCCAGTATAATGCAGTTTACTATATGCATATTTTGCTGATGTTTTGTCCCTTATTATACCTTTTGCTATGAAAAGGATGAAATATGTGATAAAATTAGCAGCAGTTCCACAATATACTGAACATGGTGTGAATTAGAAACTATGTGGCTAGTCTGGTGCCAGTCCAGAAGATCTATATATCTACCGTTGTGAGGACAGCTGATATTGGTGTGTCCTTGTGAAGTGACGTCAGCGACCATGGTATAGGTGGGGTTATGTTTCAACTTCTGTTGCAGCATTTTTTTCCTAAGAAATGACAAAATGCCACATGTCCTCCATGTTTTTTTTTCTGACAAATTTCTGTAAGAACTTCATCAGTGAAACCACCCTAAGGCTAGGTTCACACTGCAGAATTTCTGGGCAGAATTTCTGCCGGAGATCGAGCCAGTGGCGCTAGGACCGAGCAGTCTGCATTGCTGCCCCCATAGACTGCAATGCATTTCTGGGTGGATCTTTTGGGAGATCTGCTCAAAAATGCATCGCCATCTATGGGAAAGGCAATGTAGTCCGCGCGGTCCTAATGCCGCCGGCTCGATCTCCGGCAGAAATTCTGCCCAGAAATTCCACAGTGTGAACCCAGCCTAAGGCTAGGTTCAAACTACGGAATTTCCGCCTGCAATTCCACTTTAAAATTGCAGGAAGAAAATCCGCTTACTAAAATGTATAGTATAGTGGCTGGGTTTCCATTCACAAATTCACACTTCACTTTGTGAAGCAGAATTTGTGAATGGAAAATCCGCTTGAAAATTTCCACCTGAAGCATGGCGTTGCTCATTCTTCAGGCGGAAATACTCGCGGAACACATTGCAGGCTATTGGAGACTGCAGTGTCCATGCGGTCCTAGTGCCGACTGATTCAGCCGGCGCTGACCGCACTCGGAATCTCCAGGCAGAAATTTTCTGCCTGGGGATTCCACAGTGTGAACCTAGCCTTAGGCTAGGATTCCACTTGGTTTTTTTCTGGCAGTTTTTGAGCCAAAGTCAGAAGTGGATCCATAAGGGAGGAGAAGTGTAAGTCCTTCCTTTATATGTCCTATTCCTTTTGAATACATTTCTGGCTTTGGTCAAAAACTGCAGTGGCAGCTATCCAAAAACTGCCAGAAAAAAAACAAGTGGAAACTTAGCCTCAGGGTTATTAACACGGCAAAATTTCCGCTTTCAGAATTCCACCTCATATTAAAGCCAATAGATTTCTATGGGATTCGGCACTTCCATTCACACTTCCGAATTTCCGCTTGCCGAATTCCGCAAGCAGAATTTCAGAAGTGTGAATGGAATCCCTTAAGCTATGTTCACACTGTGGAATTTCTGGGCAGAATTTCTTCCGGAGATCAAGCTGGCGGCACTAGGACCGCGTGGACTACATTGCCGTTCCCATAGATGGCAATGCATTTCTGAGCAGATCTCCCATAAGATCCACCTAGAAATGCATTGCAGTCTATGGGGGCAGCAATGCAGTCTGCTCGGTCCTAGCGCCGCCAGCTCGATCTTCGGCAGAAATTCTGCAGTGTAAACCCAGCCTTAGAAGTCTATGGGCTTTAATTTGAGGCGGAATTCTGCAAGCCAAAATTCTGCTGTGTGAATAGACCCTAAGGCTGGCAGAATTTCTGCCGGAGATCGAGCTGGCGGCGCTAGCACCGTGCAGACTGCATTACTGCTATACATTTCTGGGTGGATCTTTTGGGAGATCTGCTCAGAAATGCATTGCCATCTATGGGGACAGCAATGTAGTCCATGCAGTCCTAGTGCTGCCGACTCGATCTCCGGCAGAAATTCTGCCCAGAAATTCCACAGTGTGAACCTAGCCTTAGGCCACGTTTCCACACAACTTACCTCCTACCCGATTTAGATTTTCCCTCCCATATATAAAATATACCATAAAAAAACAAGTGTGTGGGTGTTTTTCTGGCGTTCCCCCCCCCTACATTGTTCATGAATAATCCTTGAATTCTACGATTAAAGAATTGCATGATTTGTAATAAGAAAAACGTAGGTGAAAAACAGCACAAAAAACGCATATACTAATACGCACTATGTTGGGAAAATACTACAAAAGCTGCATCATGGATGACAAAGAACGGGAAACTTGTGTCTGAATGAAGACTTAAAATGCTCCAAAAAGCAAAAAAAAAAAAAAAGACTTGTTTTTGTAAAACAAGTGTATTTGGGAGCCTTAAACTTTACTGTATGAACATAGCCCTATGGCAGTGGTCTCCAACCTGCGGACCTCCAGATGTTGCAAAACTACAACTCCCAGCATGCCCGGACAGCCGTTGGCTGTCCGGGCATGCTGGGAGTTGTAGTTTTGCAACATCTGGAGGTCCGCAGGTTGGAGACCACTGCCCTATGGGGTCACTATGGTTGGCCCTTTTGGGGTCAGTGAAGTTACCACATACAGGGACAATAGCTGATACCTATGTGGACAGGGACTTGTGCGAGGTCTCTAGCTGTCCTTCCTGACGTGTAAATGCGGTGCCGCAGCGTGTGTGGAGACAGAGCACATGGAAACCATTATGTAAACCGCATTGTGTGTATTGTACACTGCAGCCTAGGTTATGCAATGCTATAGAGAAGCTACCAGGTCGGTGAGGAGACACAGTGCGGGCTATAGAGACCCCTCCTCCCGGGCTGCCTCCTCCTCAGCTCTGCTCTCCCCGCCTCAGTGCTACACCGGAGGCTGAGGACACATTACTACGGAGCCTGCTGCAGGGAGGACCGGAGCACGGGGACCGGGGAGGATGCGCGGCTCTGCACCAGCGGGACACGGGGTGAGTCTGCGGGCAGGAGGGCATGTGTGATTCTATGTAGTCTGTGCCCAGCATCCATAGTGCCGGGGGCACCGTGTGCCGGGCAGGTGAGACCCCAGTGCTGCAGTACGTGTTGTATATGTATATTCTGGCTGAAGCCCTGCTGCTGTATATATATGTGTGTAGGCCACACACCCTGACTGTGTGCCAGCTGTAGGGCCAGGACATGGTAGTCACTGAGCCCGGGACTAGTCGAGCAGAGTTGTTGTACTTCGTTACCAAGGAGCAGGGCTTCCTGTCAACCACAACACGGGAGGGATGGAGGAGGACACTGCTTGGAGGAGGAGAGCTGGCTGAAGGAATCCCAGAGAGCAGCCATGGCTATAGAGGTGAGGGGAGATGATGAGATGGACACAGAAAGTAAATGTGTCTGCTGTCTGAAGCCTTCATGTGGAGAAGCCCATCATGGTTCTGTATTATGGGGTCACACAATCCCTGGGGTATACACAGGATCTGGAGGGCATCATTCCACATGGGAGACCTCATTGCTAGTCATTGGCTACCCAAAGCTTGTCCTGGGAAGAAATATTCAGTGTAATGTCGTATTCTGCCCTGTCTGAGGGCACTGCCACCAAGATTTCTTCCCAGAGATCCACAGTCGGGCACCGTACCTACACATCGGCCTGGTGTCACTATTAGAATCTGTTGTCACTGTACGGTGCGGTGCCCCATCTGGAGGGCATCATTCCATATGGGAGACCTCAGTGCTAGTCATTGGCTACCCAAAGCTTGTCCTGGAATGAAATATTCAGTGTAATGTCGTATTCTGCACCGTCTGAGGGCACTGCCACAAAGATTTCTTCCCAGAGATCCACAGTCGGGCACCGTACCTACACATCGGCCTGGTGTCACTATTAGAATCTGTTGTCACTGTAGACAGGTTTATCACTAGCAATACTAATACAGGACACCAGACTGTTCATTCTACCAAAACGATTGACACCCCTACAGAATCATTGGGGTCCAATGGGTGGTCGTGAAGTCAGTCTGGCAGAATGTTCTCTATTCCCTTAATATGGCATACCCCTCCTCTTTATATACATGTCCCCCCCCCCCCTCCCTGGGTTGAACCCAAAGAACCTGAGTCTTTTCTCAACTGTGTTTATGTAATTTTGTCATTTCAAGGCTTCTCTGACCATGTACATATTTTCTGCTATTACTTTCAGTATTCTAAGTAATTCCAAGGACGGTGGAATTTCCGAGTGGAATCTGGTGGAAAAATTTTGCTCTGAAATTCCGTTGCAGCAGAGTCTCATCAGATTCTGCTGCACCATGCACACAGCAGAACTTCTGTGGCAAAAACATCTGCCGCAGAAATTTCCATTCCAGCCTCCACAGAAAGAATTGACATGTCAATTCTTACTGTGGAATACGCTGGGAAATGCAATACCATCTATGACTTAGAGCTGGGCGGTATGACCAAATATGCGTATCACGGTATTTTTGTAACTTATGGCGGTTCCACGGTATATAACGGTATTTCTTTCAACCCCCCCCCCCAAATCATGTTACCCGCCAGCGCTGTTCTGCTCTCCCCCACCAAATCATGTTACCCGCCAGCGCTCTTCTGCTCCCCCCCCCCCCCAATTAATTATCAGCCCAGCGGGGTACTACTCACATATGTCACCTGCAAGCACTGCCCTCCTCCTCTTTGTTGGGGGCCGCTGGCGATGGAACTCTATACTGTACGCCAGTGGTCTCCAACCAGCGGACTTCCAGGTGTTGCAAAACTACAACTCCCAGCATGCCCGAACAGCCAACGGCTGTCCGGGCATGCTGGGAGTTGTAGTTTTGCAACAGCTGGAGGTCCGCAGGTTTGAGATCACTGCTGTACGCTGTATCTCTATGCCCGGGCTGCAAAAGATAAACAAAATAAACTTTAACTTACCACGTCGGCCTCACGCTCTTCCTGGGGACGTGAACGTCGGACAGCCATCAGCCTATGACCGGCCGCAGCGATGTCCTGCCGGCCAGAGCTCCTTACATGACAGTGCATTTAACCTATCACTGGCCGGGGCGGGACATCGCTGCGGCCGGTGATAGGCTGACGGCTGTCCGACGTTCACGTCCCCAGGAACAGCGTGAGGCTGACATAGGTAAGTTAAAGTTTATTTTGTTTATCTTTTGCAGCCCGGGCATAGGGATACAGCGTACAGCAGTGATCTCAAACCTGCGGACCTCCAGCTGTTGCAAAACTACAACTCCCAGCATGCCCGGACAGCCGTTGGCTGTCCGGGCATGCTGGAAGTTGTAGTTTTGCAATAGCTGGAGGTCCGCAGGTTGGAGACCACTGGCGTACAGTGAGTTCCAGCGCCAGCGGCCCCCAACAAAGAAGAGGAGAACAGTGCTTGCGGGTGACACACAAGTCCCTGTCCACATAGGTATCAGCTATTGTCCCTGTATGTGGTAAATTCAGTGACCCCAAAAGGGCCAACCATAGTGACCCCATAGGGCAGTGGTCTCCAACCTGCGGACCTCCAGATGTTGCAAAACTACAACTCCCAGCATGACCGGGTATGCTGGGAGTTGTAGTTTTGCAACAGCTGGAAGTCCGGAGGTTGGAGACCACTGGCGTACAGTATAGAGTTCCAGCGGCCCACAACAGAAGAGGAGGAGGGCAGTGCTTGCGGGTGACATATGATTAGTTCCCCGATGTGGGGACAGCGCTGGGCTGATAATTCATTCCCGAGGGTATTGCGGTATGGAAAAAATTCATATCGTGCAGCACAAAAATTTCGGTATGAACCGGTATACCGCCCAGCCCTACTATAACTAGGCTTTATTTAAGGGCTTTCTTAGTACTGATATTGATAGCATACAGTATATCTCGAGCAGTGGTTTCCAAACCTTGGCTTTTCAGCTGTTGCAAAACTACAACTCCCAGCATGCCCTGACAGCATTCAGTTTTGCAACAGATGGAGGGCCACAGGTTGGGAAAACTGTTCTAGTATTTCCTTGGCAGTCAGAATTCTACAACCTTTGTTGATTCTAATTACGGATTTTCTGCCTGGAAATATAAGTTTCCTTCTGCTGTGACTGAATCAGTCGACGCTAGGACCACATGGACATGCCCCGTCTCCCTAGATGGAAATGCATATGCGAACAGATTCTGCCGCAGTGCGCCACTTAAAATGGATGATCGGATCGCTCGCAGCGCTGCCGTGGGGATCTGATCATTCAGCATGGTGGCCAATAGGTCCCCTCACCTGCCTCCGGCCGTCTCCAGGGGGTCTTCTGCTCTGGTCTGAGATCAGGCAGACCAGAGCTGAAGATCACCGATAACACTGATCAGTGCTATGTCCTAATGTAATAAAAAAATCTTAATCCTTCCAATAGTTATTGGCTTCTGAAGTTGAGTTGTTGTTTTCTGTCTAACTGCTCTCTGATGACTCACGTCCCGGGAGCTGTGCAGTTCCTATGGGGATATTCTCCCATCATGCACAGCTCCTGGGACGTGACACCATCATTGAGCAGTTAGACAGAAAACTTCAGAAGCTAATAACTATTGGAAGGATTAAGATTTTTTTTATAGAAGTAATTTACAAATCTGTTAAACTTTCCGGAGCCAGTTGATATCTATAAAAAAAGGTTTTGCCTGGAATACCCCTTTAACCCTACAAGTCCAATAAGACAATGCACATGTGAGCAGCACAGGTGTGACAGTGTAAATGATCCAGGTAGCGCTACATATGCCACACAAAAAGAAGAAAAAGCGGAGTACTCCCCAATACAGTTGTAAGGCTAGGTTCCCACTTGGGTTTTTTTCTGGCAGTTTTTGGAATACTGATACTTAAGGGGTACTCCAGTGGAAATTTTTTTATTTCTAAGCAACTAATGCCAGAAAGTTAAACAGATTTGTAAATTACTTCTATTAAAAAAATCTTAACCCTTTCAGTACTTAGCTGCTGTATACTACAGAGGAAGTTGTGTCAGGAACTGTCCAGAGCAGGAGAGGTTTGTTATGGGGATTTGGTCCTACTCGGGACAGTTCCTCACACGGACAGGCACTGTGGTCTAGGGCCGGGCGGTATGACCAAATGTGTGAATCACGGTATTTTTTAAACTTTCGGCGGTTCCACGGTATATAACGGTATTTCCTAGCCCCTCCCCCCCATATTAATTATCAGCCCACATCCCCATCGGGGTAAATACTCACATATCACCCGCAAGCGCTGCCCTCCTCGTCCTGTTTGTTGCAGCCGCCGGCGCTGGCACTCTATACTGTGCGCTGTATCCCTATGCCCGAGCTGCAAAAGGTAAACAAAATAAACTTTAACGCACCTATGTCGGCCTTACGCTGGGGACGGGAACGTCACAGAGCCATCAGCCTTTCACCGGCCGCAGCGATGTTCCGCCTCGGCCGATGATAGGCTGAGCCCACTGTCATGTAAGAAGCCGACTTCTTACATGACAGTGGGCTCAGCCTATCACAGGCCGAGGCAGAACATCGCTGCGGCCGGTCATAGGCTGACGACTGTCCGACGTTCCATCCCCAGGAAGCAGGTGAGGCCGGTACTGGACCAACGGGAGGTGAGTTAAAGTTTATTTTGTTTTATTTTTTGCAGTTTGTAGCCCGGGCATAGTGATACCGCACAGTATAAAGCAGTGGTCTCCAACCTGCGGACCTCCAGATGTTGCAAAACTACTACTCCCAGCATGCCCGGACAGCCAACGGCTGTCCGAGCATGCTGGGAGTTGTAGTTTTGCAACATCTGTAGGTCCGCAGGTTGGAGACCACTGGTATAGAGTGTCAGTGCCGGCGGCTGCAACAAACAGGGCGAGGAGGGCAGCGCATTTGGGTGACATGTGAGTAGTACCCTGATGGGGACAGCGCTGGGCCAGGCTAATAATTAATTGGGGGGGGGGGGGGGGGGCAGAACAGCGCTCGCAGGTCACATATGATAAGTTCCCCGATGGGGACAGCGCTGGGCTGATTCATTCATTCATTCATTCATTCCCGAGGGGGTGGGGCCAAACCAGTATTGCGGTATGGGTTAATATTCATATCGTGCAGCACAAAAAATGAGCCCTGTGATTGGTTGCTATGTACACAAGACCAGAAGTTCTATCAGTTTACATAAGGCCTGTTGTCTTTCTGCCCAAGCAATATAAAGTGACATTTAAGCCTTTTTTTGTATTAAGTATTTGTGTGCAGCACTGCTGATCCCTTAACACCGGCGCCATTGTGTTTTCAGCCTATGGACCTTCTTGCCGATAGTCTGTTCAGCGTTCTTCCCATGTACCTGTGGGGATGCAGCATTTTTGTAGCATGGGCTCTACAGATTACATTTGTTTCATAATTTATATTGAATACTTTTGTCTGCAGTTTGTTGCTGAGGTGCAGCTGACTGAAATTTAAAGGGAACCTGTCAGTTTCATTCTGTCGTATCCACAACCATTATGAAAACCTGACAGGTGAACTCATCAAAGAGCTGTGTCTTACTCTGAATCTTGTGGCTTTTCAAAGATAAAAATTGTTTTAAAAAAGAGCGGGACATGGGGTGAAGTATTAATTTGTCATCTACTCTCTCCCTATTCAGTTTAGGAAGACCTGTCAATCAAGCAGATCCATGCAGGGAAAACCCATAAATACCATACTAGCAACAATATAAATATCTCCTGAACAGCTGCACTGATTTTTTATTTATTTTTACCTTTACATCTACCTGTATATTCAGGTTAGCATTGGTGACCCTGCTGTCAGTTTTCCTTTAAAGGGGTACTCTGCTGTTCTCTTATCTATATAAAATGTCTGATTGCGGGGGGGGGGCCGCCGCTGAGGACCCCCGCAATCCTCCCTGCAGAAGAAGCCCGGTACCTCATCAGCCCATCAACCTCTCCGAGGCGGATGACAGGCAGTGCAGGGGAGGGGGCATCGTGACATCCCGGCCCACCCCCTCGTGACCTCATGCCCGCCTTGTCCCCTCAATACAAGTCTATGGGAGGGGGCGTGACGCCCCTTCCATAGACTTGCATTGAGAGAGGCAAAGGTGATGTCACGAGGGGGCTGGGCTATGACGTCATGAGCTCCCAGCTCGTGTGTTCGTTTGTTCCAAATGCTGAGCAGCGGGGTACCCCATTATGGTGAAAATGGGCTGGGTCCTTAAGGGGTTGAGGCTTGTGTCACACACAACATTTTTTGGAAAAATACCACCTTTTGCTAGTCAAAGAAAAGCTTATATAAAATCTCTGCACCATTGTTAAGGTGCTAGAGGGCTAAAAATAAAGTGTAACATGCATGCTTGGGCCGCCAAAGATTCTACCCAAAAAATGTCCTTGTTGTGACAAATTATTCTTTTTCATATTTAAAGGTATTTTCAAGGAAAATATATGTTTACCGCAGTAAAGTAACAAAAGTCTGCATACTTACCTTGCTTGCTCCTTTGGCGCTGCAGCTGTCAGATCTTACGGTCCTGTTTTATTTTCTCCTTGCAATGATGTCCCGCTTCCCTGTACAGCTCTGTGATGTGCTGAGTGGGGAGTGGGCTGTCATCGGAAAGAGAAAAATCCGGACCAAAGCGGGTAGTGGAAAATCTCACAGCTGCAGTGCCTTGGTAGCGGGTGAGGTAAGTATACCAGCTTTATTTTTTATTTTTATTTTATTTTTTTTAAGTACCAGGAGGCGGTAACTAAAAGATGGACATTTATCATAGGAGGTAAAGCTTTTTTTTCTGCTTAGCTTGGGAGCATTGATTGCCACAGGAGCGCCTAAGCATATATTAATGCAACAATCCATGAGGGACGGAATTTACCGTAAGCAATTTTGAGTCCATGCTGTATGTGGAGTAATTTAGGGATTTCACTTCACTGCAATGGTAATAAATTTATCAAATGTGACTTTTTGCATAAAAAGTCACTCAACCCACAAAAAACACAGCAAATCTATTCCAGCCCTAAACGGGCTTACAAAACTGACTTTTGATAGCATATTTCTTTTTTTAAAGTTACTCTTTTTTTTTTTCACAACGGAGCAAAAAATTGCAGAAAAGCAGAAGAGGAGGGATTTCTGAACTTGCCAAATGTATCAATCTTCCTGTGCCATTATGATAAATTGGTCCCAGAAAAAGCAAAACCATAGTGAAAAAGAAGTTTCACAACACACTTTCAAAAGAAACATAATGATAAATTCCTCCCAATACACCTTTAGGGTAGGGTCACATGTGTCGTATTTTGCTGTGTATTTGTTGCTGAGTATTTCCTTACCCATTGAAGTCATTGGGTTACAACATCAGCTGTGTATTTTGCTACCCATTGACCACAAAAATATGGCATGGGTGACCCTACCCTTAAAGGGGTACTCCACTGGAAAACATTTTTTAAATCAACTGGTAGAAATTTAAACAGATTTGTAAATTACTTCTTTTAAAAAATCTTAATTCTTCCAGTACTTATCAGCTGCTGTATAATCCACAGGAAGTTCTTTTCTTTTTGAATTTCCTTTCTGTCTGACCACAGTGCTCTCTGCTGACACCTCTGTCTATATCAGGAACTGTCCAGAGCAGGATAGGGTTTATATGGGGATTTGCTCCTACTCTGGACAGTTTTTAAAATGGACAGAGGTGTCAGCAGAGAGCTCTGTGGTCAGACAGAAAGGAAGTTCAAAAAGAAAAGAACTTCCTCTGTATTATACAGCAGCTGATAAGTACTGGAATGATTAATATTTTTTTATAGAAATAATTTACAAGTCTGTTTAACTTTCTGGCACCAGTTGATTTAAAAAAAGAATGTTTTCCAGTGGAGTACCCCTTTTAAGGGTCCATTCACACAGGCAGGTTTACAGCAAGTTTCCTGCTGAGAGTTTGAGCCGCAGCAGGTTTACCAGAAGTCGATCTTGCTGGAAGGAAAATGATCAGGCCCTTCTTTATATTTCTCATTCCCTTTGGATCCACTCTTGGCCATGTTCACATGGCGTAATTTCTGCAATTCTGCAAAGGTTGAAATGCAAAGCCACATTCACTTCAAAGGGATTCCACTGCAGAATCCTGCAAAATTAAAGACTGATCTTACATTTTGTGGAATGTAGAATTTCCGCATCGGAATTGCTGCCACGGAAATTCCACTGTGTGAATGGGACAGCGAAATCCCATTGCAGTCTATGGACAGTAAATTTCCTTTGTAGAATTCCGCACGGCAACAGCAGAGTGAGAAAGGAAGTTCTCCCCTGCATTAGATGATGTCACACCTGCTGGGGAACGCCCCTTTCCAGTCTTTTGGAGCTGACTGAAACTGAGAAGAAAATACAGAGCAACATCAAGGTAGAAACATAACACATAATAAAAATAAAGGCAGGGGGTGGTTTATCATGATAGGGGGTGCGAACTGGGAGGATTATAAAATGTATCATCATGACAGGTACTCTTTAAAGGGGATTAGAAAAATGCTGCTTCTTTCTTGATTAAACAGTACCACTCCTGTCCACAAGTTGTGTTTGGTCAGGGCCATTTCTAGGAATCAAGCTGCCCTAGGTAATTTTAGTTCCTACACTAGAAAAAGAACTGTACCTCATATTTTTTTTTTCCCCCTGAGATAATGAACCATCTTGTTAAATCCAGAGTCCCCCAACACATACCTATATACCTACACATGCACATATTACACACTCATATATATCGTATTTTTCGCCCTATAAGACGCACCGGCATATAAGACGCACCCAATTTTAAAGGTGCAAAATCTAGAAAAAAAAAAGATTCTGAACCCAACAGTAATCTTCAACCTGCGGACCTCCAGATGTTGCAAAACTACAACTCCCAGCATTCCCGGACAGCCAATGGCTGTCCGGGCATGCTGGGAGTTGTAGATTTGCATATCTGGAGGTCCGCAGGTTGAAGACCACTGGTATAGGAGGTAGTACTCACGTGTCCCTGCCGCTCCGGACCCGTCACTGCTCGTCAACGCTGCCCTGGATGTCGCTCCATCGCTCCGGACGTCTTCTTCCCCGGGATCCACGCTCTCCGTCATCACGTCGCTACGCACGCCGCTCCTATTGGATGACGGGACAGCATGCGCGATGATGTGATGACGTCGAAGGAGAGTGCCGGCCATGCAGGGGATCCCGGAATGGAGCAGACACCGAGGAGGCAGGTAAGGTCCCTCCCGGTGTCTTGTAAGCTGTTCGGGACGCCGCAATATCACCGCGGCGGTCCCAAACAACCCGATTAGTGTCACTTTCACTGAACAGCCGGTTAGTGTCACTTTCACTTCAGACCCGGCGGTCAACTTTGATCATCGCGTCTGAAGGGTTAATACAGGGCATCACTGCAATTGGTGATGTCCTGTATTAGCCGCGGGTCCCGGCCGTTGATGGCCGAAGGGACCGCCGCGATAGGTGTGTATTCGCCGTATAAAACGCACCAACTTCCCCCCCCCCCCAGTTTTGGGGAAGAAAAAGTTGCATCTTATACGGCGAAAAATACGGTATACACATTAGACGCATAGACTTTAGACGGTATGTGTATTCAGATAACTATATATGCTCACATTAAATGGGTACAGGATGCATGCAGTCTGAGAGGGAGATGAGCAATGTTCCTTCCTTTTCTCTTTATGCTAAACCTGATTGGATGAGCAGCAGTTTGCTTCTAGCTGCTCCATTTATTAACAGGAACAGCACCGCTCTGAAGATGCGACCTTTATTTTCCCCTAGCACTGATCCAGCACTGCAGCACAAAATCTGCTGGTCTCAGTAAACTCGGCACCCTCTTCAGCCTAAAGTCACCAGATCTCATTAGAAGTCCTGGACGGTGGAGGTTAGTGCCAGATGTGAGTAAATATATAGGGATTTCTCATGAGCTTGGTGCCACTCCCCCTACAAAGCACTGTAAAGTATATTAGAGGGGCTTTTCCCAACATATTTATTTACAATATATCAACAAAATGTGCCATAAATACCATCAGTGCATACTGACAAATACCGTGACATGTTTCTAAAACCTTGTCTCATAATATCACACAAAGCCAAGACACAGTGATTCTGGCCGCTTCTGTCCACCAGAAGTAATAAGCTGAATTTAGCAACTCTTACAATAGTTCCTGAAATGGTCAGAATGTACTTATGAAACACTTCTGGCTAACCATTGACACAGGAAATAGAAATATGAAGTAAGAATCCCATCAGTTCTGTTTTTTTATTATTTTTTTAGTGCCAGGTGGCCTTTGACTTCCATTATAACTACAATATGATATATTTTTCTTTTAATCCCTGTTTTATGAATTTTCAACAAAATATAAACTAGAGCTGGGCGGTATGACCAAATATGTGTATCACAGTATTGTAACTTATGGCGGTTCCGCGGTATATAACAGTATTTCTTTCACCCCCCCCAAATCATGTGACCCGCGAGCGCTGTTCTGCTCCCCCCACCAAATCATGTTACCCGCCAGCGCTGTTCTGCTCCCCCCCCCCCACCAAATCATGTTACCCGCCAGCGCTGTTCTGCTCCCCCCCCCACCAAATCATGTTACCCGCCAGCGCTGTTCTGCTCCCCCCACCAAATCATGTTACCCGCCAGCGCTGTTCTGCTCCCCCCCCCACCAAATCATGTTACCCGCCAGCGCTGTTCTGCTCCCCCCCCCACCAAATCATGTTACCCGGCAGCGCTGTTCTTCTCCCCCCAATTAATTAATGATCAGCCCAGCGGGGTACTACTCACATATGTCACCCGCAAGCACTGCCCTCCTCCTCTTTGTTGGGGGCCGCCGGCGCTGGAACTCACTGTACGCCAGTGGTCTCCAACCTGCGGACCTCCAGCTGTTGCAAAACTACAACTCCCAGCATGCCCAGACAGCCAACGGCTGTCCGGGTGTCCAAGCATGCTGGCAGTTGTAGATTTGCAACAGCTGGAGGTCCGCAGGTTGGAGACCACTGCTGTACGCTGTATCCCTATGCCCGGGCTGCAAAAGATTAAAAAAATAAACTTTAACTTACCTACGTCGGCCTCACGCTATTCCTGGGGACTGGAACTTCGGACAGCTGTCAGCCTATCACCGGCTGCAGCGATGTCCCGCCCCAGCCAATGATAGGTTAAACGCACTGTCATGTAAGAAGCCGGCCAGAGCTCCTTACATGACAGTGGGCTCAGCCTACTGCGGCCGGTGATAGGCTGACGGCTGTCCGACGTTCCAGTTCCCAGGAACAGCGTGAGGCCGACGTAGGTAAGTTAAAGTTTATTTTCTTTATCTTTTGCAGCCCGGGCATAGGGATACAGCGTACAGCAGTGGTCTCCAACCTGCGGACCTCCAGCTGTTGCAAAACTACAACTCCCAGCATGCCCGGACAGCCGTTTGCTGTCCGGGCATGCTGGGAGTTGTAGTTTTGCAACAGCTGGAGCTCCGCAGGTTGGAGACCACTGGCGTACAGTGAGTTCCAGCGTCAGCGGCCCCCAACAAAGAGGAGGAGGGCAGTGCTTGCGGGTGACATATGTGAGTAGTACCCCGCTGGGCTGATGATTAATTGGGGGGGAGCAGAACAGCGCTGGCGGGAGCATATGATTAGTTCTCAGATGTGGGGACAGAGCAGCGCTGGGCTGATAATTCGTTTCCAAGGGGGAGGGGCCCAATCGATATTGCGGTATGGGAAAAATTGATATCGTGCAGCCCAAAAATTTCGGTATTCGGTATGAACCGGTATACAGCCCAGCCCTAATATAAACATTATGGTTCAATGTATACTATATACATACTCAATGTATACTCAGCAAAACTATAGTAAATGAAATACAGAACAATAAT
This sequence comes from Hyla sarda, assembly GCF_029499605.1. Taxonomy (NCBI): domain Eukaryota; kingdom Metazoa; phylum Chordata; class Amphibia; order Anura; family Hylidae; genus Hyla; species Hyla sarda. The sequence continues at coordinate 329,349,580 of NC_079191.1, forward strand.
ATGTACATTTATAAAAGACTAAATAAGATGTATGTCAATGGGGTGGGGGGTCACAAAAGCCAGAGGGGAACCAACCCCAAAATGTTTGCCATTGACATAACTCCATAATAATAAAAGGAAAAAAAAAGTGTGGGGGAAATTGAGATGTATCTTCTCCTAATTTCATCCCATTCAATCAAGTGAACCAGCAACTCCAAGGAAACAGAGCTACATACAAGTATGATACAACTCTAACTAACTACAATATTACGTTTTCATGAGATGACACAACGGATGTTGAACAATCCACATGGGAAAAATAGCACTTTGGAGCCCTATAAACATGTTCTGCGTGTAGTTCTGTGAAATATTGATCTTTTCAGGACTCTGAAGGGTTATTTTCAGTATTATAACTTTAATGTAACCCTGGCAAACAAAGCAACTCAGCGCATTGATCCACAAGATTATCATTGTTTATGTCTTCAGTTTACTTTAATAACCCAAAAGTCATTCTATTCAATACAGTTTTCCCTAATAGAATATCTCTAGGAGTGCAGCCAGCAGCTAGGCCATTTGACACCATAGAATATCCTTTATTTGTTAGATTTTTTGTTCTGTTTACTCTTCAGACAAACAAATGTCCTATTAAGAAAAATACATATTACAAGGTTGGGTCACAAACGAGAAGTCGCTGAAAGAAAAATGGACAAATGTGACTTCCTGCAGTGATAACAGATGAATGTACTTGTACACTTCTGAAGTCGGACCTGTGGTGGTCAGGTGATCTGCTAGTCTACACATAAATACATAGAAACACATAACCATAATATGTGAGCTCTCTATAACCAAACAATATATTAATCAATGACTGATATAAAATCTCATTTCATAAATCCATAGGATCCATTAAACCTCTTGCAGCAATGGACTGTTACTAGGAATTTGTCCATATCATATTATATTAAAGTTGATGTTTGTCACTGGGAATTGGGGGATTGATGCTCCTATGACCTTTGACCCATTTCACCTAGTTTCACATGCATGTTTCTCCAGGGTTCAGTGTAAGTATTTCTGTGTAAAGCTGCATTCACACTTAAAGGAAAAGGAAAACGTAATGGAAGATACTATGGTATTGTTCCTGGCATAAACGAAGTAGACCAGACAGAATGAAGTCTAACTGATGCCTGTGATATAATCGCTGTAATTGAAAAATTCTAGAACCTTCTAATGCACCTTGTGTTCGAATACCTGTCTTTTTCAAAATATGTATTTGCTGTAAATGACTAATACTTCATCAGAGGAGCAGAACAATGAACAGAGCCAGATCCCTCATATAACAGACCAGTAAGGCCTGATGAACAACAACAGGTTAATGTCATGGTATCCACAATTTTACTGGACAAAATAGCACTACATACTGCGCTGTCTTGTCAGTATACCGTGCAGCTTAACCCTGACCACAGATGCCAGTGATTGGCTGCATTCACTTGTATAGGATCTGCTGTAGATATTAAAGGAGTTATCCAGGAAAAAAAACTTTTTATATATATCAACTGGCTCCAGAAAGTTATACAGATTTGTAAATTACTTCTATTAAAAAATCTTAATCCTTTCAGTACTTATGAGCTGCTGAAGTTGAGTTGTTCTTTTCTGTCTAAGTGCTCTTTGATGACACGTGTCTCGGGAGCAGTCCAGAGTAGAAGCAAATTCCCTTAGCAAACCTATTCTGCTCTGTGCAGCTCCTTAGACAAGCAGAGATGTCAGCAGAGAGCACTGTTTCCAGACAGATAAGAACAACTCAACTTCAGCAGCTGATAATTGGAAGGTTTAAGATTTTTTAGTAGAAGTAATTTAAAAGTCTGTTTAACTTTCTGGAGCCAGTTGATCTAAAAAAAAAATTTTTTTTTTCCTGGAATAACCCTTTTAATGCAACTAAATGATTAGCTCCAAATCTGTATGTGTAAATCAGGGGTCTCAAACTCAAATTATCTGGGGGCCAATGGAGGTAGAGGCTGGGTGAGGCTGGCCGCATGCGCTCCTTGCATATAATGCCTCCATCATGCACATCTCGCATATAATGCCCCCATCATGCGCACCTCACATATAATGCCCCCATCATGCGCACCTCACATATAATGCCCCCATCATGCGCACCTCACATATAATGCCCCCATCATGCGCACCTCACATATAATGCCCCCATCATGCGCACCTCACATATAATGCCCCCATCATGTGCACCTCACATATAATGCCCCCATCATGCGCACCTCACATATAATGCCACCATCATGCGCACCTCACATATAATGCCCCCATCATGTGCCCCTTACATATAATGCCCCCATCATGTGCCCCTTACATATAATGCCCCCATCATGTGCCCCTTACATATAATGCCCCCATCATGTGCCCCTTACATATAATGCCCTCATCATGCACCCCTCACATATAATGCTCCTGCCATGTGCCCCTCACATATAATGCCTCCTGTCCTGTCCCCTCAGGGGGCATTATGTGAGGGGCACAGCACAGGGGGCATTATATGTGAGGAGCACAGCACAGGGGGCCCCACCTGTCATGTGCTCTTCACATATAATGCCCCCTGTGCTTTGCCCCTCACATAAATATTACCTTTATCTCTGCCCCCCCCCCCCCCCCCAATTTTTTAAATCCCCCCCCCCCCACCTCCTCCTTCTGTACAATATAGTGCCCCCTTGGCCCTGAGCATACTCATCTTACTTACAATATGTGAGCCACGGGAAGGGGATCTCCAGGCGCCGGCGGGACGTCGTGACTTCATCGCGCCAGGCTGCCGTGGATCTCATCCATGTGTACTCACAGCATGTGAGGAAGGTTAGTGAATGGAGGAGCTCCACCATGCTAGAATACGGGGCTCCCCTTGCTATGCCACTGTGCAGCGGGCCTCAAATGGGCCGCGAGTTTGAGGCCCCTGGTGTAAATGAACCCTAAGGCTCGAAATAGGGGGCCCATTAGGGCTTAGTGTACATTGTGCTAAACATGGCCTAATGTTACATTATTCAGCAGTATAGGAATTACAGAGAAATCTGTGTGTGTGTTTTGTCCATAGCGTTTCTGTACATGTTTAGGCTTATAAAATGATGGTGCAAAATTATAGCCTCATTATTCATAACCAAGAGAACATAACACAGGGATTGTGCTGAGGAAAAATGTGTGCAAGTGGATAAGTAACTGGTTCAGTGGTAGGAAACAGAGGGTGGTTAGTTACTAGTGGGGTACCACAGGGGTCATTCTTGGGTCCTGTTCTATTTAATATATTTATTAATGACCATGTGGAAGGGTTGAAGAGTAAAGTAACAAGCTTTACAGAGGATACTAAACTCTGTAAAGCGGTAAACACTATAGAGGACAGTGCACTGTTACAAATGGATCTGGATAGGTTGGAGGTTTGGGCTGGGAAGTGGCAGATGAGGTTCAATACTGATAAATGTAAGGTAATGCACATGGGGAGGAAAAATCTGGGCTGGGATTAGGGATCGACCGATATTGCTTTTTTTTTTTTTTTTTAAGGGCCGATACCGATAATCTGTGACCTTTCAGGCCGATAGCCGATAATTTATACCAATATTCCCTGTTCCCAGGGTCCGCGCTACTTCTGGCTCTGGCGGCGTCCTGAGCTGTCACTGTGCGCACTGACGGTGACATCGTGTTGAGGACGTCACTCGTCATTGCGCTGCGCAGCGTGTCGCAGGAACAAGAAGTATCGCGGACCCCGGGCCCCATGAACAGGTAATTATAAAACCTGGGATGGGGGAGGCAACGGGGCAGCGGCGGGGGGCGTGGCATTATCAGCATATCGACAAGGTAATTGTCAATACTGATAATGTTCAAAATCGAGAATATCGGCCGGTAATATCAATTATGTTTTGGGGTTGTTTTGCTGCCTCTGGCAGTGGGTGCCTTGAATGTGTGCAAGGCATTGTGGAATCTGAGGATTACCCATGGATTTTTGGTCACACTGTACAGCCCAGTGTCAGAAAGCTGGGTTTGCGTCCGAGATCTTGGGTTTTCCAGCAGAACAATGACCCCAAACAAAGCACTGGAGAGTTCTGAAGTGGCCAGAAATGAGTCCAGATCTAAATTCCATTGAACACCTGTGGAGCGATCTTAAAATTGCTGTTGGGAAAAGGCACCCTTCCAATAAGAGAGGCCTGGAGCAGTTTGCAAAGGAAGAGTGGTCCAACATTCCGGCTGAGAGGTGTAAGAAGCTTATTGATGGTTATAGGAAGCGACTGATTTCAGTTATTTTTTCCAAAGGGTGTGCAACCAAATATTAAGTTACGGGTGCCAATAAGTTTGTCCAGACTATTTTTGGAGTTTGGTGTGACATTATGTCCAATTTGCTTTTTTTCCTGCCTTTTTTGGTTGAGTTTCAATACACACAAAGGGAATAAACATGTGTATAGCAAAACATGTGTTACTGCACTCCTTTTCTATGAGAAATACTTAATTTTCATGAAAAATTTCAGGGGTGCCAACATGTATGGCCATGACTGTATTTAATAGTAAATTTAGCTGTAGTGACCAGTGTCGGGCAGCTGCTGCCAAGGCAAATAAAATCATGGGGTGCATCAATAGGGGCATAGATGCCCACGACAAGGAAATTATTCTACCGCTGTACAAATCACTAGTCAGACCAGACATATAATACTGTGTACAGTACTGGGCACCAGTGTTCAAGAAAGATATAGTGGAGCTGGAGAGGGTTCAAAGACGGGCAACCAGAGTAATACGGGGAATGGGAGGACTACAGTACCCAGAAAGATTATCAGAATTAGGGTTATTTAGTTTAGAAAAAAAGAAGGCTTAGGGGAGACCTAATAACTATGTATAAATATATCAGGGGACCCTACAGAGATCTCTCCCAGGATCTACACTGCTCAAAAAAAAAAATAAAGGGAACACTTAAACTACACAATGTAAGTCAATCACACTTCTGTGTAATCACACTGTCCAGCAAAATTGATTTGACAATCAATTTCACATGCTGTTGGGAAAATGGAAAATACAACAGGTGGAAATTATAGGCAATTAGCAAGACACTCCCCAATAAAGGATTAGTTCTGCAGGTGGTGACCACAGACCACTTCTCAGTTCCTATTCTTCCTGGCTGATGTTTTGGTCACTTTTGAATGCCGGCAGTGCTTTCACTCTAGTGGTAGCATGAGACAGTTTACAACCCACACAAGTGTCTCAGGTAGGGCAGCTCATCCACGATGGCACATCAATGCGAGCTGTGGCAAAAAGGTTTGCTGTGTCTATCAGCGTAGTGTCAGGCCAGTACATCAGGAGACGTGGAGGAGGCCGTAGGAGGGCAACAACCCAGCAGCAGGACCGCTACCTCCGCCTTTGCGCAAGGAGGAGCAGGAGGAGCACTGCCAGAGCTCTGCAAAATGACCTCCAGCAGGCCACAAATGTGCATGTGTCCACTCAAACAGTCAGAAACAGACTCCATGAGGGTTGTATGAGGGCCCGATGTCCACAGGCTGGGGTTGTGCTTACAGCCCAACACCGTGCAGGACGTTTGGCATTTGCAGAGAACACCAAAATTGGCAAATTTGCCACTGGCGCCCTGTGCTCTTCACAGATTAAAGCAGGTTCACATTGAGCACGTGACAGACATGAAAGAGTCGGGAGATGCCGTGGAGAACATTCTGCTGCCTGCAACATCCTCCAGTATGACCGGTTTGGCGGTGGGTCAGTAATGGTGTGGGGTGGCATTTCTTTGGTGGGCAGCCTTTCATGTGCTTGCCAGAGGTAGCCTGACTGCCATTAGGTACCGAGATGAGATCCTCAGACCCCTTGTGAGACCATATGCTGGTGCGGTTGGCTCTGGGTTCCTCTTAATGCAAGACAATGCTAGACCTCATGTGTCTGGAGTGTGTCAGCAGTTCCTGCAAGAGGAAGACATTGATGCTATGGACTGGCCCTCCTGTTCCCAAGACCTGAATCCGATTGAGCACATCTGGGACTTCATGTCTTGCTCCATCCACCAACGCCATGTTGCACCACAGACTGTCCAGGAATTGGCAGATGCTTTAGTCCAGGTCTGGGAGGACATTCCTCAGGAGACATCTGCTTCCTCATGAGGAGCATGCCCAGACGTTGTAGGGAGGTCATACGGGCATGTGGAGGCCACACACACACACACACACACACACACTACTGAGCCTCATTTTGACTTTTAAAGTGTACCTGTCGGATCACTCAAAAAAACAAAACTGTTATATGTTGCTCAGTATCACATCCTGATCATGTACATGTACTTTTTTATGTGTCTATGACCTACATTTCTCTCAGAATTGGCTTTATTTCTGAAATACCTTAATTTTGTCCACCAGAAGCAGGGGGGCAGGTACTCACTGTGATAACCACTCCCCTCTCCTCGGTCCAGTGCTTCCCAACCAGGGTGCCTCCAGCTGTTGCAAAACTACAGCTCCCAGCATGCCCACACATCATTTGGCTGTGCAGGCATGCTGGGAGTTTTAGTTTTGAAACAGCTGGAGGAAATTTACAGGGGTGTGGAAATTTTATAAAAAAAACTACTTGTCCACGGGACTAAAATGGAGCAAAATCTACTTGTCCCTCATGACGATCCACTTGTCCGGCCAATTTTCGCTTTTACGCTCTCATTTTTTCCTCCTCGCCCTATAATAGCCATAACTACCTACTATAATGACACCTTTTAATTTTTCAATAACATATTCTCTGAACCAAAAAAATATATAAATATATATTCCCTAGCGTCCCTCAGCAGCACAATGTGGGGTGTGTCTCCGCCCCTGTGAGCAAATGGGACCTGGGATTTTTTAATGATTTAAATAAAAAAAATACCCCGGAACCTCCCCCCCCCCCCCTGGTATAAAGCACCAGGATCACACTAGAACAGTGAGTTTTTTGTCTGTCCTAGTGTGAGCATGGACGTTCCACGCTCCCCCTACCTACTTTCTCTTTTCCTTTCTTGCAGGTGATCCGCCGGTTTGCTGCACGCCGCCATCTTTCCTGGGTCCGGGAGGATTCGCGGTCCCCACGCTAGCCGCACTTCCGGTTTCGGCGCCATTTTCCTGTAGCCCGAGGATTGCGGGACGTCACTTCCGGCGGATCCGTACAGAGCAGTATAGAGTCGGTTCTTATTAGGGGGAGCCCAAATATGTTAAAGATCAAGGGTGCTTAGGTGATATGGTTAGGTAAAGGTTTCCTAGAGTTGAGGTAAGAGATTTGATTTATTATTAAGTTTCCGGGCACAGGACCCGGAAGTGGGAGGGGCTTATATATTTTTTGGCGCAATTTGCAGCTATTTAAACGTCCCATAGCCTGGCTCTGGTCTCTTGGAGCCAGAAGACTATTGTCTGAAAGCTACTAGACGTTGACCCTATTCGGTGTGTTGTTTCCACACTTAATATACCTGAGAAATAGGTATTCTTACTGCCCTGATAGGAGGAGTCCATTTATACTTGCGAGTTGATTTTTTTCCCTTACATTTTAAATCCTTTCTCTTACCTCTTAGATGTCTTCTATGGATTCTGGAGGTTCTGGAGGGCGCAGGGAGACCCATGGGAAATCCTCCCACAAGAGGAAGCATTTGGAGTGTAACTCATGCAAGACTCCCCTTCCAGACGGATACGATTATCCTATTTGTTCCACATGTCGCCCCAGGTTACCACCAGACACTGAGCCTTCTATGCAGGACATGTTCTGCTGGGTTAAGGATTTCGTTTTTTCTTCCATCAAAGAATTGAAGGATTCATTAACCACTGCTCCTCCTCCTAAGAAGAAGCCCAGACTAAGCGATAGGCCTGTAGTTGTACACTCTGATGAAGAATTCAGGGTTATAGATGAGACAAAATCATCTAGTTCAGAGGAAGAGGAGCTTCAGGGGAAAGTATTTTTTCCTATGGAGAAGTTTCCGAAATTTATCAGAGCTGTGCAAGCAGAGAATGCACCAGCCACCCGCGAGGACGCTCCTTCTACCTCCAGGGGGCCTAGAGTTTTCCCGATTGAGGACACGGTCCTAGACTTAATGAAGGCAGAATGGATCAACCCAGAGAAGGCACCTGTTATAAATAAAAGGTTTAAAACTCTTTACCCCATGGATCAAGAAAGATCTAAGGATTGGGTCAACCCACCAAAGGTGGATTACGCCATCGCCAAACTTTCTAAGAGAACCATTATCCCATCTGATGATGGTTCTAGTCTCAAGGATCCCATGGACCGACGCATGGAGGTCACTCTCAGAAGATCGTATACAGCATCTTCCAGCCAGTGTGCTGTAGGGAATGCCTCCTTTGAGGTCATAAGAGCTATGAGATCTTGGCTTTCAAGAATACAGGATGACATAGACTCTGGGGTCAGTAGACAGGACTTACTTAGGTCCTTTAAATATGTTAACCTAGGTATGGACTACCTATATGACTCAAATTGTCAACAGGTGAAGCTAGCTTCTAGAAACATGGCCCTATCTTCAGCTGCTAGGAGGGCTCTTTGGTTAAGACCATGGCCTGGAGACAGTCATTCCAAGTACATTCTTGGTAATCTGGAGTTCAATCCGGCTAAATTATTTCGTCCTGAACTTGACACCGTTATGGAGGAGCTCTCCAATAAGAAGGGGAAGAACCTTCCTTTATCAGAGAAGTCCTTTCGCGGGCGCTATAATCAACCCAGGAGAGATCGATCTCGACAAGGTAACAGGCAATATAGAGGTTCTGGACGTGGCAGAGGATCAGGATCCACAAGGAAGGGATCATCTAGAGCCAGAGGCTCAAAGAAGCCAGAATTCTGACGCGAGAAGTCTACCTGTAGGCGGGCGCCTTCATTTTTTTCTCAAGACTTGGAAAACTCTAATAAAAGATGTTTGGGTCATAAATGTAGTGGAGAATGGTTATTTCCTTCCCCTAACGTATCTCCCTCCAGAGAGGTGTCTAATATCCCCCTCTCTAGCTTCTGCAAAACAGGAGGCTTTAGAGGAAGCCATCCTAGAGCTTATCTCAAGTTCTGCGGTAGAACCTGTTCCCAGACACGAGAGGGGCATGGGGGTCTATTCCCCAGTGTTCCTAGTACCCAAGCCTGGAAGAAAATGGAGGCTTATGATAGACCTCAGGTTTCTCAATCAATTTATAGTCAAGAAGAAATTTCGGATGGAGACTATAAGATCAGTAAAATCCCTCATTCTGATAGACGATTACATGGCGTCATTAGACCTAAAAGACGCCTATTTTCACATTCCCATATTTCCAGGGCACAGGAAATTCCTAAGAATTGCTGTCTTTATCAAGGGAATTCTCCATCATCTCCAGTTCAAGGTTCTGCCATTTGGCATTTCCACAGCCCCGTTCGTATTCACAAAGGTGGTTTCATCCATGATGGCGATTCTCAGAAGACAGGGCATCAGAATCATACCATATTTAGACGATTGGCTTTTTCTAGCAAAAACTCAGGAGGAGCTCAGCCATCACATCACCACCACACTAGACTTACTCCACAGTTTAGGTTGGATAGTGAATCTTCAGAAATCCAGACTATTCCCCACAAAGGAAATAACCTTTTTAGGGTTCTACTTGGATTCCCACAACATGAGAATCTATCTGTCTCCAGCACGGAAGGACAGGATATCCAGGGGATATCAATTCCTTCGAGTCCCCCGCAAAGTGTCACTGAGGACTCTGATGAGATTCGTAGGACTCCTATCCTCCTCAGTAGAAGCTGTCCCTTGGGCACTCTGGCACATGAGACCTCTCCAGACAGAGGTTCTCCAGGCCTGGGACAGGAGGAGTTCCTCTCTAGAGAGGTGTCTAAAACTTTCTCCCACAGTCCGCAGATCTCTAAACTGGTGGGCGAACCCCCAGGACGGAATGTCTCTGGTAGAACCTCAGTGGTCAATCCTAACGACAGACGCCTCAGGGTCAGGATGGGGAGCCCACCTGCTAGGGAGAAAGGTGAATGGCTGGTGGAGTACAGAAGAACTTCCTCTTTCTTCCAATATAAAGGAACTAAGGGCAATATATTATGCCCTTCTCCACTTCGCCCCCTCTCTCCTGGGACAAGCCGTCTAAATAAGGACGGACAACATGTCGGCTGTTTACTACATAAACAAGCAGGGAGGGACAAGATCAGTTCCACTGCTTCAGGAGGTGGCAAAGATCTTTCGATGGGCCGAGACTCGAGTTCTCAGGCTCTCCGCAGTCCACATAAGGGGAGTACACAATATCATAGCAGACCGTCTAAGCAGAGGTCTTACGGTACCGGGAGAATGGACTCTAGACCAGGATATATTCCTTCAGCTCATAGACCGCTGGGGTCTCCCGGAAATAGATCTTATGGCCACAAGATCCAATCGCAAACTAGACAAGTTCTGCTCCCTTTACCAGATGGACAAACCTCTTTATCTGGATGCAATGTCGATTCCATGGAATTTCAAACTGGCCTACATATTCCCTCCTATCTCGATGATACCCAGGGTATTAATGAAGATCAGGCAGGATCAGGCCTCGGTGATTGCCATCATTCCCTTTTGGTCAAAAAGATCCTGGTTCTCCCAGCTCATTCAGATGAGCAAGGGAATATACTGGAAACTTCCTGTCAGGCAGAATCTTGTGTCTCAGGGCACTCAATTCTGCCACAATCTCAAGACGCTCAATCTGACAGCATGGAAGTTGATAGGTCCTTATTAAAAGCCAGAGGGTTTTCGGACCGCATCCTTGAAACACTATCTCACTCTAGGAGTGAGGCAACCAACAAGGCCTATGCTAGAATCAAAAGGATTTTTTTCTCCTGGTGTGTCACCAAGAAGATCAATGCTTCTTCTCCATCCACTCCATCAATTCTCGAATTTTTACAGATTGGATTTGACAAAGGTCTCTCTCCAAATTCCATCAAGGTCCAACTAGCCGCACTGTCGGCGACCTTACAAAGACGACTGTTTCAGGAACCAGTGATAAAGTCATTTATCAAGGCCATCACTAGAATTCGTCCTAGAGCGGTGAAACCAGTGACACCCTGGGATCTGGCATTGGTCTTGCAACAATTGTGTGTTCAACCCTTTGAACCTTTAGAGGAAGTGGAACTTAGGTTCCTCACTCTTAAGGTGGTGCTACTTCTAGCTGTCACCACCGCCAAGAGAGTTGGTGAACTTCAAGCATTAGCTGCGGCAGAACCTTACACAGTTTTCTTGCAGGACAGAGTCCTTCTGAGATTCCTACCTTCTTTTTTGCCTAAGGTCCCCTCCTTCGCAAATATTAACCAGGTTATCTGTCTCCCAAAGTTTCCTGACTCTGAATCTTCCCAGAAGGACCTTACCTCCCTGGATCTGGTAAGATGCCTAAGGGTCTATCTAGATAGAACAAAACCATTCAGGAAAGCGGAGAATCTCCTCATTTTATTCCAGGGTGTAAAGAAAGGTGCCAAGGCATCTAAACCATCCATTTCAAGATGGATATGCGAATGCATAAATTTATGTTATACCTCTAGAGGGTTAACTTCACCAGAGTTCACCAGAGCGCACTCTACGAGATCTGTTTCTGCCTCTTGGGCAGAGCGTAACTCTGTTCCCTTGGAACAGATCTGCCAGTCCGCAACCTGGAACTCTCCACTCACTTTTTTAAAACATTATAGAGTGGATACCTTTTTGTCTAGCGAAACTACTTTCGCTAAGTCTATTATACAAACTGCTATGCAGGAAAACCCTCCCTAGGGGTGATTCTTGCTAGATCCCCACATTGTGCTGCTGAGGGACGCTAGGGAAGACTAAATTTAGAAAGTTAATTTGTTTTCCCTTAGTCTCCTCAGCAGCACAAGCTTCCCTCCCTTATTTTCTTTTTGCTTTATAATCTACTCACTGTTCTAGTGTGATCCTGGTGCTTTATACCAGGGGGGGGGGGGGAGGTTCCGGGGTATTTTTTTATTTAAATCATTAAAAAATCCCAGGTCCCATTTGCTCACAGGGGCGGAGACACACCCCACATTGTGCTGCTGAGGAGACTAAGGGAAAACAAATTAACTTTCTAAATTTAGTCTTAAGGGAAGTGAAATTGAAATAGTAAAAGATAATTTTGCAGATTTGGTGGTTTTCTTTTCTGCGCCATTTACCTTGTGGTTGAGGTAACATGTTAGTTTTATACTTTAGGCGCCTGATTACAGCAATACCAGATTTGTATAGTTTACGTCATGTTTTACTAATTCTGGACTTTTTCAAAAAATTTTTAATTGCCATTTTTTAACCCCTGTAGCTTTTTTTTTTTCCGCATACCAGGCTGTATGAGGGCTCATTTTTTGCGCCATAATCTGTTTTTTGTATTGGTGCCATTTTGGTATTGATCTGACTTTTTAATCGCTTTTTAACTTTTTTTTTCTGGGATATTATAAAAATTTCAAATCTGTGGTTTGGTATTTTTATTACATTTACTGTACGGGATACATAATGTTATATTTTAATAGATTGTACAATTACGCACGAAGCAATGCCAAATATGTTTATTTTTATTATGTTTGCATGTTTTTATATAGGAAAAGGGGGTGATTTGAACTTTTAACATGGAAGGGGTTAATGCAGCGGTCTTCAAACTGTGGCCTTCCAGATGTTGCAAAACTACAACTCCCAGCATGCCCGGGCAGCTGTCCTGGCATGCTGGGAATTGTAGTTTTGTAACATCTGGAGGAGCACAGTTTGAAGACCACTGGGTTAATATGTGTCTTTCAAACTTTTATTAAAACTTTTATTTATTATTATTATTTTTTTTGACACTTTATTAGACTTATGAGGAATCATTAGATTCCTCAGACAGATGAATAGATTCTATTGAACTCCATTGATCTGTGTGCTCTGTGATCCATTGATAGAGTCTGGTCCAGCCTGGCTCTATCAATGACAGAGCTGGGACTGGAGGAAGCAGAGGTAAGTCCTCCGGCTACCTCTATAGTGGATCGCCCCCCTGCGATCACACTGCGGGGGGGGGGGGGCGATCCACCCCCACTAGCCCACCAGGAAGCGTTCACATGTCCCTTTAGACGCCGCTGTCAGCTTTGACAGCGGCGATCTAAAGGGTTAATAGCCAGCCGCGGCAATCGCCGCAAGCTGGCTATTAGCAGCGGCCCCCGGCTACTGAGAACAGCCGGGGGCTGCAGTGTATGGAGCGGGCAGGAATCCCAAGCCCGGTCCATACTCCCCTGTGAGTGCCCATACAGTCTCCCCGTGCAGACGTGCGGGGAGCGAAGGCAGAGGACGCAGGTCTGCACGGGGAGAAAGAAGCCACGCCCCCTCATCTCCCCCCCCCCCCCCCCCCCCGCACGTCTGCAGAGCAGGGGAGAGAAGACCAATACACAGCTTCTCATCTCCCCTGCTCTGCTTCTGAGGACACAGGCTGCAGAGTATGGAGTGGGCATACAGACTGCATGATCTGGACCCGCTCCATACAGACTGCAGATCGCCGCACTTGTCAGGTCCGGCCCTGCTTGCCCGAAGCCGGGCTAAGGGCCGAACAAATTCACCTGCCCGGCGCCCAAAACTGCTAGTCCCGGGCGTCGGGCGATAGAAATTCCACATCCCTGAGCCTTAGATAGACACACTGATATACACACATATACATATATCCACACACACATACATGCAGGGACACTTACTTTTTCATCTGCAATGCAATGTGTTTCTGCCTCTCTCACTGATGTCTGCTGTGTGAGAGCCGCCAGCAGTCTTCCTGCCCCTCCCCTTCTCTTCACATGTGTCTCTGCAGTGTGTACAGCCCCTCCCCCCTCCAAAAGTCCTGGAGTCCAGGACTAAGCAGTGTAGACAGAATCACTGAATGTATTCCAGGAGGCAGGGGGGGGGGGGGGGGGCATTGTTTGACTGGCTTTTTCAGTATGAAATGCTGAACATTTTCTAATCAAAGCAATTGCAAAACCTATTGGTTTTGCATGCTTTACAACTTATCAACATTTTTATATCTGACAGTGCCTATTTAAGGACATAACATCAAAGTTGTATCGGCCTGTAGTGTGGTTTTCCACTTATGATTTTGAGTGTGTCTCCATATCCAGACCTCCATGGTTTGATAAATTTGATTTCCATTGATAATTTTTGTGTGATTTTGTTGTCAGCACATTCAACTATGTAAAGACGAAAGTATTTCATACGATTAGTTCATTCATTCAGATCTAGGATGTGTTATCTTAATGTTCCCTTTATTTTTTTGAGCAGTGTATTTATACCCAGGATTGTATCCATAACAAGGGGGCATCCTCTACATTTAGAGGAAAGAAGGTTTCTACACCAGCACAGACAGGAGTTATTTACTGTAAGAGCAGTGATGAATGTGGAATTCTCTGCCTGAGGAGGTGGTCATGGTTAACTTTGTAAAATAATTTAAAAGGGGTCTGGATGCATTTTTGGAGAACGATAACATTACATGTTATGGATTCTAGATCTATAGGGACAGCAGGTTGATCCAGGGATCTATTCTGATATCCATATTTGGAGTAAGGAATAAATGTTTACCTCTAGTATGAGTTTTTTTTGCCTTCTTCTGGATCAACTCAGTAGGGACTCATTAGGGTTATAGGTTGAACTTGATGGACGCTGGTCTTTTTCCACCCTATGAACTATGTTACTACAAATGTATTAACATGAAAATACACACTGGCCCTCATTTACTAAAGGAGAACCGACGGTTTTTCTCGGTTATTGTGCCCAAAATTTGGTCACATCCCGTGTGCGACCAAATCTGCGCCCAAAATTTAGGCGCACAACCTATATTTTCAAAAACACTCGGAGAGTTTTATTTAGCCTACAAAATGGTTGTGGTTTACTCAAAAATGGGCGTTAACCCGACAAAATGGGAAAATCACTCTGAAAAAAGTGTGATTTCTCAACTCTGAAAAACCGACAGCCCAGGGGTCGAGTGAAAATGGAAAAATTTAGTTTTTTTGAGGAAGGGACAGCTGACCATTGTGGTTCATGATTAAATTACTGTATTTATCGAGGTATACCACACACCGGCCTATAACACGCACCCTCATTTTACCAAGGATATTTGGGTAAAAAAAGTTTTTTACCCAAATATCCATGGTAAAATGAGGGTGCGTGTGTGCGCGTGTATACCCCGATATACCCCCAGGAAAGGCAGGGGGAGAGAGGCCGTCGCTGCCCGCTTCTCTCCCCCTGCCTTTCCTGGGGTCTAGAGCCCTGCTGCCGGCCCTTCTCTCCCCCTAGCTATCGGCGCCGCTGCCCGTTCTGTCCCCCTGACTATCGGTGCCGGCGCCGATAGCCAGGGGGAGAGAAGGGGCAGCGGCACCGATTGCCGGCGCCACTGCCCCGTTGCCTCCCCCCATCCCCGGTGGTATAATTACCTGGGTCGGGTCCGCGCTGCTGCAGGCCTCCGGCGTGCGTCCCCGGCGTCGTTGCTATGCGCTGCACAGCGCGGCGCATGACGTCAGTGCACCGCGCCGTGCATAGCAACGACGCAGGGGACGCACGCCGGAGGCCTGCAGCAGCGCGGATCCGACCCAGGTAATTATGCCACCGGGTATGGGGGAGGCAACGGGGCAGCGGCGCCGGCAATGGGTGCCGCTGCCCCTTCTCTCCCCCTGGCTGTCGGCGCCGCTTCTCTCCCCCTGGCTATCGGTGCCGGCAATGGGGCGCCGGTACCGATAGTCAGGGGGACAGAACGGGCAGCGGCGCCGATAGCCAGGGGGAGAGAAGGGCCGGCAGCAGGGCTCTAGACCCCAGGAAAGGCAGGGGGAGAGAAGCGGGCAGCAACGGCCTCTCTCCCCCTGCCTTTCCTGGGAGTGTATCGGCGTATAACACGCACATAGACTTTAGGCTAAAAATTTTAGCCTAAAAAGTGCGTGTTATACGCCGATAAATACGGTACTTGTTTTATACTTTAAAAGCATTTTTAACCCCTCAACGCTTTTATGATTAAATTATGTAATAGATTTTTTTAATATATATATATATATATATATATATATATATATATATATATATATATATTTTTTTTTTTTTTTACTTTTGGGTTGTTAACCCATTAACAATCATGAATGTAAAGTTACATCCTTGTGCAGAGTAACTTTACTTTATTTATTTGGCTTAATTTTTATTTTTCAAGTGTGACACTTTTTATTCCCGTGCGACAGAATTTAATATCGTGCGACACAAAAAAACCTGACACATGCGACAGATTAGTAAATCACAAGGAAAAAAAAGACAAGTACACTGAAAAAAAAAAACCTAACCGAAACACCAGTCTTTGTACATGAGGGCCACTATCTTTCCTAGTTATATCTCTACACTGGTCCAGTTCTGTCCATACGTAGGCCAGCAAATCCTCAGATATGGACTCCACTATTTCAATGATGTGTTGTCTCAGGTCGTTCAGATCCTGTGGCTTGGGGGCTGATACAATGAGTTCGGACATTTATGCACATAACAGTACCACAAATTATTGTTTTTATTTTTTATTACATTGTTTTATTAAAAAAATGGGAAAGGGGGGGGGAATTCAAACTTTTATTAGGAAGGTGTTAATTCTCTATTAACTTATTATGATCATCGTTAATGGTGCTCTGCTGTGCTCCAGCCTGCTTGGCTTCCTGGAGCAGCAGAGGACCGATCGGACAGTGAAGAGGCAGTTAATGGCCCTCCCGCCGTCCACTCAGCTGATCAGGACATCGCAATTTTACTGCGATGATCCCGATCAGCTCCGCTGAGATGCCGGGATCGTTAGCCCAGCATTTTAGACTCTGCAATCAACTTTGATCGCAGAACCTAAAGGGTTAATGCGGGGTTAACGTGGTAATTCCCGGCATTAACTGTTGGTCCTGGCTGTTGATGGAAGTCGGGACCCATCGGGTTTGAAGCGTGTTTAGCTCGTGAGCATGCTTCAAACAATGGTAACGGAACCAGGTATGCCCTCTGTCCTTAAGCACCAAAGGCCAAGGTCATACCGGTACAACCTTGGAATTTTTTTTATTTGACTATGCTGCAGGGGCTGTAATGTTAGTGTAGTTCATAATATAGTGTCTTTACCTGTGTGTGACGGTTTTCTCACAATTCTTATGTGATTTTCTCCCCAATATTTATTTTTAACAGCATACAAAATGACTGTTGTCTCAGATTTTTCCCAGCTTGCAATGCGGCAGAGACCTGACTCACTAGTCAGCTGATGACAGGGAGCCTGTCTGCTTCAATGGGTGGAGCGATCGCTTGGTGGGAGAGAGATCAATCTGCAACTAATGCAACAGCTGTAGACCCTGATTGAAAACCACAGGTCTTTTGAATGGATTCAGCTCATTTATATTTCAATGGGTGGGGTGGCTGATGTGTGGGAGGGAGGAGAATGTAATTATGGGATTTGTAGGCAAAGAAGAAAACTCAAACAGGAAATCCCAGTTCACAAAAAGCTAGACACAGTGTTATGGTAATCTCACAATATAGCCATTTAGCCCCAAGACAAGCGCAGATCCTTCCTAAGCATGTTCATTACTGTCTGCCAGGTACGTACTAAAATCACCATATGGTGGATACCCCTTTAAAGGGGTTGTGCGCTGCCCTGCCTTTCGGAGCTCCGCACGCATCGTCCGGAAGTTCATTACTCCGAAACGCTGTGTGCGGGCTTCCGTGTTCGCGGCCGCCGGGCCAGCCCCCTCGTGACGTCACGCCCGCCCCCTCTACCAAAGTCTATGGGAAGGGGGCGTGACAGCGTGCGGAGCTCCGAAAGGCAGGGCAGTGCACAACCCCTTTAAAGTGTTAAACAGAAACATGGTGAGAATGCACCCTTAGTCAGCTTTCTAGTCAGCTGCACATTTGTAGTTTAGTATAGTCCCCCCCCCCAAATAGAACATTACAGCAAAGCAGTATATTACAAAAAAGAAAAAAAATCAGTGTTAAATGCAGCGTCTGAGGCCAATAATTAATGTTTTGTTAGGTCTCCCTGTTATTCCGGCTGGGAGATTCTGTATGCTTTTGCCAAGAATTCTAAGCATGACTTTCACACTTACAATGACAAACTAGAAGTAACAGCTTTACTGTTAGATGGTCATATAACACTTATACCTGTGACACAGGAACTAACTGTACTGATGACTCAAAGAGAACATTTCATCAGAAAATGACCTATTGTTTAAATTAAAGTATATCTGTCCTTGGGACTTGTCAAAAAAATGTATAGGTGGGGGTCGAGAAGGAGCAGGTAGAGAAGTACGAGGACGCTTTTAAATAATACGCTTATGTTGCTGTGTACACAATGACCTTTTTATGTGTATTTCTGTGAAATCACTATAAAAAAAAATATACACATTTTTTACCAATGTATATAACATACAGTGGTCTCTCAACATACGATGGTAATCCGTTCCAAACGGACCATCGTTTGTTGAAACCATCGCATGTTGAGGGATCCGTGCAATGTAAAGTATAGGACAGTGGTCTACAACCTGCGGACCTCCAGATGTTGCAAAACTACAACACCCAGCATGCCCGGATAGCCGTTGGCTGGGAGTTGTAGTTTTGCAACATCTGGAGGTCCGCAGGTTGAAGACCACTGTTAGAGGAAGTTGTACTCACCTGTCCCCGCCGCTCCGGACCGTCACCGCTCGTCACCGCTGCCTGGGATGTCGCCCTCCATCGCTGTCGCCGCGTCCACGAGGTGTCCCCGATGCTCCAGCAAGGCCTCTGCTTCCCCGGCATCCTCGCTCTCCGTCGCCGCCATGACGTTGCTATGCACGCCGCTCCTATTGGATGACGGGACGGCGTGTGCAGCGATGTGATGACGACGATGGAGAGCACCGACGATGCAGGGGATCCCGAAGAGGATGCGCCAGAGCCCCGAGGACAGGTAAGTGATCGTCAGAGGACCACACGGGGCACCATAAACAGCTATCCGGCCACAGCTGAAGCAGTCTGCGCTGCCGGATAGCCGTTTATGTGATGACCCCGACATATAAAAACATTGTATGTTGATGCTGCCTTCAATATACGATGGACTCTAAGAGGCCATTGCATGTTGAAATTATCGTATGTCGGGGCCACCGTAGGTCGAGGGGTCACTGTGTGTGTGTGTGTGTGTGTGTGTGTGTATTATCTGCATTATATAAAACATTCTGCAAATGACAGAGCCCAATTATGTCAAAACAATGGCCCAAAAGAGAGAAAAGTGATAAATAAATATATACATATAAAAAAATAGACATTTCTTGGCTCAAAAACATACCTTTTTCAGTCAAAAGTGATGTGTAAGCATAGCTCAATCTACTTTCTTGCACCTTATTTTCCTTGGTGATACACACAGGCCCTGATTTACTAAGAGTAGAGTGGAGGTTTCTTTGTGGGTTTTTTTCCCCAACAGTTATTTTTCCACGGTATTTACTAAGGTTTCCCTACATTTTGCACTTTTCCCTACATTTTGCTTTTTTTACTCATGCTCTGATCTGTGGAGTTTTCTTCGGCTCAGATCCACCACATTTTCTGTTGAAACCCTAGTAAATAAGTTGAGATTTTTCGAAAATGTCTGGGACACGCCCCCTTTCCCCACCGTTCACGCACCTTTTTCGGGTTTTCTCAGTAAAATGGAGAGTTGTGGTTTTTTTTTTTGGCACAAATTGTGGCGCACATTCTGACAGAATGTCGGGATTACAATAGTAAATCAGGGCCACTCTGTATTTTACATGGATTTCTCTTTGTATCTTGTGTTTTGCTTTCAGAAGTGCTGAAAGGAAGTATAACAAGAAGCTTCTCCGCTTGATGTTGCCTCTTCACTGATATATTATTTTTTTGACATCCGTAGTGTCTGCTTTTTCCTGTTTTAATTTTAGATCTGTCAGTGAGATAAATATTTATTACTAATAGAACAGACTGTAGCCACAATTTATAAGGAAACTACATTTATGAGAGAAACGTGCACATTGAATACCATTCATTTTATTTTACAGTACAGTATTATGTGGAGTTTCAATTATATTAGCTCATGAAACAGATCTTACTGTGCAACACTCAGATCCAACTCCTAGAGATTTATTTCAAGCTGGGGACCTCCCTTTATGATATCCATATGCCCCCATGGCTAATGTGGACAGGGGTTGTCATTACAATTTGCTCGATGACAATTCTTAAGCTATGTTTACATTTGACTTCTTATTGTAATGGATATATTTTTAACAGATGGTGCCAAATATCACAGGACACCTTAAAGGGAATCTGCCAACATAAAAATGTAGTCCAATCTACCAGCATCATGTTATAGGGCAGGAAAAGCTTAATAGATTGATGTATAATAATGTTTATAAAGATTCAACATACCGTATATACTCGAGTATTAGCCAACCCGAATATAAGCCGAGGCCCCTACTTTCACCCCCCAAACCTGGGAAAACTTATTGACTCGAGTATAAGCCTAGGGGGGGGGGGGGGAATACATCATCTCTCCCTGTCATCATCCAGACCCTCGTCATCATCAACCCCTGTCAACCCCCCTGTCATCATGACCCCCAGTCTATATCCCCCTTGCCATCATCCAGACCGCCCCCTCCGTCATTACATAGGCCCCCCTCGTTGTCTACTCACCTCCCCAGTTCTCTCGGTCCTGTTGCTTAGTAGCTTCAGGGACCATCCGCATTCCGGTGGGGAGGGTCAGCCGGTCTGGGCTGTCCATCTTCACCAGGAGGCCCTCTTCTCTGCTCCGGGCCACCCCCAGACTAGTGACGCTGCATTGAAGACGACGCGCTGGGACGTCCGTGCGCAGGGACGCCCCTGACGTCACGGACGTCTGCTGCGCACGGACGTCCCTGTGCGGCGGCATCAATGCAGTGTCACTAGTCGTATGGTCCCTGCAGCAAAGATGGATGGAAGTGCTCTCTGCTGACACCTCTGTCCATGTCAGGAATTGTCCAGAGCAGCATAGGTTTGCTATGGGGATCTTCTCCTGCTCTGGACAGTTCCTGATACGGGCATCAGGTGTCAGTAGAGAGCACTGTGGACAAGACAAAAAAGAAATAAAAAAATTAAAAAATTTTCTCTGTAGCATACAGCTGCTAAAAAGTACTGGAAGGGTAAAGATTTTTTTTTAATAGAAGTAATTTACAAATCTGAAAAAACTATGTAGGTGTGTGCAGCTCACAACTATTACGCACCAAGGTCAAACTGGGCAAGCAACTATACCTTAATTTCTAGAAAGGGAAAAACCAAAAAATACAATGTAGCCCGGACCTTCTAGGTGAGTAAATAAAAATGGATGTACGTGGATCGTGCTTCAATAATAATTATCATTTATTATAAAATATAGATAAGATTTCAACACTTCTCACAGGGCCCTTGTGAGAAGAACATACATATTAAAAGGCAACCTAACAATGTATTTAGGCAATAGTAATTAAAACTATAACTATAAACTTGGCATAGGATAATAAAATAGAATAGCAGAGTAAGATCTGTACCATACAAATATATTAGACAGTTGCTCTTCTAGATATTTAGGGTAGATATGTCCCTTTTAGATACAGTAGCAAACAGTCTGTAATATTAGAAATTGTTACCGGTCTGTAAATGGTAACTCAGGCGATGGGTATTGCTCCCGCAATGGCTGAGTGTCCGTGGTGTGCACAGTTCTCTGTGCGGTGCTTCCAATTGTGAGCCTGGTCCAGTAGGATCTGAGCGCGGTGGCAGTCGCTGTCGGCTGAGGCGCTGGCAGGCGCCGAAGATCGCAGTGGTGTCCGGGGACTGCTGGCGCTGGCGTGCGCTGGAGTTGGTATTCCTCACCGCTTTGCTAGTTGGTAGACAGGACTATGTACTGGAGGGCTGGAAGTTCATCTCGTGGTGCCGGCGTCTGACGTCAGAGCCGGGATGGCTGCACCAGGATGGTTACACCGGAATGGATCTGAACTGCTGGACCGGGTAGGTAGCAGAGTAAGAGCGCTAATGATGGTACAGTTCATAAAAGGTAACTGGCCATAAAATTTAGGCACAGTTCAAGTACTACTATGCCAGTAGATAACGACTAGACGCGTTTCAGGGTTGTATGATGTAACCCTTTCCTCAGTAGTCATGATTCCTCATGACTCCTTCCTACGGGGGAAGAAAACATGAAGTACGCCCAGGCAAACAGGGGTAAAAAGAACTGGATTTGCACAGACCATGATACAGTCCCCCCCCCCCCAATCTCTTTTAATTGTTCTTCTTACTTGGTCTTGTTGCTTTAGTACAAATGTAGGTCATGTTTTTCTGTTGAAAGCATCTTTGAGAATCCTTTGATATAAGAAGTCCTGATGTATAGCTCACTCGGCTGACTTTATTTGTTTATGGATATTTCACTCAATACGGCAGTGCCACACTACATGTGCTCTCTACAGTAATTGTCTACTTGGCACGAGCGGTACAGCATATCCCGGACTGCCAATCTTTGTCAGAATTACTAATGAGATTACAGGTTTAAGCATTGCAATACACCATGCAAGTCCTTTCTAAATCCTACCTCTCTGTCTTTTCAGGCAGCTTAAGCTTTCTGTGAGAAGGACAGGCCCCATAAGAAGAAATTAAAAGCGGCACCACAGTCGTGACCGGACTGCTTTTGTTTGGGTGCCAGACAGCAGTGACTCAAGCATCCGCTGGAGGATGCCTTAGGAGAGCCGTGCAAGATATTCTGGAACATCCAAAGACCTTAACTTGAAGTGAACATTTCTTCAGCTAAGGATACTCTGAAGAGTCACCATGGCCACCTCTCGGCTAGTAAACCGGAACACCAGGGACATTGCAAATGTGATGCAAAGGTTACAAGGTTAGTATCCTTCATATACTCTATCTGCAGTATCTTATATGTTTGGGATGTTTTATTGTGCACACCAGTGTTTTCCAACCAGTGTGCCTACAGCTGTTGCAAATCTACAACTCCCAGCATGCCCGGACAGCCGTTGGCTGTCCGGGCATGCTGGAAGTTGTAGTTTTGCAACAGCTGAAGGCACAATGTTTGGAAAACACTGGTATACGCAAATACAACTCTGATCTGCCATTGTCTGCTGCATTAGACAATATCTGATGTGCTAAAATTAGATCCTGCTAAAATGGAGCATCGGTTACAAGAATAGAGAAAATGTGTGAAGTCATGAGTCAGGTAATACAATCCCAAAATCGTCTCTTTAAAAAATCTTAAAAGGTGTCTTATACCGGACTAAAGGTTCCGAGAAGAGAGCCGCCTTGCAAATCCATATTATGGTCTTTTGGGTGTCCTTTCCTTGTATCGTGATTTTAACATGGTTGCGTTTTCATTGTATAAATGGTGGTTCATTTATTGATCATCTGCAGGCACAGAATGGCATGTTTTAGCTTTTTAAAACATCACAGAGTTAAAGTACTAAAGTAAGGGGATTTGGCTTTATAGGGTTTTAGGCATTTTTAAAAGTTGACCATTGGCAGGATGAGGAATTAGAAAAAACAAACAAACCCTAACTTACCCCTTAATCCAAAAACACTCTAATGCCACTGCCACTCTAGTGCCCTTTGTTTGGCCCCCTGCATTGACATCACATACGGTGTTCATGTGATACCGCAGCCAATCTCGGTCTCAGCAGTCTGTACCTCCTTGTACATCACGTGACAGCTGAGGTCAGTGATTGGCTCCAGCATCACATGAACAGTGTACGTGATGTCATTGCAGCATGCCCAGTGGTTTGGCACCTTAGTGGGGGTTCGGAAAGGTTTGCTTAATTTCCTTTTTAAGACCATTTCCAGCCTGTAGTAATTTTTTTCAATGCAATCCTGAAAGCCCCATAAAGGGGTACTTCGCTCCTAGACATCTTATACCCTATCCAATGGATAGGGGTTAAAATGTCTGATTGCGGGGGTCCGCCCCCTCAATACAAATCTATGGGAGTGGGCGTGACGGCTGCCACGCGCCCTCCCATAGACTTGCATTGAGGGGGCGGGACGTGATGTCACAAGGGGCGGGGCCATGACATCACAATACTCCAGCCCCTGTACCACCCGTCATCAGGCATGGAGTGAAGTTCGCTCCGTGCAGCAGATGATAAGGGGTGCTGCAGGAGAGATCGCGGGGGTTCCCAGCGGCTTGACCCCGTATTTAGAGATCGTATCCCCTATCCTTTGAATAGGGGATAAGATGTATAGGGGCAGAGTATCCCTTGCAGTATCCTGCACAAATTAAATGCGCATTGTTTGAAGCTGCGGATTTTATTCTGCAGAGTTCCATATAAACTCAATGACTGAACACAGCTTCAAAACAGGATACTGTATGTGTGAATACACCCTAAGGATAGGGTCACACGGAGCGCATATGCAGCGTATTTTATGCTGCGGATGTGCCGACGAGCTCTCTGCTGCGGCTGAGTAGCTCTGTGTGTTCGCTCTGTGGTGGGAAATCCGCCGCTAAAGCACATCCAAAGCATGAAATACACGCTAATTTGATGTTCAGGATTTGAAGCTGCAGATGTTAATGTAAGCTAAATGACTGAACATAGCATCAAGTCTGCAGCTTCAAATTCTCCCCTTGAAATATGTGCAGGATACTGAACATGTGAATAGACCCTAAACGGTACGTTTACTTGTGCGTATTCTGCTGCTGATTATCTGCAGCTGATTTTGCTATCCATTGACATTAATTGGTAGCAAAATCTGTTGCAGACAGTCTGCAGCAAAATACCAACATGTGAACATACCCTAAAGGAATGGTCTTCCAAAACTGTTAATACTTGTATTATGGCCTGTCAGTTTTTGCTGCAGTGCTAAACGTTTACATGGATGAAGTGATGTAGCAAAACCACATTATCCTCTTATGTATTTGCTGAGTTTAGACACAGAAGATGGTAATGATGATTTACAGTATGATACAAACAGATTGTAGGCTCCGTATGACACTGTTTATCTGTTTTCTGTGTCTAGCTCTGATGCCAGATGCTGGACGTGATAAACTCAATATGCCGGTATTGCTGCACTCATTTCCATAAATATTTTACCTTTTGCCAAGATGTACAGTGGAATGTGCCCTGACTCACGGGTAGACAATTGTGCTGCATTATGCATGAAAAAAATGGATGGTCGGCACTGCAGATACATTGTTACATCCTTAAAGCTGCAATAGAAGACATGATGTTTATTATCCTTTGAAGGTTGTGTGTTTTGGAATATAGAACAGACTCTGAAATATAGGATTCCTCATCTTATAAGGCTCCTTTCACACTATATGTTGCTCCTTTTTAAAGACCTGTTACAATGTCTCATTAAGAAAACCCTTAAAAATGGCTGTTAAACGGCCGGTACAAAATCCCATTCAAGTCTATGGGATTTTTTCATTATCCGTTATCACCCGTTATGAATAATGGACGTTATTTGTGACGGGAGAAAAATTAGTGCATGTAACATTTTTTCTCCTGTCACAAATAACGTGCGTTATTCATAACGAGTGATAACGGATAATGAAAAAATCCCATAGACTTGAATGGGATTTTGTAACGGCCGTTTAACAGCCATTTTTAAGGGTTTTCTTAATGAGACATTGTAACTGGTCTTTAAAACGGAGCAACATATAGTGTGAAAGGAGCCTTAGATGTCACAGTTTTTTTTTTTTTGCAAATCAAAAATGCATGTGCAATATATGTATTTACTAATAAAGGATCACAGGAGGTTAAATGAGTGCTTTTATGTAATAACTAGTGATGAGCGGCATAGGCCATATTCAAATTCACGATATTTGGCGGATATATGGACGAATATTCGTCATATATACGCGAAATTCGCATATTCGTTATATTCGCTTCCCCCCGCAATATTTATGCGCATATTCGTGAATATTGAGCCCTCCCTTCTTTAATGGTATAGGGATCTAATGGGCTAGTGCAGTGGTCTCCAACCTGCTGACCTCCAGATGTTGCAAAACTACAACTTCCAGCATGCCCGGACAGCCGTTGGCTGTCCGTGCATGCTGGAGTTGTAGTTTTGCAACATCTGGAGGTCCGCAGGTTGGAGACCACTGCACTAGCCCGTTAGTTCCCTAGTTCCCTATACCATTAAAGAAGGGAGGGTTCAATATTCGCATATGCGAAGAGCAGAGAGGGATGCAGTGATCACTGTGATGTGTACTGTGAAGAAAAAAAAAAAAAACGAATATTCGTAATTGAGAATATAAAGTAATATAAAATATTCGCGAGCAACACTAGTAATAACTTCAATAAACTGATCAATATTACTAGAGTATCCAGTACAGTAGAAGAAATGGATCGCACTCACAACTTCAGGTGCAAAAAGCTTGAACTGTCTTTATTCCAACGGCGCAAATCACATACAAAACGTTTCAGGACGCTATTGGTGAAACAGCCTCAGGTTGGTAGTATATGTAATTACATGTAGCTGCGGGAGATTTTATTTGGGCAGCACGAAGAGACCTGTTCACACAAGGTTCCGTGAGCACGTCTATTCAGTGTGCTCAAGAAAAGGAACGCCGCGCTTCATTGAGCACATGGATACTGTGCACAATGGGGATTGCAGCAAACTAACATTTCAGGGTATTCAGAAAATAACACAAACAGAAGGATGTGATTTAAAGAAAAAACTCCTTCAAGCAGAAGCCAGATGGATTTTAAAAACGCAAGCACAGGGTAATATGGGGTTAAATGAGAGACTCGATTTTAGTGTGATCTTGTAAGTGTTGGATTTTTTAGGTTTTATACATGTATTTGTAAACCTTTTTTGTATCTATAATTGTTGTTAATATTTTGTCTTAGATACAAGTAGATTTGTGTTGGTTTTAATAATTGTATTGTAAACCTGATAATCCCTCCCTCGGGTACGTCACCAGGTAAGCGGTATAAAGGGCTGGCTTACCTGAGAGAGGGCAGGGTCTGATGAAGCGTGCACACGAACGCGCAACAGCTGTCACCTGAGGCTGTTTCACCAGTAGCGTCCTGAAACATTTTGTATGTGATTTGCACCGTTGGAATAAAGACAGTTCAAGCTTTTTGCACCTGAAGTTGTGAGTGCGATCCATTTCGTCTACTGTACTGGATTCTATTGGAAACTTTGCTTTCTGGATTTACCGCACCCCTACAGGTACATTTATGCTGTTACCCACGTGTGCCTAGGATAGCTGACAGGCTCTTAGCCATATACTCAGTCAGTGAATGGAGGTTGAGTGCCGACCACTGTGACTTGCGAATTATTACTAGAGTATGCTTTGTGGCTGGTGGAGATCTTGTGGGACCTCACTGATCCCGAAAATGAAGAGGCCCATTTTAACTGTTGATCTTCCAGCTACCTGGCTATGCAGGAGTATGTTCACATGGACAAAAACCACTGTGGAGGAGCAACCTTAAATTCCGCACAAAATCTTCTGTGTTGTTGTTGGTGCTGGTTTGAATGTGGTTTTTCATTTGTTGGGCCTCATTCTCTGGATCTCCTGGAGGTCACAATACCTCTTGGCTCTCTCTATGTAATGCAAACATGCAAACACAATTCTTCTTATTAAGAGAAATATTTAAGGGGGTATTTATCAATTTTCCCCTTTTTTTTCACTTTGTTTTTTGCCGACGTGCGCCAAAATTTCATTTGGCGCATGTTGTTAGTAATTTTGGCGCAAATGCAGAAATCAGCGCCTTTTACACAGAACTTACCGCCACAGAGGACAACGTATTTTAGTCTGTAGAGCAGCCATTTCGGAGTCCCTCCTGCAGTATATCAGCAAGCGACGGGAGTTATCTTCTATTGTGGGGTTTATAGCCACCATGTGAAATGGATTTTATTTTTAACTTCAGTGTTTTTTTGTTTTTTTGGGGTTACTTTAGTGCTTACCTTTCCTGAACCTGTGTGGCCATGTCCGATACTGGCTCAACGGAGGGTGAAGGTCCCTCAGAGACAACCATGTTGCAGGATAGTAGTGCACAGCCCCAGGGTGTCGCTGCTTTCACAAAAAAAAAATGTATAATGTATTTTGATGCCTTTACATTTTCTGACAATGCTATGTGTGTTTTCCATGTACAAAATTTCTTGGTGGTGAATTGCGCCCAAAAAACCCCTAAAGGCGCCAAATTGCACCAATCGATTAGCGCAAATTATGAATTACTGACCAAAGCAAAAATCACACACAGGACTGTTTGATTTTGAGCAAGTTTAAAACATGACAGTGGAGAGAATGCGCCAAACAATTGCGCCAAAGTTACACACACACACACACACACAAAAAAACACACAAAAATCTGTTGAAAAATACCCCCCTTAGGCTGGGTTCACACTACGATTTGAACTACGGTTCCCGTATACGGCTGGGAGGAGGGGTGGGCGCGGCTTAATCGCGGCGCCCGCACTCAGCCGTATAGGGGAACCGTATTTAAAGTGTACCTCCTGTCAACAAAAACTTTTTATATAATGTAGATAATACCATTATAGGTATATTTGTAATATGCATTGGTTAAAGGGGTACTCCGCCCCTGGCATTTTATCCCCTATCCATAGGATAGGGGATACGATGTTAGATCGCTGCGGTCCCGCTGCTGGGAACCCCGGGGATCACCGCTGCGGCACCCCACCATCATTACTGCACAGAGCGAGTTCGCTCTGTGCGTAATGACGGGCGATACAGGGGCCGGAGCAGCGTGACGTCATGGCTCCACCCCCTCATGACATCACGGCTTGTCCCCTTAATGCAAGTCTATGGCAGGGGGCGTGACGACTTGTATTGACAGGGGCGGGCCGTGACGTCACGGATTGCAAACTCACTTTATCCTGAAGCTAGTATTATTGAATACATAATTTATTCAGCATTACATACGATATGAGTGTAAATTGGGTATTGGTGAATGCAGAGTGATTTCAAAATCACAGCAAGGTCATCATTGCAGCTGATTCCTTAAGGAAAAGCTGCAATACAGCTCCACTGAATTAGAGCATGTTCACACGGCCGATTCAGTGCGGGATTCTGCTGCACTGTGCACACAGAGAAAATTCTATCTGCAGGAGGTGGAATCCAGATTTACACAACAGATGTTTCTGCCACGGAAATCCTGATTCCGTCCTCTGCAGACAGAATAGACTTGTGTATTCTTTCTGAGGATTTTGCTCAGAAGTGCATTGCTGTCTATGGGTTAGCGCATTTGGGATATCTAGTGCCTGCCGGAACATTTAGATGTGCGAAATGTCTGTCCGCGCTTTGCAGATAGACATTCTGCACATTTTCGGCCGTGTGAACCGGGTCTTACAAAAGATCTAACTGTTGTGCTGATCCACAGGACAATCCACGGCAGAAATCTCAGTAGCAGCTGCACATTTCTTCAGCAGAGTTTCTAAAAAAAAAAAATAAAATACTGGATTTGCCTTGGGTAAATTCTTAATAATGGGAACATGGCCTATATCTGCAGCATGCCATTTACTATGAGATATCGTAATGACGTGTTCTGAGTTATCCTCTGTAAGCTGTCGACTAGGGAAACTATGACTTTTTCTACTTTCTACATATATGTGTATGGAGGTTATTGGTTGTGTAAAGTAGAAGTAGGGCTGGGCTGTATACCGGTTCATACCGAATACTGACATTTTTGTGCTGCACGATATGAATTTTAACCCATACCGCAATACCGGTTTGGCCCCTCCCCCTCGGGAATGAATGAGCCCAGCGCTGCGCTGTCCCCACATCGGGGAACTAATCACAAGTCACCTGCGAGCGCTGTTCTGCCCCCCCAATTAATTATCAGCCCAGCGCTGTCCCCATCAGGGTAAATACTGATATGTCACCCGCATGCACTGCCCTCCTCATCCTCATGTTTGTTGCGGCCGCCGGCGCCGACACTCTATACCAGTGGTCTTCAACCTGCGGACCTCCAGATGTTGCAAAACTACAACTCTCAGCATGCCCGGACAGCCGTTGGCTGTCCGGGCATGCTGGGAGTTGTAGTTTTGCAACTTCTGGAGGTCGGTAGGTTGAAGACCACCGCTCTATACTGTGTGGTATCCCTATGCCCGGGCTTCAAAAAATAAACAAAATAAACTTTAACTCACCTCCCGTTGGTCCGGTACCGGCCTCATCTGCTTCCTAGTGAATGGAACGTCGGACAGCCGTCAGCCTATCACCGGCCGCAGCGATGTTCCGCCTCGGCCGCTGATAGGCTGAGCCCCCTGTCATGTAAGAAGCCGCGTGAGTTTATTTTGTTTATCTTGTGTCTGCGCCGGCAGCGGCAACAAACAGCACCAGGAGGGCAGCGGGCGACATGTGAGTATTTACCCCGATGGGGGCAGCGGTGGGCTGATAATTAATTTTTCTTGGGGGGGGGGGGGGGGGGCAGAATAGCGCAGCGCTGGGCTGATAATTAATTTTTGTTTGGGGGGGGGCAGAATAGCGCAGCGCTGGGCTGATTATTCATTTGGGGGGGGGAGGAAAAACCGTTACATACCGTGGAACCGCCGAAAGTTAAAAAAATACCGTGATACGCAGATTTGGTCATACCGCCCAGCCCTAAGTAGAAGTGATATATTAGATTATTATTTCGATTATTTAGGTGAGGTCTAGGTGGCATATTATGAAATGTGCTGGATGCTTGGACAATTATCAAAAAGTATATAAAACGTATTCTAAGAAATAAAAACTCTAAGAAGTTAACTTGCTGTCTTGTTGGATGGCGTGTTTTAGTATTATCACTACTTGTGCCGTACACTTGACTGGGTTTTGACATCTACTACAGCAGACCTGCCATTCCCTTGTTTTCTGATCTGGCTCAATGTCACTTCCTTGTGTTCTGTAATAATCTTGTGCTGGTAATAGTATGGTAGTATTTAAGCATTATGGTGACCTGGACGCTAGGGAAAGTCTCCAGTTGCACTACATGACAGCAGAAAGCTATACGTGAATGTGTAGTCTGCAAACATTGAGTTGTAAATGCAGAATACATTCCTGAGGCTGAACAGAAGCGATTTTCTGTTTGTGTAACTAAGGAAGCCATGGGCAGGGCCGTGCCATGTGAGTGACAATATCTTTTCAGTTGTTGATAGAATTGTATACACGCTGTTCTCAAGGAGCTGGCTGTGGGTTGCACAAACCTCTCTGACTCTGATGAAGCATACGTTTCTATTACGTTGAAATGCTTAGTCTATTATTACAGGGAAATGGTGACTCAGTGGTTTCCACCTGTATCATACAGTACTAGGTCCTTGGTTTAAAGCCCACAAAGGCCCACAAATCTTGCATTGATTTCTTCACATATAGTAACAAACTGATCAGTCATTTGGCTTCCTTTTGGAAGAAATCCTGGTATATGTGTATACAGTCATGACCGTAAATGTTGGCACCCCTGAAATCTTTCAAGAAAATGAAGTATTTCTCACAGAAAAGGATTGCAGTAACACACGTTTTGCTATACACGTTTATTCCCTTTGTGTGTATTGGAACTAAACTTAAAAAAGGGTGGAAAAAAAAGCAAATTGGACATAATGTCACACCAAACTCCGAAAATGGGCTGGACAAAACTATTGGCACCCTTAATTTAATATTTGGTTGCACACCCTTTGGAAAAAATAACTGAAATCGGTCGCTTACTATAACCATCAATAAGCTTCTTACACCTCTCAGCCGGAATGTTGGATCACTCTTCCTTTACAAACTTCTCCAGGTCTCTCTTATTGGAAGGGTGACTTTTCCCAACAGCAATTTTAAGATCTCTCTACAGGTGTTCAATGGGATTT
This sequence comes from Hyla sarda, assembly GCF_029499605.1. NCBI lineage: Eukaryota > Metazoa > Chordata > Amphibia > Anura > Hylidae > Hyla > Hyla sarda. Next base: position 329,381,246 of record NC_079191.1, read on the forward strand.
AGATCTTGACTCATTGCTGCCACTTCAGAACTCTCCAGCGCTTTGTTGCCATCCATTTCTGGGTGCTTTTTGATGTATGTTTGGGGTCATTGTCCTGCTGGAAGACCCAAGATCTCGGACACAAACACAACTTTCTGACACTGGGCTGTACAGTGCGACACAAAATCCATTGGTAATCGTCAGATTTCATGATGCCTTCCACACATCCAAGGCACCCAGTGCCAGAGGCAGCAAAACAACCCCAAAACATCATTGACCCTCCACCATATTTCACTGTAGGTACTGTGTTCTTTTCTTTGTAGGCCTCATTCCGTTTTCGGTAAACACTAGAATGATGTGCTTTACCAAAAAGCTCTATCTTGGTCTCATCCCTCCACAAGATGTTTTCCCAGAAGGATTTTGGCTTACTCAAGTTCATTTTGGCAAAATGTAGTCTTGTTTTTTATGTCTCTGTGTCAGCACTGGGGTCCTCCTGGGTCTCCTGCCATAGCTCCTGCCACTGTTTATTATTATTATTATTATTATTATTATTATAGGTAAATAAAGATCAGGCAATAAAGTATTTAGAGAAGTCCAAGAATTATACTAGCAGCCAATAAGAAACCAAGTTTGTCCAGTAGGTTCTCTGAGCAACTGAATCCCCCAAATAGAGAACTGTGATGAAGAAAAAAGGTGGAAGGGGGTGGGAAGCTGTTCAATTTGCTGTGAAGGTCAAAAAGGGGCCAGCATATTGCAGTCTTAAATCAACTCTTGGTCCCCGCCCCGACCAGCAGAACCAATCCAAACCTGGTCAGAACAGAACAGCTGCATCTAAAATGGTAAGTAACAGGGAGAGGGAAAGGGGAGAAGCAATGAACACATGGGGAGGGGGGACCTGATCCTGTGTTCCCCTAACCCTATTCTGGGTGGCGGGTCCTGGACAAGGGTTACATACAACACTTGTGCATGAGGCCTTATAGGTTGTCAAACACATTCGGGGAGATTTATCAAAACCTGTGTGGAAGAAAAGTGGGGCAGTTGCACATGGCAACCAATCAGATTGCTTTTTTTGTTTTTACAGGCCTATTTAAAAATAAAAGAAGCTGTCTGGTTGCTGTGTGCAACTGCACCACTATTTTGATAAATATCCCCCATTGACCCTTGTCAGTACAGAGCAGGGTGGGAGTTGGTAAGTGAGAGGCCAATCATGATGGGACCAAAGGCTTTTGAAAAATGAAAGAAGCAATCTGATTGGTGCTATGCAAAACTGATCATTTTTTTTCCTTTGCACAAGTTTTGATAAATCTCCTCCATTGTATTTTATTTCAGCGTGCTAAAGGTAATAGCTGATATTCTCCAAGCTGTTCATTGTCAGAAATGAGCAATAATTAATAATGCACGTCAATGTGATCTGGTTACAGCAGCTTCTTACTGCTTCTGCAATACTTCCAGCATGGTCAGTGCTCCCAGGCACGCTTTTCACTTTAATAGGATTATATAATACATGTACTTTTGTGTGACTCAATAGTGAGACAGATATGAAAAGGCAGCTTTATGCTCTATTTTCCTGCGTATGCTACAGAAACTTTGGTGCCTTATACTGTGTACACTCTTTTAGCAGTAGGATACCTAATATCCCATTAGCATCTCCTCTAATAAACATTTCCTTAAATTACTGAACATTGTAGAGGTTTCTTTGCTGATTGAAATAACTAACCTGACATTTTTCTAGGGTTTGTAATGTTAAAGGGGTTATCTGACTTTGAATATTGACAAAAGTTCGGGCCATTTTACACAGGCTGACGGGCTCCCAATAACAAGTATCAATCTTGGTAAATGCCCCTCATATACTGAGCCTTGATGAGATTAACAATAAAAACAAGCAATCTCCAGGTAGCAGAGCGGGATCAATGGAAGCGCTGGGACCAGATAAGAAGTTAAAAGGATTTATTTCCCATAATGCAACGCGTTTCACGGTCACCCGCTTCCTCAGGCATCATGCCTGAGGAAGCGGGTGACCGTGAAACGCGTTGCATTATGGGAAATAAATCCTTTTAACTTCTTATCTGGTCCCAGCGCTTCCATTGATCCCGCTCTGCTACCTGGAGATTGCTTGTTTTTATCGTGATTTTATTTCAGCGGGACGAAGCTGCAGAGACCCTTTGATGATACACCCTGTTGCATTGTTGTACTTGGTTGGAGTACAACTTCATGTGGCAAGCGCAATTCACACTTAGCGTTACCAACTCACCTTTGGTGTTACACTACGGAGCGCATCCGTTTGTGCTTTTTTTGATGAGATTAAGGCTAGCTGGGTGTTCGTGTGGCTCTAAACTTTATCATTGCTGTCCTAGGGCCTGTATAAAAGGGCCAGCGATTTGTCAGCTGATGGGATCTTTTGTTGTTATCAGTCACATGTGTAAACAGTGGATGTTCAGCCAGCAATGATAAAGTTTAGAGCCACACGAACAACCCAGCTAGCCTTAATCTCATCAAGGCTCAGTATATGAGGGGCATTTACCAAGATTGATACTTGTTATTGGGAGCCCGTCAGCCTGTGTAAAAGGGCCCTAACTTTTTAAACTCTAGAGAAATGTCAAGTTACCTATTTGACATTTTGGACAAGTTGCAAGGGGTATGCAAAATACTACAGACACACTAATAGACAAGGGCAACCAGTGAACTAATTTAACTCAAACTTCAGACGTTATCTTCATTCCATGATTTATATGTTTCTTTACATGGTTCAATACAAAAGTTTTTTTCTGCCATAACAATGCCTCTGTGGAGGTATTACAGACCCAGCCACTACTCAGTCTGGACGCAACGTTTCAGGGAACCTCCCCTTAGTCATGCATGACCAGGAGTCGAACTGACACAGAAAAAAACTAAAATGGGAAGAGTTGCCCCTATTCTGTGTTTTTGACCCATTCCTGGTTTTGGTTAAAATATTGATCAAAATGCTGCCAAATTTCTGACCAAAATACTATGTGTAAACAAAGCCTAAACTATCTTACTCCAGAATGGTGCCATTAAAAAATACAACTTGTCCCTTAAAGCAAAAAGAGTAGCCCTGATATGACTTTGTTGACTGTAAAAATTTTAAACTATGGCTTTTGAAATGTGGAGATGAAAAAGCAAAATAATCGCTGCATCATTTAGAACCAAACCAGGGCACAACCTTAAAGGGGTATTCGGGGCAAAAACATTTTATCCCCTATCTAAAAGGATAAGATGTCTGATCGCAGGGGGCCCACTGCTGAGACCCCCCGCGATCTCCCTGCAGCACCCGCATTCTATGCAAGTGCTGAATCTCCAGTTTCGGAAACCTCCGAGTTTTCGGGACTGGGGACGTGACGTCACGCCACGCCCCCTCCATTCATGTCTATGGGAGGGGGCGTGACGGGTGCTGCAGGGAGATCGCAGGGGGGGGGGGGTCTCAGCAGCCTGCCTATCCTTTGGATAAGGGATAAAATGTTTTTTTGCCCGGAATACCCCCTTTAACCCCTTAAGAACTCATTTGGACCTTAAGGGCTCAGACAATTCTATTTTTACGCTTTCATTTTTTCCTCCTCGCCTTCATAACTCTTTTATATTTTCATCCACAGACTAGTATGAGGGCTTGTTTTTTGCGTGACCAGTTGTCCGTTGTAATGCCATCACTCACTTTACCATAAGATGTATGGCGCAACCAAAAAATACTATTTGTGTGGGGAAATTGAAAAGAAAACCGCAGTTTTACACATTTTGGAAGGTTTTGTTTTTCACACTGTACAATTTACGGTAAAAATGACATGTGTTCTTTATTCTTTGGATCAATACAATTAAGATGATACCCATGATAATATACTTTTCTATTACTGTTGTGCTTAAAAATAATCGCAAACTTTTTAACAAAATTAGTACGTTTAAAATCCCCCTATTTTGAAGACCTCTTTCTTTTTCATTTTCCCTATAAGCGGCGGTGTGCGGGCTCATTTTTTGCGGCGTGATCTGTTCTTTTTATTGATACCATATTTGGTTATATAAAACTTTTAATAAATGTTTTTATCTATTTTTTTTGGGGGGGGGGAATAAAATCAGCAATTTTGGATTTTTTTTTTTTTTTACGTTAACACCGTTCACTGTACGGTATCATTAACATATTTTAATAGTTCGGATATTTAAACACGCGACGATACCAGATATGTATATACATTATTTATTTATTTTTTTTACACTATTTGGGGGTGAAATAGGAAAAATGGGACAATTTACATTTTTTTAGGGGAGGGTTTTTTCACAGTTTGTAATTTTTTTTTTTTTACTATTTTTATTTTTACACTTTAATAGTCCCCATAGGGGACTATTGATAGCAATCATTTGATTGCTAATACTTTTCAGTGCTATGCATAGGGCATAACACTGATTAGTGTTATCTGTCATCTTCTGCTCGATCGCAGGACCAGAGCAGAAGACCCATGGAAGGCAGCAGAGGCAGGTGAGGGGACCTCTGTCTGCCGTTCTGGATGATTGGATCTCCGCGGCAGCATTGAGGGCGATCCGATCATCCATTTTATTGACGGCAAAGCTGCGTGATCGCGGATGTCAGCCATTACCAACGGGTCCCTGGCTGCTATCAGCAGCCGGGACCTGCCGCACATGACCCAAGCATCGCTCAGATGCTCGCGGTTATGTATAGGACGTAAATGTACATCCTGGTGCATTAAGTACCAGCTCACCAGGATGTACACTTATGTCCTGCGTCGTTAAGGGGTTAAAGGGGTACTCCGTTGAAATTTTTTTTTTTTTAAATCAACTGGTGCCAGAAAGTTAAACAGATTTGTAAATTACTTCTATTTCAAAATCTTAATCCTTCTAGTACTTATCAGATGTTGTATGCTCCAGAGGAAGTTCTTTTTCTTTTTGAATTTCCTTTTCTGTCCCACCACAGTGCTCTCTGCTGACACTTCTATCCATGCCAGGAACTGTCCAGAGCAGGATAGGTTTGCTAAGGGGATTTGCTCCTAGTCTGAATAGTTTCTGACATGGACAGAGGTGTCAGCAGAGAGCACTGTGGTCAGACAGAAAGGAAATTAATAAAAAAGAAAAGGACTTCCTTTGGAGCATACAGCGACTGAAAGGATTAAGAGTTTTTAATAGAATTTACAAATCCGTTTAACTCTCTGGCACCAGTTGATAAAACCAGTTGATAAAAAAAAAAAAAAAAAAAGCGGAGTACCCCTTTAAGGTTTAAATCTCTCTGGATGGGGCTGGCTACTGCTTGCTCAGGTGTAGTGATTTTTCTATGATTGACAGCTCTCTGTAACATTACATGAAATGGTAGATTAGTAACATAAAGCTGCGAATGTTATCTGTCATTGAACCATATTTTATCGGTCACACTTAGCGCTTTCACTGTGTGAATGAGTGTTTACATATGAATATTATCCTCATAGAAAGACTAAATAAGTAAATACAAAGCTGTCAATAAATCAAGTGTTCACACCTTAGTAAATATGTGTATATTAATACTGCTAAGCGGCTGAAATAGCTGCAAATATATAGATGTCTCAAAGAAAGAAGAAATGATTCATAAGTTGTTTCTAGTGCCACCTATTGGTAGGAATTGCTTTGGTGATTCCTATGGTGCTGGCTGTGTGAGAATCCTTTAGGGCCTATTCACACATACAGTATTCTGCGCAGATTTCAATGTAAACTGACTGAATACAGCTTCAAATCCTGCGCTTCAAATCTGAGCAGAATTCTGTATGTGTGAATAGACCCTCAAGGTAGCTCTCTGGGGATAATGGCTGGTCTTGTAGGGACTGCGAGCTAGAGTAAGGAGAGTCCCTGGCCCCTGGGAAAAGCTATGCAAAATATCTCTTTTAACGAAGGAAAGAATTGTCTAGTGCCACCTATAGGAGGAGAGCGAAGTTGCACCCATTTTCTCAGGGAGCATTGCCTGTACACTCTAGCTGCTGGTCTCCACAAGGAGAAATAGCACCACTCAAGAGGTTTATTTCTTTATTAGTTTCAGTTTCACTTCTTTGGCAGTTTTATTATTGACAGACAATTAAATATATTAATGAAATTAAATGAAGTGGAAGATTACGTCCTACTGCCCTCTATCTTGTGAGACAGTGAAAAAAAGCAAGCCTGCCACCCGAATAATTCTCTCCTCTAAACTACACATGGTACCAGCACTTCTCTTATATAGATGACTCAGGTGGTCTACACTAGGGGGTGTGGATTAAGACTACCTGGCTCGTCCCCTTGCTAGGGAGCAATGTGGAATACCAATGCTGAGATTATGTTTATCTCTGTTTTATAGGTCCTTCACTCATCAGATTCTTCATTTTATATATTCAGTACAACCACAGTGCAGGCCATGGTGCCAGGGCACCCACTGATGTCAATGGATAGATACTGGCCTTCAGAACTAGTGTGGCTCAGGTCTCTAGATAATAGACAGGCATTGCTGTTTTAATACAGCATACCCAAGGAAGATACAGTGGTCCCTCAACATACGATGGTAATCCGTTCCAAATGGACCATCGCATGTTGAGGGATTCCTGCAATGTAAAGTATAGGACAGTGGTCTACAACCTGCGGACCTCCAGATGTTGCAAAACTACAACACCCAGCATGCCCGGACAGCCATCCGCAGGTTGTAGACCACTATTAGACGAAGTTGTACTCACCTGTCCCCGCCGCTCCGGACCGTCACCGCTCGTCACCGATGCCCGGGATGTCGCCGTCCATCGCTGTCGCCGCGTCCCCGACGCTCCGGCAAGGCCTCTGCTTCCCCAGCATCCGCGCTCTCCGTCGCCGCCATCACGTCGCTACGCACGCCGATTCTATTGGATGACGGGACGGCGTGCGCAGCGAAGTGATGACGTTGATGGAGAGCGCCGATGATGCAGGGGATCCCGAAGAGGACGCACCGTAGCCCTGAGGACAGGTGAGTGACCATCCCCGGAGCTCACGGGGCACCGTAAACGGCTTTTCGGCGGCTGCTGAAGCAGTCTGCGCTACTGGATAGCCGTTTATGCGATGGCCCCGACATAAAAATGCATCGTATGTAGATGCTGCCTTCAACATGTGATGGCCTCTGAGAGGCCATCGCATGTTGAAATAATCGTATGTCGGGGCCACGTAGGTCGAGGGGTCACTGTATACAGTAGAGTTGGTTGTATAAACCTTGGTGCTAGTTCTTCATCTTTCTTGCTATAAATTATATGATAATTTGATTCTGCAGGTCGGTATGATTAATGCGATACCTCATTTATGTACTTTATTTTTTTGTTTATCATACTTATACTATAAAAACTTTTGTTGCTAATATAAGGTTAATTTGTTTGCAGATGATCTCCTGCTGATGCTGACTGAGCCTCTAGTGTCTTTGCCGAATCTTTTTGGCATCCTTAAAGGGGTACTCCGCCCCTGGCATCTTATCCCCATAAGATGTTAGATCGCCGTGGTCCCGCTGTTGGGGACCCCGGGGAACGCCACTGTGGCACCCCGCCATCATTACTGCACAGAGCGAGTTCGCTCTGTGCGTAATTACGGGCGATACAGGGGCCGGAGCAGCGTGACGTCATGGCTCCGCCCCTCAAGACATCACAGCCCGTCCCCTTAATGCAAGTCTATGGCAGGGGGCGTGATGACCGCCACGCCCCCTCCCATAGACTTGTATTGACGGGGGCGGGCCGTAACATCACGAGGGGCGGAGCCGTGACGTAACAATGCTCCGGCCCCTGTATTGCCCGTCATTACGTGCAGAGCGATCTCGCTCTGCGCAGTAATGATAGCGGGGTGCTGCAGGAGTGATCCCCGGGGTCCCCAGCAGCGGGACCGCGGTGATCTAACATCTTATCCCCTATCCTTTGGATAGGGGATAAGATGTCTAGGGGCGGAGTACCCCTTTAATACTTTTTCCGCTCATTTGGGCCTGAATGTAAATGCTCATAAATCACAGGCGCTGTACTGTCATGTTCCTCCCTCTGTAAGGCAGCTTATCTCTCTTAACTTTGGATTTCGAGACTCCTCTCATGGCCTTTCTTATCTTGGTAAAACACTTACTCCTTCATTGTCCACACTGTATGGTAGTAACTATATTCTGCTCTATCGTACTATTAGGGCGGACTTAGCTACGTGGTCCTATGCTTACCTGTCATGGCTGGGGAGGGTTAATGTTATAAAAATGGTTATTCTTCCGAGACTTTTGTACCTTTTCCGCTCCCTTCCCGTCCCGGTGGTTAGGTCCGATCTCCTATCCTTGCAAAATGATGTCTTTAAATTTATCTGGGCTTCTAACAAACCCAGGATTGCTCGGAATGTGATGCATTTCCATAAATCGCTGGGCGGATTATCGGTCCTTAACTTCCTGAAATATTATTACGCCACACGCCTGGCTCAGCTGGCCTTAACTAACCTAGTTATGGGCACCCCTAAGTGGGTATTCCTGGAGAACTCCTTGTTGGCACCATACTCCTATGCAGCCTTCATGTGGTCCTCGTGCCCAGTCTCTACCCTCCTCGGCTCTAGTGGCTCTTTATTCATTGTCTCTCTGGCGTCAGGTTTGCTTCAAATTCTCCCTGCAATCTTCAGTCTCCCCTCTTCTCCCACTGTTCTCTAATCCTCTTTTTCCTCCTGGTCTCTCTCCTACAAACTTTTCCTGGTGGATTTCAGCCAAACTTACTAAACTCTATGATTTTCTCATGTGAAATATACTTCCTACATTCGAAACTTTCAGATTGTCCCATGCAGTTCCCACTAGTGAGTTGTTCAGAGAACGCCAGATTTTCTCATTTATTCGTGCCCAGGCTCTTCACTTCCCGCTTTGAATCCTACTTTCTTTGAAGCTCGCTCTCTCTCTATACTCCTGATCGGCCTGGCCTGCTGTCCTTACTCTACTCTCATCTAAATGCTCCGCCAGTTGACACTAAATTAAAATTTATGTTAGCGTGGGAAAATGATCTACATACCACTATGTCGCTTGCACAATGGCGTGAAGGCTGTGCAGTACAGGGCAGGGGCAATTGGCAGGTGTCCTTGATGGAAACAGCTCTCAAAGTCCTTCATCGGACCTATTTGGTTCCTATGAGATTACATGCTATTTACCCTTCCGTATCCTCACTATGTTTTCGTGCTTGTGGCATGAGGGGTACAATTTACCATACGTGGTGGTCCTGTCCAATAGTCTCTACGTTTTGGTCGCACATTTTGGACCTTATTGAGTCTGTCTTATCTGTGAAAGTTCCCCGGACACCTGCCTTCTGCCTACTGGGCTACAGACCAAACAGGACGAGACAGAAGTTAAATATTTTTGCTCAATATATCCTGCTGGCTGCTAGAATACATATCGCAACTCAATGGAAACAATCTGTACGGAGAGTGGGGGATGTAGTCTCTAGGATTAATCTTATATTGCTATATGAAAAACTGTCTGCTATTAGGGAAGATGTGGTGAATACTTTTACTGCTCTATGGGACCCCTGGCTGTCCTCTAATCACTGCCCCGATAGGACTCGTTGTCTGTCTCTTTATTAACCCCTTCTGTATGTATTCCTGCAGGTGTCGGCCACTTCCAGATTGCTTTCGCTCGGCTTCATTATTTTGTATCTTTATGTTTTTGTAACTGACAGTCGTACTTTTATTACCTACTATTGTTCTGGATGCTAATTTTATACATATGACTTGCTTATGTACCGATGTACGTTCTGTGTGTTAATCCTGGTCTATGGACTACTGTTCTTTATACTTTGGAAGCTGTCTTTTTGTCATGTCTGCTCGCTTCTATCAATTAAAAGCTTTATGGTTTGACTATTAAAAACGTTTGTTGATAAGAAAAATGTTTGTATGTCACCATTTTCTGAGAGCCGTAATTTTATATTTTTTTTCTACTGAAAACATTGTGTGAGGGCACATTATTTTTGGGATGAGTTGTCGTTTTTAGTAGTACCATTTGGGGGTACATGCGACATTTTGATCACTTTTTATTTTTGTTTTAGAGATGCCGCAGTAACAAAGCGGTAAATTTGGCAAGTTTTTTATTATTATTTTTTTAAAGTGTACATAATACGGGGTAAATAATGTGATTGTTTTATTGTTTGGGTTATTACAGATAAAAAAAAATAATGGGGAAAGGGGGATTGTGTTTATAATTTTTTTTATTTATATTTATTGTTTTATTTTATTTACTTATTTTTGACACTTATAATACACTGCAGTACAGATCTATACTGCAGTGTATTATGCCTGACAGTGAACACTGATAACAGCTGTTCACTGAGGTGCATAGCATTGCAGGGTTTCATTGGAGAACAGAGGGAGCTCACTTCCTCGATCACCGGCGATTAGTGCCGGTGCCGGGGTTAACTGTCAGGATCGGAGCTCCGCTCCTGACAGTTGCAGAGGGTGCCCAGCGATATGCGATTACCGGCCCCTGCCGCTGATCACCGCCCGCACATCTGCGGCGCTGTGATCGTGAATGGATGTGATTGTACGTCCATTTGCAGGAACGCACAGAAAAAATGGACGTACAATTACGTCCATTTGCGGCAAGGGGTTAAACACTGTTATACAGGCTGTGCGCTCACTACTATACATTGTAGCAGATGGTAATTTCTTCAGTGTTGTCACATGAAAAGATATAATAAAATTATTTACAAAAATGTGTCTGTGGGTGTGTGTGTGTGTGGGGGGGGGGGGGTGTACATACTTATGTGAGATAATGTACTAGAATAAATTTCACTTATCTTCGTACCCTGAATACACACTTTCTTGCCTCTCCTCCTAACATTTCACTACCAAAGTGTATATCATATTAAAGAGGGATTTCCATTTTAAACATTTATGAGACAGTAACTCTTCTTTGGGATAGTAAGTATCTTTATGTTAAACAGATTTCCCACTCAATTTCTGTAACTCCCATAGAATTATATAGACAATTTCATACACAAATATGGTCCCTGTTGTCTAGATAGGTGAGGGTTACAGAAGTGGGAATGACACCTTTCAGACCTTTTCTGACCTATCTACTCTTGTTGGTTCAGATCAATGGCTTCTTTGTTTGGTCCTTTATCTGAACTACCGGGAGTCATGTTCTCCATTTTTCTGCAGTGTTCCTGGTGCCACCAGCATATCTATGCCTCCTGTTTGTTAGGCAGGTGGTTAGAGCTGGTGAAAGTGGACTTTCCAGATCAAATGAATATAAACTCCATGCAAATGTTGCTCTTTACATTAAAGGGGTATTCCAGGCAAAACCTTTTTTTATATATATCAACTGGCTCCGGAAAGTTAAACAGATTTGTAAATTACTTCTATTAAAAAATCTTAATCCTTCCAATAGTTATTAGCTTCTGAAGTTTTCTGTCTAACTGCTCAATGATGATGTCACGTCCCGGGAGCTGTGCATGATGGGAGAATATCCCCATAGGAACTGCACAGCTCCCGGGACGTGAGTCATCAGAGAGCAGTTAGACAGAAAACAACAACTCAACGTCAGAAGCTAATAACTATTGGAAGGATTAAGATTTTTTAATAGAAGTAATTTACAAATCTGTTTAACTTTCCGGAGCCAGTTGATATATATGAAAAAAAAGTTTTGGCCTGGAATACCCCTTTAACACACTGGAGGAGATTCACAAAAAACCTGCTAAGAGGAAACGTGTAGCAGTTACCCATAGCAGCCAATCAGAATGCTTAGATTATTTTTTATAAAAGCCTTTAAAAAAGAAAGAAGCAATCTCTCTGATTGCTATGGGCAAGTGCTGCACTTTTCCTCTGCGCAGGTTTTGTTAAACCTCTCCCATTGTACCTCTGTTCTTCAGGGCAGTAGTGCTAACATCCGAGCCCTCATACTGCCCTCATATACACTGTCACTGCCTGCTAGCAATTTCATTACAATGGGAAATACAAAACACATGAAGCAAATTTGGTATATACTCAAGACTTGTTTCAGAATTGTCACTTTAGATATCACATTTATTTGATAATGCTGGAGGGTTTAGAAAAAAAGGACCCATCTTCTATGATGCTTCTGGTCCATTCATAGTAACAGTTGCTATGGTAAAAAAAAAGCGCAGTTCATGTGATGTGCAGTTTCAAAGCAATAAGTATAGACTTTATTACTAGAGAAATCTCTGGTTACTGCCCTTCATTTAGCAATATACAGATTTGACATTGAATTAGCCTTGCTGTATGGTAGAAAATTGTCAGCTCCCCAGTACAGTTAGCGCATATATGCTGCTAAATTCTACTGCATGAATGCTGTATATATTAACTATTTCCGTCAGGATATTTATGACATATTCACAGGATATGCCATCATTTGTCTGATAGATTGAGGTACCACCTACAGGACCAGTGTCTATCTCAAGATTGGAATCCCAATGGCTTCTGGAGGTGCTCACAAAGTCAAAAACAGCCATGTAGCTCCTCTAGAGGTTAATTGGAGTAAACACAGTAGCATGCTTGACTGAAAACAACAAAACCTTATTTATGTGTTTGGTAGTTACGTAAACTGTGTAAAACAGCCTGTTACCTTTTTAAACAAATAGCGGACAGAGGTCTTTAACCCTCCTCTGGCACGCAGAATCTCTGATCTTCTTGTGCGATCTGTCTAGGCAGGCTGTACAAGGAGATTTTACCAATAAGAATCAATGATCCAATGGTAGTGTTCAGGTCTCCCTATTGAAATAACACAGAATGTTTTACTCTGGGAACCTTTTTAGCAAACAATTAAAACTTTACTTTTATTATGCTTCTTAAAAATGATTAAATATATATTCACATAGAACACACCTTATTATAAACGGTCCGCCACCACTACCACATTTAAAGTGCAGAAAGCAGTTCAGATTGTCACACACTGCACTCCGGCCACAAGCACCGGCTGTTATCGCATGGTCCCTGAATCCCCGACTGCCGGCGGGGCTGGGATTCACATCGTGGGACACAACCGCATGGGAATCCCAGCCCATGCTCCGCTGCCGCCGCCTCCTTTGTCTGAGCTCTCCTAAGCTCTGAAATTTAAAGGGCCAGTACGCCCATAGTTAGTTGTTAAACCACACACTAAATTATAAAGTCCCTGCACCTCCCACACTTCCCTGATGGATCTTCAGTGCCCCTAGCCTGAGATTAAGAGTTCCATATTGCCTGTTGCCTTACCCTTGTATCCAGACCTTCTGCTACGTTATTTGATTTTGCACCTTTGCCGCCGGCCTTGACCTTCTGCTACGTTTGACTATGCCACTGTCATATCCTTCAGTACCTCGCCTAGCCCAGCTACCTGTGTGGTCGAGCCTTGCGGCAGGCTCTGGTGAATACCAGCGGCACCTTAGACTCCGCTCCCCGATACGGTCCGAGTCATCAGCCACACAGGTAAGAGGATCCACATCCTGCTCCGTAACAGCAAGATCCGACCATGGATCCCGCTGGGGTTCCTCTGCCAGAAAACCCGGATCTCGCTTCCATCGTGGTGCTCCAGTCACAGCAGTTGGCCCAGCAGGCACAGCAGTTGAGCCAGTTATCCGCTCTGATACAGTAATTGTTCATCGCACAACAGCAACTGCCACAGCCTCAGCCTCCTCCTGCTCCAGTTCCTCCTCTGTGGGCGAGTATGCCATCCGATTTCGTACCCTGGCATCGGAGTTATCTAGGAACAAGGATGTCCTCGCTGCCCAGGAATTGCCATCTAACCTGAATGAACTTATACAGTTGGCATCCCGGATTGATATCCGTTTCTCTGAGCGCCATGAGGAGCTATGCCAAGAAAGGTCTGCACGTCCCCGGTGCTTTCCATTTGGCACCTGTCTTCCAGCAACCACCGCAATCTTTTTCATTGCCTCCCGCAGTGGAGGCTATGCAGGTGGATCGGTCTTGCCTGACCCTGCAGGAAAGAACTCGCCGACGAACTGAGAGTCTATGCCTATATTGGGCCAGTGCAGATCACTTCCCCAAAGTTTGTCCTCGCGTCCACAGTCACAGGGAAACGCTTGCACCTATGGTTTGTTGGGGAGGCCTCCCTAGGTGTTGATATCACCTCTCCACGCTTGAATTTGACAGTCCAGCTTTTTCTACCCTCCAAAGAGATTATCTCAGTTTTTCCCTTCCTGGACTCTGGCTCAATGGGAAAAAAATGTTATGCCTTCCTAGTGCATAGGCATTGCCTGCCAGTGTCCAGCTTGTTAAATCCCTTTTATATCTCTACAGTCAATTGTGAAAAACTGGACTGGACTGTGCTATATTGCACAGAACCATTGACTATGCAGGTTGGAGTCTTGCATAAGGAAAACTTGTCCCTCTGTTTTCTCTTTCACTGTACTTCTCCTCTCTGGCTTGGCCTACCTTAGTTGAAACTCCATGTTCCGCAGTTGGATTGGAAAACTGGAGACGTTCTTCACTGGGGTCCGCAGTGCAACAACCACTGTATTCATATACGTTTGTCTAAATTGGAACCATCATCTTGTCCTCTGCCTTGTATGCCTTCGTTCCTTCAGGACTTTGCTGATGTCTTCAGTGAAAAGCAAGCTGAAGTTTTACCACCACATCGTCCTTACAATTGTCCTATTGACTTACTACCCGGCACCACACCTCCCAGAGGCAGAATCTACCCGTTGTCTGTTCCTGAAACTCAGGCCATGTCAAATTACATCCAAGAGAACCTTCAAAAGGGATTTATTAGGAAGTCCTCTTCCCCTGCCAGAGCAGGGTTCTTCTTCGTGGAGAAAAAAGACGGGTCTTTGCGACCTTGCATCGACTACCGAGGCTTGAATAAAATTACGGTAAAGAACTGCTACCCACTTCCTTTTAAGCTCTGAGTAATTTGATCGTCTGCGAGGTGCCAAAATGTAAGCAATAGCCGATCCACAGAGCATTGGGAAGGAAGGGTAAGACCCCAGGGATTGATGGCATTTAATGTTTAAATGCCGTGATCACTATTGATTGCAGCGTTTAACCATTTTAGTGACTGACATCAGCCAGCTCCGATGTCAGTCAATACCTGCAGATGTCGGCTGCTGATAGCAGGCCCATTGCTATCAGCAGCTGACATCTGCCAGTATTGATGGACATTGAAGCTGGCTCCAATGTCAGTCACTGAAATGGTTAAACGCCACGATCAATAGTGATCACGGCATTTAACCCCTTAACGACCATGGACATATATTTACATCCGTGGCCGGCTCTTGTTATGTAAAGCGTGCTCAGCTCGTATCAGCAACGAGGACCCGCGGCTAATACCGGACATCGACGATCAGGCTGATGTCCGGTATTAACCCTTTAGACGCCGCGATCAAAGGTGGTCCCGGTGTCTAAAACGGGAGAATACACTGCCGTTAGCTCAGCGGAGCTGTTCAGGTCTGCCACGGTGAAATAGTGGTGTCCCGAACAGCTGAGATGACAGCAGGAGGGTGCTTACTTTCCTTCTGCCGTTCGATCGGTGCTCCATTGCTTTAGGCCTGAGATCCAGGCTTGAGCAATCGAGCACAGATAACACTGATCAATGCTATGTTATGGCATAGCATTGTTCAGTGTATGCAATCTAAGTATTGTGTGGGGGACAAAAAAAAGTGTAAAAGAAGTTTTAAAAAAAAGTTAATAAATGGGATTTAACCCCTTCAGTAATTGAAGTTTGAATCACTCCCCTTTTCCCATATAAAATAAATAAATATATATATATGTGTGTGTGTAAATAAAAATTAAACATATGTGGTATCGCCGTCTGCGTAAAATATAACTATAAAAATATAATGTCAATTAAACCGCATGGTTAATGGCGTACACGTAAAAATTCCAAAGTCGAAAATTGCCCTAAAAAAAGGTATAACAAGTGATCAAAAAGTCCCATCAAAACAAAAATGGTACCGCAAAAAAACTTCAGATCACGGTGCAAAAAATTTGCCCTCCTACCACTCCGTATATGAAAAAATAATAACGTTTATAGGGATCAGAAGAGGATAATTTTATACATACAAATTTTGGTGCATGTTATAGTCTTTTTAGTTTTTTTTTTTAGTAGTAAAATAAAATAAAACCTATATAAATTGTGTATCCTTGTAACCATATGGACATACAGAATAAAGATATGGTGTAATTTTTACCGAAAAGTGCACTGCATAGAATCAAAAGCCCCCAAAATCACATGATTGGTGTCATTACAAAGTACAATTGATGGCGCAAAAAACAAGCCTTTGGAATTTTTTTTTATGGGTCTATAGGTGCAAAATTGAAAGTTTTCTGATTTTTAGAAGGTGAGGTGGAAAAATGGAAAAAACTGGTCCTTAAGGGGTTAAACATTAAATGCCATTAATTCCCCCCCACCACCCCACCCCACCCCACCCAACCAAGGGGTTCAAATAAACTTTAGACCTATCTAACTGATTTCCTAAATTGTCAGACAAACTATAAACATATCTCGGACATGGGACATATGAAGAATCTTAAAATGGTGTGGGACCAGGTCGCCCTTAGCTATTTAAAGGGGTATTCCAGGAAAAAACATTTTTATATATCAACTGGCTCCAGAAAGTTAAACAGATTTGTAAATTAGGGATCGACCGATATCGTTTTTTTAGGGCCGATACCGATAATCGGTGTAGGTTAGGGCCGATAGCCGATAACTTATACCGATATTTCGGTACAAGTTATCGGCTATTTAACCCCCCGCGACACCGCTGCAGATCATTGATTTAAAGCGGGCGCTTTAAATCAATGATCTGCAGTGGCTTTTGCGGGGCCGCCGCCACCACCACCCGCTTCTCTCCCTCTACCTGTCGGGTATGGGCAAAAATCCATACCGGTGTACCGCCCAGCATCACGGTGGGGGGTGCGACGCGGTGCGGTGGGTCGGGGGTGCGGTGCGGCGGGTCGGGGGGGGGGGTGGCGGTCGCGGTGCGGGGCATTATCGGCTTATCGGCAAGGTAATTGCCGATACCGATAATGCCCAAAATCGTGATTATCGGCCGATAATATCGGCCATATCGATAATCGGTCGATCCCTATTGTAAATTACTTCTATTAAAAAATCTTAATCTTTTTCTGTCTAAATCCTCTCTGATGACACCTGTCTCGGGAAACGCCCAGTTTAGAAGAGGTTTGCTATGGGGATTTGCTTCTAAACTGGGCGTTTCCCAAGACAGGTGTCATCAGAGAGGATTTAGACAGAAAAGAACAACCTTAACTTCAGAAGCTCATAAGTACTGAAAGGATTAAGATTTTTTAATAGAAGTAATTTACAAATCTGTTTAACTTTCTGGAGCCAGTACACTTCCTGCTGCTGTCTAAAGGGGGGCCCTTCTGTCTACAGGGGGGGAGGGGGGCTGCTGTCCAAACGGGGGGCCCTGCTGCTGCTTCTGTCCAAACAGGGGCCCTGCTGTCTACAGGGGGGGAGGGGGAGCTGCTGTCTAAATGGGGGGCCCTGCTTCTGCTGTCTAAAGGGGGGGCCCTGCTGCTGTTTAAATGGGGGCCCACTGTCTAAAGGGGGGGCTGTGGTCTACAGGAGGGGGCTGCTACTAATGTCTACAAGGGGGGGGGGGCTGCAGTCTACAGGGGGGCTGCTGTCTATAGGGGGGCTGCTACTAATGACTGCTGGGGGGCTGCTGCTAATGTCTGCAAGCGGATACTACCTACTATTAAAGACAATCTTACAGCAGAGTCGCCTGCACTAACTTGAATTTATAGGTAGATAGTGCAGGTGACCAGGTTTCTACAGCTGCTCACCATGTGGTCATCGGTCTCGCCACCAATGCAAATTCCCTGTTCTGTCCAATGGAGAAGAGAGAAATCTTGTCTCATACTACAGCAGCCGCCTCCATTGCATACAACAAGGAACCCACATGTCATACGATAAGCAGCGCCAGAAACCGGGTCACCCTGGTGTCAGATTCCCTTTTAAAATAAAAGTACTCGTACTTGGTATCGGCGAGTACTAGAATTAAAGTATTGGTACTCGTACTCGGTCTTAAAAAATGTATCGGGACATCCCTACAAATTTTGCTGAAATGGTTTTTGGGGGGCATGTCACATTTAGGAAGCCCCTATGGTGCCAGAACAGCAAAAAAAAAAAAAAAAAAACACATGGCACACTATTTGGGAAACAACACCCCTCAAGGAACGTAACAAGGGGTACAGTGAGCCTTAACACCCCACAGGTGTTTGACAAAGTTGGGTGTGAAAATGAAAAATTTGATTTTTTTTTCACAAAAATACTGGTGTTACCCCAAATTTTTCATTTTCACAAGGGGTAATAGGAGAAAATGCCACCCAAAATTTTTAACCCCATATGTGAAATACCCCATATGTGGATGTAAAGTGCTCTGCGGGTGAACTACAATGCTCAGAAGAAAAGGAGAGCCATTGGGCTGTTGGAGAGAGAATTTGTTTGGAATGGAAGTCGGGGGCCATGTGCGTTTACAAAACCCCCATGGGCACAGAACAGTGGACCACCCACATGTGACCCCATTTTGGAAACCACATCCCTCACAGAATTTAATAAGGGGTGCAGTGAGCATTTACACCCCACTGTCGTTTGGCACAGTGGGCTGTGCAAATGAAAAATTTAATTTTTCATTTTCATGGAACACTGTTCAAAAATGCTCACTGCACCCCTTATTACATTCTGTGAGGCGTGTAGTTTTTTACATGGGGTCACATGTCCATTGTTCTGGCACCATGGGGGATTTGTAAACGCACATGGCCTTCAATTCCAGACAACTTCTCTCTCAAAAGCCCAATGGCGCTCCTTCTCTTCTAAACATTGTAGTGTGCTGCACCAGAAGAAATGGTGTTACCAATTTGGTGGGTCTTTTTCTGTTACCCCTTGTGAAAATGAAAAATTTGGGATAACACCAGCATTTTTGTGAAAAAAAATTTTCATTTTATTTTCACGTCCAGCTTTAATGAAAATTCTTCAAACACCTGTGGGGTGTTAAGGCTCACTATACCCCTTGTTATGTTCCGTGAGGGGTTAAGTTTACAAAATGGGGTCACAACTGCTGTAACGATTAGCCACCCCTGTGCAAATCGCCTCAAAGGTACATGGCGATCTCACTCCTGAACCTTGTTGTGCACCCCGCAAAGCATTTTACGTCCACATATTTCTGTACTCAGGAGAATTTGCATTACAAATTTTGGGGGTCTTTTTTTCCTTTTATCCTCTTGTGAAAATGAAAAGTATGGGGCAACACCAGCATGTTAGTGTAAAAAATTGAAAATTTTTACAATAACATGCTGGAGTAGACCCCAACTTTACCTTTTCATAAGGATTAAAAGAAGAAAAAGCCCCCAAAATTTGTTATGAGTACAGAAATACCCCATATGTGGCCCTAAACTGTTACGTTAAAATACGATAGGGGGCTGAAGTGAGAGAGCGCCATGCACATTTGAGGCCTAAATTAGGGATTTGCACAGGGACGGACCCGGATGCAAGAATTACACTTGCCTCCGATACCAAAATTGCTCTACAGCAGTGTTTCCCAAACAGGGTGCCTCGAGCTGTTGCAAAACTCCCAGCATGCCTGGATAGTCAATGGCTGTCCAGCAGTCCAGCATCTGTTGCAAGACTACAACTCCTAGCATGCTCTTTGGCTGTCCGTGCATGCTGGGGTTTGTAGTTATGCAACAGCTGGAGGCATACTACTACAACTGATTGTTACTTTGTTACTTAACTCAGTGTTTCGCAACCAGTGTGCCTCCAGCTGTTGCAAAACTACAACTCCCAGCATGTACGGTCTGTCAGTGCATGCTGGGAGTTGTAGCTTGCAACAGCTGGAGGTACACTGGTTGTGAAACACTGAGTTAGGTAACAAACTCTGTGTTTTGCAACCAGTGTGCCTTCAGCTGTTGCAAAAGCTACAACCTTCAGCATGCATGGACAGCCGAAGGGCATGCTGGGAATTATAGTTATGCAACAGCTAGAGGCATACTACTACAACTTCCAGCATGCCCTTTGGCTGTCCATGCATGCTGGGGGTTGTAGTTATGCAACAGCTGGTTGCAAAATACAGAGTTTGTTACTTAACTCAGTGTTTCGCAACCAATTTGCCTCCAGCTGTTGCAAAACTACACCTCCCAGCATGTACGGTCTATTAGTTGTTTGCAACAGCTGGAGGCACATTGGTTTAGAAACACTGAGTTAAGTAACAAACTGTGTTTTGCAACCAGTGTGCCTTCAGCTGTTGCAAAATGACAGCTCTCAGCATGCACTTACAGCCAAAGGGCATGCTGGGACTTGTAGTAATTCAACAGCTGGAGGCACGCTACTGCAACTCCCAGCATGCCTTTTGATAGTTTGTGCATGCTGGGGGTTGTAGTTATGCAATTGCTGGAGGCACACTTTTTATAGAAAAAATGTGCCACCAGCTGTTGCATAACTACAGCCCCCAGCAGGCACAAACTACCAAAGGGCATGCTGGGAGTTGTAGCTGTGCCTTCTGCTGATGCATAACAACAAGTCTCAGCATGCCCTTTTGTGCATGCTGGGAGTTGTTGCTAAGCAACAGCAGGAGTCATAGCTTTACCTCCTGCTGCACACACCAGATCCTGCCTACTGCCGCCACCGCTGTCTCAGCTGGCTCTCGCCCTCTAGAGTAGGGGCTGTGTGGGTGCCCTAAGGGACACCCCCACAGCAGGAGTCCTAATTCGTCGGCCGGTAACGGCAGCACTCCTGCTGCTATAGGGGGATAGGTGCCGTGTCGGACGGCATCTATCATCCTTTTTTTTTTCTGGGTCACCGGGGACCTGATTTGCGGCTATTGCCAACATGGGGCGGGTGGTGTGGGTGAGTGAATGGAGCCAATTTGTTATACTACACACAACCTAAGGACAGGTGTGGTGCTGTATTTGAAAGACATTTCCTAGATTTTTCTATTTCTGGATAACCCCTTTAGGGTGCGTTCACACACTAGTAACTAGCAGCGGGTTTTCCGCTGCGAGTTACACTACCATTCATTTGAATTGGTCAGCGGACAGTCCGCATTTTCCTATTCCATCCTTTTTTTCCAAAAAAAGAGAAAACATTTTTCACTTACCTTCCTACGTTCCCCTGGAGCTCCGCAACAGCTGATCGGTCAGCCAGGCTGTCTATTACCTACTTCCCTTAGCCCAGTACATCATATGGCGCTTCAGCCTATCATCGGCCGAGGCGGGACATCGCTGCAGCCGGTGATAGTCTAAAGCGCCGTGTGACGTACCGGGCTAAGGGAAGTAGGAAGTAGACAGCCCGGCCGACCGATCAGCTGTTGCGGAGCTCCAGGGGAACGTAGGAAGGTAAGTGAAAGTTTGTTTTCTCTTTTTTTGCAGCCCGGGCAGGATGGAATAGGAAAAGTCTGCACCGGACATCTCCTTTAAACCAATGTAGCGTAAGTCGCAACGGGATTCCTGCAGCGGAAAACCTGCTGCTAGTAATAGCGTGTGAACACACCCTTAAACAGCATTTTAAGCTGAAACCAAAAGGCAAATGATGAGATGTGTGTATTTTGTGAAGGCTTCATTGTAACCATTATGATTGCTACATTATTACTGTGATATCATATTCAGAAATGAGAAAATATGGATGATCTGAAATCTGTAAAGTGCACCACATGGGCTGTCGGCTTTCCCCAGAGTAGCTCTAGTTTTACTAAGAAGCAGCTAGAATCCTTATTCATACCTCTCTCTTGTTTTGATGCATTGCTTAGAAATGTAAATGCTGCCTTTTTCATATGAAAGAAGTGGAACACAAATGCAAATGATGGCTTTGAGGAGAGGCCTGTTGTAACATGTTTCATTGTAGTTGCACTTTCTGTTTTGACAGATTAAACAATGGGCATTTCCCCTGGTTATTGGAAGCATTGCAAGGAATTCCTCATTGTTTGTCTTATTTGACCTTTGTTGAATTGTTTTTATAGACATAACATTGAGATAGATATATAGATAGATTTTGGGTGCTAAGGAACTTAAACATATGCATTGATTTATTAAAGAAATAGTAATATCGACCACAAGCACAGCAGTCATAAAAAATTCATGGAGGTTTTCAATCTACAATGCATATTTATAATAGATTGAATGGACTGAAATAAAAGTTGATGTGATGTCTGTCCAAGTCACAGCATGCACAGAGCTCAGGGAGTTTATTACTGTTTGGTTGTCTGTCAGGAGCGCCCACCAGCCCCAAGAAGCATATTTATCATCTGATCTCTGATCCTTTAATTTCCTAATATAGGGCACAGATTCAGGAGACTGCACCTATCGGCAGGCATGCAGCTGTATGAGATTTTGCAAATGTTTTTACATACAGTTTTTATTACTTGGGCAGTGGTTTGTAGTGGGTGCTCTACTGACTGTTTAGACTAATGATGGATTGAGGTGGTGTGGTCTAAGCAAAGATGTTTTTTCACAAGAAAGTTAAATGGAGTTTTAGTTTTTTTCTTGTAAAAGAATACCGGTACTTTCCTCCAATTCCTCCAATGTCCCGCTTCGGTCCTCGAAAAAGCATGTTGCATGCTTTGCCAATTATTGGCCGAGGCAGGACATCACTGTGACCAGTAATTGGCTGAGCGGCACCTGGGACCAGAGGGGGACACTGGAGGCACAGTGGGAGTGCTGGAGGTAAGCACAGGTTTACAGTGATCCCTCAACTTACAATGGCCTCAACATACAATAGTTTCAACATACAATGGTCTTTTCTGGACCATTGTAACTTGAAACCAGACTCAACATGCAATGTACGGACAGTCCAGATCTGCGAAACGTGTCAATCTCTGGAAGAACCTACCAATCAGAATGGGCAATTTACTGGTAAAACCCCTGTATTACTGAAGCGTATGCACTGACTGATGTCTGGTAGCGCCCCCTACAGTACAGAGAGGTATAACATGTTCCGTACACTTTACCTGTACCAAGGTTATCAGCACCTTTGGACACCAAGTAAGGGCGACTCCATGTTACTTTTTTAGGACATTGCATGTACTGTACAGGACCCCGAAGAAGCTCCTGTCCCCTACATAGACCAGTGTTTCCCATGCAGGGTGCCCCCAGCTGTTGCAAAACTACAACTCCCAGCATGCCCGGACAGCCTTTGGCTGTCCGGGCATGCTGGGAGTTGTAGTTTTGCAACAGCTGGAGGCTCCCTGCTGGGAAAACACTGATATAGACAGTGATTACAGCTCCCAGCAGATCTTTCTTACCTTTATATGTAAGGATTTGCTTTATCTATATTAGTTATCTACTTATTTTTCTTTAATCCTCACTTTTTTCCTATTTTTGGATGACATTTTGGGGCTTTAGAACCAATTACCAGGTTTCCATAGAGTTCTGGTTTCAACATACAATGGTCGTCCCGGAACCAATTAATATTGTAACTTGAGGGACCACTGTATTTATATTTTTTCAAATATTATCTAGAATGGGCATTCTTTTACAACCCCCCCCCTCCCCCCCCCGCCAGATAACCCCTTTAATGGTAACAGAATAATTTAAGGTTATGTATCGGTGTTATATATGTTACATATTTAATTAATTGTTCATTGACCTTAACCCCTTAAATGGGCACTCTCATTAAAAGAAATTTTTGCTATTGCACTCCTTATGGTAAACAAAAAATATTTCTAATATACTTTGTTTAACCCCTTAAGGACAGACCCATTTTTTACCTCAATGCCCAAGCTCTTTTTTTTATTTTTTATTATTTGACATGTATATCTTTAAATGGTAATAACTTTAGAACGCTTTTTCTGAGTGGAGCGATTCTGAGATAGTGTTTTTTCGTGACATATTGTACTTTATATAAGTGGTGCATTTTTGTTGACACGTGCAGCATTTTTTGTGAAACACTTCAAAATATTGTGAAAAACTAGAAAATTTCTGGTGTTTTTAATTTATTTATGGTGTACACTGTGCCGTAAAAGTGATGTTATATTTATTCTGTGGGTCAGTACGATTATGGCGATACCCATTTTATATAGCTTTCTATGTTCTTTTTCCTTTTCTGAGCAAAGTTCTTTTTCTGCCATCATTTTCCAACAGCCGTAACGTCATTGAGTAAGGGCTTATTTTTTGCGGGATGAGCTGTACTTTTTGTTGGTATCATTTTTGTGCTACGCGCTACCTTTTGATCTTTTTTATTCCGCTATTTGTACCAAGATTGGAAAATTTTGCGCTTTTTTTAATGTTTTTTTTACGGCGTTCACCGTGCGGGATAATTTACATTACAGTTTTATAGTACACGTCATTACGGATGTGGCAATACCTATTATGTATATGATTTGTGTTTTTGACCTTTTTTGGTGATAATATAGGGCTTTTATTGGGAAAGGGGCATTTTTTTATTTAATTTTTTTTAAAACACTTCATACTTTTATTGAAAAAAATTTTATTTTATTTTTTACACTTTTTACAGGTTATACTATGCTGCAATACATTTGTACTGCAGCACAGTATGACCAGATCAGCTGCACACAGCACAGCCTCTGGCTGGATCTCACAGGCTTCCATAGCAGGCAGACAGGATGTCATGATCTGACCTCCTGCTGCCATAGCAACCAACGGTAACCCACGATCGTATCGCGGCGCCGCCGTTGGTGAACAGGTGGAGAGTGCTCCCCCTGTCCACACCATAGATGCCATGATCAGGATTGATCACGGCATTTAGGGGGTTAATACTGCCGGAACCGGCGCAATCGCTGGCCGAGTCGGGACTTCGCTGCGATCGGTGATTGGCTGAGTGCGGTATGACTCGCCTACCATCGGCAACCAGGAAGAGGATCGCGGCGGAGACCGGAGTGGGTTACCGGGGGAGCGAAGGAAGGTATGTACCTCTTTATTTTTTTACTGCTGGCAGTATGGAGAACAATTTTCCTATTCTGGAGTACTCAGCACTCCAGGCTGCACTTCCTGTGTTTGGGCTTCGGTCCAAAGTCTGTGTATGAGATGGGGGAAAATGTGCTCTTGAGCTTTTTTAAGCACAAATAAATCATAGAAAACTTCATTTAAAAAAAAAATAAAGTATTAGAGATGAGCAAAGTTACAGTAATTTGATTCGTCACGAACCTTGTGGCTCTGCATTTGCTGACTTTAGCCTGCATAAATTAGTTCAGCTTTAGGTGCTTCGGTGGGCTGGAAAAAGTGGATACATTCAAATTTTCCAGCCAACTGGAGCACCTGAAAGCTGAACTAATTTATGCAGGCTAAAGTCAGCAAATGCCGAGCCGAGAGGTTCGTGACGAATCGAATCATTGTAACTTCGCTCATCTCTACAAAGTATATTAGAAATATTTTTTATTTACCATAAGGAGTGTAATAGCAAAAATGTATTTTAAGAGAGTGACCAGGACACAGGGCTTTTCCTTTTTGCACTTTGGTTTTTTCTTCATCACCATCAATAATTTCACCACAAAATTTACGCGAAACCAAAAAAAATATATTTGTATGTCAAAATTGGAAAAAAAAAGCCATTTTGTAACTTTTGGGGACTTTTGATTCTATGAAGTGCACTTTTCAGTAAAAATGACACCGTATCTTTATTCTGTAGGTCCATACGGTTACAAGGATACCTAATTTATATAGGTTTTATTTAATCTTACTACTTAAAAATTACAACTACATGCACCAAAATTAGTATGTGTAAAATTCTCATTTTCTGACCCCTATAATGTTTTTATTTTTCCATATACAGGGCTATATGAGAGCTAATTTTTTGTGCCGTGATCTGAAGTTTTTATCTGTAGCATTTTTGTCTTGATGGGACTTTTTTTTATACATTTTTTTAGGGTATACAAAATGACCAAAAATACACAATTTTGGACGTTGGAATTTTTTTTACGCGTACGCCATTGACTGTGCAGTTTAATTTACATTATATTTTTATAGTTTGGACATTTACGCACATGGCAATACCACATATGTTTATTTTTATTATGTTTACATATTTTTTATTTGGAATTAGGGAAAAGGGGTTATTCATGCTTTTAATATGAAAGGGGTTATCCAGGAAAAAAACTTTTTTTTTTTTTTTTTTATAAATATCAACAGGCTCCAGAAAGTTAAACAGATTTGTAAATTACTTCTATTAAAAAATCTTAATCCTTTCTGTACTTTTTAGATGCTGAAGTTGAGTTGTTCTTTTCTAAGTGCTCTCTGATGACACGTGTCTCGGGAACTGTTCAAAGTAGAAGCAAATCCCCATAGCAAACCTCTTCTACACTGTGCAGTTCCCGAGACAAGCAGAGATGTCAGCAGAGAGCACTATGGCTAGACAGAAAAGAACAACTCAACTTCAGCAGCTGATAATTATTGGAAGGATTAAGATTTTTTAATAGAAGTAATTTACAAATCTGTTTAACTTTCTGGAGCCCGTTGATATATTAAAAAAAGTTTATTATTGGAACACCCCTTTAATGTATACATTTTTTTACTTTTTATTCAACTTTTTTTTATTTATTATTATTTTTTTTTACACTTTTAGTCCCCTTAGGGGACTTTTAGGAGGAATCATTAGATTTCTCATACAGATCAATGTGGTTTCATAGAAACCACATTGATCTGTGTGCTCTGCGCACGATTGATAAAGCATGGTCCTGCCTTATCATTCACAGCACAGCAGCCAGCACAGGAGGAGAGGTAAGTCCTCCAGCTACCTCAGCAGTGGATCGCCCCCACCCGCACGATCGCGCTGCAGGGGGGCTATCCACCCCAGTGGACCACCAGGGATGGTTTAAATGTCCCTTTAGACACCACTGTCAACTTTGACATCAGCGATCTAAAGGGTTAATAGCCGCCAAGGCAATCGCCGCATATCTACTATTAATGCCAGCCCTCAGCTACAAGAATCAACTGGGGGCTGGCTGGTATGACACAGGCTCGAGTCAGGAGCCCGCGTCATACACTGCTTGCTCTCTCAGGACGCGCCAGCTCGTCCTTAGACAGCAAACGGTTAAAGCAAAATTTTATATCACTTTAATGGTACTGACCCACAGAATAAACCTAGAATGTTATTTTTACTGTAATACGAAAGGTGTGAATTTAAAATGCAAAAATTAAATGACAAATTCAGATTTTTTCCATTGAACAAGAAAAAGAGTTAATAAAAATTAGCCAACAAGATGTATATGAACAACAAAACCGTGGCATTGAAAAGCACAACTTGTCCCGCATAAAACAAGCCCATATATGACTTTGTCGATGGAATAAAAAAGTTATGGCACTTGGAAGGCAACAATGAAAAAACTGAAAAAAATTGCCTAAAGGAGTATTCCAGAGAGAAAAAAAAAATCTAATCAACTGGTGCCAGATAATTATACAGATTTGTAAGTAACTTCTATTTAAAATACACAACTTTCTATGTAGTATACAGCAGCTGATAAGTACTTATCAGCTGCTGTATACTACAGAGAAAGTTGTGTATTTCTTTCTAGTCTGACCACAATCTGTCTGTCTCAGCAGGAGGGGTTTGCCATGGGGATTTGCTCAAGCTCTGGACAGTTCCTGACACGGACAGAGGGGGCAGCAGAGATGATTGTGATCAGAATAGAAAGAACTACACAACTTCCTCTATAGTGTACAGCAGCTGATAAGTACAGGAAGGATTAAGATTTTTTTCATAGAAGTAATTTACAAATCTGTAGAACTTTCTTTCTGGAACCCATTTGGGAGATGTTTTATTTGTTTTGGCGGGAAATTTCAGGGTTAACACCAATGAGAACATGCCAGAGTATGGAACCTCACACTGTATTGGTATTGTGCACCATATTACAGGCTGATATACACATGCAGGTATATGTAAAGCCTCTGTATACATATATTTGAGAAAACCTGCCAATTATCTTAAAAGCTTTATCCAGGACATTATAAATGATAACCTATCCTTACTATAGGCTATCAGTATTAGTTTAGTGAAGAAACTCAGCACCCCCATTATTTAACAGTCTGTTGGGTCCATTGTACTGTGGGCAGTACTGTATTTCTTTTATTGTTAACTAGACAGAGCTGTGGACTTTGTCATGGCTGTGCCTAGTATTACAGCTCAATCCTCACTCAGTTGGGACTAGGCTGTAGAGACACTGCTAAAACTATATAGCAGCGCCTGGTAAACATTGAAGGGGAGCACAGCACCAGTCCATAGGGACGTTCCCAGCAGCTTCTCCCTGTGTTGGGTATAGGCTTGCGGTGGGGCAGAGGGAAGCCACCAGGGACAGCCCAGGTTCCCTTTAATGATAAACCAAACCTCCCATTTAACAACCTGTGCATTTGACATGTTTCTGTACAATTCGCTACGTATTTGTGTTCTCTGGTGCAAAAGGCATTTACAATGGAAGTGGATTGACTCTTCGGGGACAGGGACGTTTCCATGGACATTTTATTTAGTAATTAGTGAGTATGGATGTATTCACACTGATAGAATCTCTAAACACTTCCAGTGGCAGCACTAGCGGCAGCCTAAGGCTCAGTAAATCAATAAAGCAGCAGAGAGTGACAGTCATTAACAAAGGCCTGAACCGTACTGCATGTTCTCAGCTGTCTGAAGACTTTCATCAGATTCTGTCCTCTTGTGGCCAAGAGTCAATATGAACATCATGTTTCGCTCAGCAGTAAGGTAGGTATTTGCATCCAAAACACATGGTTGTTACTGTAGTAAAAAACCACCCCAGTACCACCCTAAATATCAGAGAAGATAAGCATTTCTATGTAAACCTCTTTTCAAAAGCGCATTATACCCTACAAAACAAGTGCTTCTATAACTTCACTGTGAGGATGGGATTCATAAAATGAAGTTTGTGAAAGAGACATCATGCAGGTTTAGTAATTTACAGCAGTCAAAAAGATGTAAATAAAGCCCCTGACTTAAAAACGGAGTCAGAAAATGTAAATACTACAGATACTTATTCTAGAGTTGGTATGGGGTTACCATGGTCAACTCCACAATGATCAAACACACCAGCTAATGTGCAATAAATGTTAATTTAAATGGGCACTGTCAGATATAAAAATGTTTTATATGTTGTACATCATGGCAAAACAATAGTTCTAATGTACTTCTTTTATTAAAGAAAATTGCCTTTGAAAATCCCACCACTAGGGGTCCCCATACCACCAGTGTGTCCAAGGGCTGATTGACAAGGCTGCAGGAGGAACACAGAGTTTCACCAAACATGTGCCTCCAGTTGTTGCAGAACTCCAACTCCAAGTATGCCTGGATGGTAAAGGATATCTGGGCATGCTGGGAGTTGTAGTTTTGCAAAAGCTGTAGGCACATAGCTGAAAGCAACACTGCTGCAAAAAAAAAGAATTATACAAACACAAGTCCCAGCATTAGAGGACTGCCAAAGGATGATACACATGAATAACATAGGAAGATGTAAGTTATACACTCACCATATTGTCTTTGTTGGTACAAGCAATCTTTACTAATCATTGTGTTTGTGTGTGTGTGTGTGTGTGTGTGTGTGTGTGTACAGCATGAAACCACAGGGCTGTCAGGCTCGGTCCCGAGAGCAGTAAGTCAACAGAGTGAGGGAGGGGGAGGAGTCATCACAGTGCAAGCAAGAGAGAGGACACACCCCCTCCCTTTGGGAAGATGGAAAAGACATTGAGCAGTGTTAATATGCTATTAATATAGATTGAATACTTATTTCACTGAGCAAAATGCAAATCAATTCATTACTTATTTGAAATGTGTTTATTTTTTCTAATTATTTGTTGTGGTTGTTGTTATTCTGACTCTTACTGTTCATATAAACTTACCTTTAAAATTATAGACTGATCAATGGGCAAACGTACAAAATCAGCAGGGGTTCAAATATAATTTTCTCCTTCACTATGTGTTCCATTAATATTGGCCATGAATTTATGTTCATATATTTAAAGGGGTTATCGGGAAAAATAAAATATGTGTTCTGGCTGGCGCTGGCAGTGATTGGCTGAGCGTGATCTTCCTGTCTGCATGAAAACAGTTGCGCTGCTCAGCCAGGACTGGAAACTTTGTGCGACTTTTTTTTTTTTCAGCCCAACTTCCGCACCTATGCATTAATTCTATTTCCCTGAACAAACCCTTCAATTGTAAAGCACAAGCAATCTGTATATATACCAGACATGGGGATGAGAAGCAAGGTTTTCAATGTATTATGTGTATTTTCTGGACAATTTAATCACAGATCAGTAAAACCTTCTTACAGTTAAGTTAAAGGGGTGCTCTGCCCCTAGACATCTTATCCCCTAGCCAAATGATAGGGTATAAGATGTCTGATCGCGGGGGGTCCCGTCACTGGGGACCCCAATGGTCTCCCTTCTGCACCCGGCGTTTGTTTAGAGCGCTGGGTTACAGAGCCGGAGGCTCGTGACATCACGGCCGTGCCCCGCTCGTGATGTCATGGCCATGCCTCCTCAATGCAAGTCTGTGGGAGGGGGCGTGATGGGCGTTGAGGGGGCATGGCCGCGGCGTCATGAGCAGGGTGCGACTGTGATGCCATGAGCCTCCGCTCCCGCATCGGATGTCAGGGTGCCGCAGCCGAGATCGCAGGGGTCCCTTTGGATAGGGGATACGATGTCTAAGGTAGATCAATAGGGATGGGTTACTGTCTTTTTTTGTAATTTCTCTATTTAAATGTTAATAAAGATTAGGGAGATCAGTGGCTGTCAAACACATTAGCACTGCTTATTTTAGGGGAATCTAGAATCCAACCTGTTTTAATCTATTTTTTGATAATGTCCAGGGCCAGTTGTGTTGTTAAAAAGCATATGTTGTCATGGATCACATAGGAGGTGCTGTGGTCCATAAACAGTTGTGCCTTGTACTTGTAAGAGTTGATAGAGGTCAGACAGTCCTGTGCATAGTACCTGGGGGGTTGTTAGGGAAGAGCTTGTACACAATAGACCTCCTATCTGCACTTGCTATCTGACAAGCTGTTTGAGGTTGGACACACAAGTTTAGGTGGTAGAAGGGGCTTGGGCAGAGGACGAATTATCTTGGATATACAGAAGGGTTGCCATGACAATGGCTGCTGAATAGGAGTACTGGCTGGAGGTTTCCTTGACAAAGGCCGGTGTTTGCTTCTGACACTCCAGGAATTAGGCAGCTACGGTCTAAAAGTTCCCTGAAAGTTTATGAAACATGCTGAAAATCAATCTTGCCATTTCCTCTCATAAGAAAGGTAACTATGATCCCACTGCTTTATCATCATGTTATTGTAATATATCATATTTGTATATGTTTACATGCCAATGTATGGGATGTTTTATCGTATAGCAGGACCCTCATGTTACAACTCTGCGCTTCCCACTTGTTTACCAGGCAACATTGGCTTCACTGATTAGGAATAACAGATAATGACTGTACATGGTATATTCTTGTATCTTTTATTGTATAGTCTTGCATTTATATGCTATATAATCTAGAACAAAGGGGTCATTTCACTTTGGTCATTATTGGTTACATGAATTATTTAAACTTTGCTACAGAGTGTGGTCTTGAGTAGTTCTGTGTGTATTCGGGCGACTGGTGTTTTAGTGTTAGTTTATATGTTCGCTTCTGTATATGTTCGCTATGCTGCTATAAAGGCTACATGTAGGGCCCAGTTTGTACCTTGAAGAATTCTATTTTCTCACAGTTAATGGCTTGGCCACTGTCCATTGTATTGACCATATGAAGGTATAATATAACATTTCATTGATTACCTTACGACCACAGACGTCTTAATCTACTGTGTTATCATAAACCCAAAAAGCAGCAGATCAATCCCTAGTTCTCAGCTTTAGAAAGGACTAACTATGCACATGGTGCCACAAGTTCTACTGGCCTGGGAGTTATTCATAGCAGCTGTGCTGTACTGAATGGTGTTATTCTGAGAGCTGCGGCAGATCTTTTTGTGGAAGTAATTGTAAATTCTCAGTGTGGTTGATTGATTTGTTTAAAAACGTTATGACGGGATCCCCTCCTGTGCTTGTGTGTGGGAGAACACAATGCATAGCCCATTATTGTATCGGCATCTGGAATGAAGCCTGTGCTTAGAAAAGTAGAAGCAGGCAGCGGTGGCAGGTAGCTTGAGATCCTCACCCACCTATACTTTCCAAGGGATACTCTGGTGGAAAACACATTTTTTTCTAATCTACTGGTGCCAGAAAATGAAGCAAATGTTTTAATTGCTTCTATATAAAAATCCTAATCCTTCTAGTACTTTTCAACTGCAGTATACTACAGAGGAAATTGTATAGTTCTTTTCTGTCTGACCACAGTGCTCTCTGCTGACACCTCTGTTCAGACAATTAAAATTAATGGGGTCCGCTGCTCCCATTAATAGTATATGTCAGCATCCTGTTTTCAGCAGGAGGCCAACAGATTACAGGTGCACTAAGGAATTATGAACCCAGCCTAAGAGAAAACTCAGCACACTTGATGATTTAGTTGGAATTGGTCAACTATCTAGGGCTTAAAGGGGTACTCTGGCGCTAAGACATCTTATCCCCTATCCAAAGGATAGGGATAAGATGCCTGATCGCGGGGGTCCAGCCCCCGCGGAGCGTGATGTCAAATGGGGGCGGAGCCGTGACATCACTATGCTCCGTCCCCGTGATCGCCAGTAATCAGACCCGGAGCAAGCACGCTGCGGGGGCTGATTCTAACGGGGTGCGGCGTGGAAGATCAAGGAGGTCCCCAGCGGTGGGACCCCCGCGATCAGGCATCTTATCCCCTATCCTTTGGATAGGGGATAAGATGTCTTAGCGCTGGAGTACCCCTTTAAGAGGTCACCCATTTCTTTTTTTCATGCGGGTTTTAAGCCAAAACATGGAATTAATCAAAGTAGGGGTTTCTCCATTAGGGAATATGGATGTGTCTGTAATCCACAGCAGAGAGCCATTAAGAAGGAACAGAATATGCTCTGGCAGACTTGGTCCTGTTCAGCCGATGGCAGTTTGGAAGCTGCATTTACTATTTTTTTAAAGGAGTTTTCTCTGTAGGTTTTTTTAAAATACATATTGATAGCCAGGACTATTAGTATCGTAATAGTAGGGCTCCATACCCACTAATCACCATAACAAGCACCCTTAAAGGACAACTGCAGCGCAATATACACTTCTCCCCTATCTACAAGATAGGGAATAAGTGTTTGATCGCAGGGGGTCCGACCGCTGGGACCTCCCTCGGTCACCCTAACGAGGCGCCGCCATTAGCGCTCATAGTGAGGTAGCGTCGACCTAGAGGTCAGCGGTGACGCCCCGTCTCCTCCCCGTCCCCATACAGTTCTATGGGGGAGACGGGGAGGCACGAACGCTGCCTCCCCGCCTCTCCCATAGAGATGTATGGAGGAGGCGTGCCGGCTGCAACGTCATGCTGCGGCTGGCACGCCCCCGGCACGGGACAGCCGCGGCCCCATACAGAAGATCACAGGGGGTCCCAGCGGTCGGACCCCCCGTGATCAAACACTTATCCCCTATCCTATGGATAGGGGATAAGTGTTAATCACGCTGCAGATGTCCTTTAAGGACCAAGCCCATTTTCACCTTAAGGACACGGCCAATTTTACTTTTGCGTTTTTGTTTTTTCCTCCTCGCCTTCTAAAATCCATAACTCTTTTTATATTTCCATCTACAGACCCATATAAGGGCTTGTTTTTTGCGTGACCAATTTTACTTTGTAATGAAACCTCTCATTTTACCATAGAATGTACGGCGAACCCTAAAAAATATTTTTTTAGGGAGGAAATTTAAATGAAAACCACAATTTTGCACATTTTGGAGGGTTCCGTTTTTTACACTGTACAATTTACGGTAAAAATGACATGTTCTTTATTCTGTTTGTCAATACGATTAAATGATACCCATGGCTAAAATCTAAAACTTTTTGTACAAAATCAGTAATCTAAAATCGCCCTATTTTGACCACCTATAACTTTTTCATTCTTCCGTATATAGGGCGGTATGAGGGCTCAGTTTTTGTACCGTCATCTGTACTTTTTATCGATACTACATTTACATATATAAAACTTTTAGAACATTTTTTATAAATTTTTTTTGGGAATAAAATGTGAGGGAAAAAAAGCTGCATTTTTGGATTTTTTTTTTTTTATGTTACGCCATTCACCGTACAGGATTATTAACATTATATTTTGATAGTTCGGACATTTACGCACGCGGCGATACCAATTATGTTTATAAATAAAAAAAAAGAAGCTTTTTGGGGGTAAAATGGGAAAAACTGACAAGTTTCATTTTTATTGGGGGACGGGATTTTTCACTTTTTTTTTTACTTTTTATTTTTATATTTTTCAACCTTTTTTTTTTTACACTTTTTATGTCCCCATAGGGGACTATCTATAGCAGTCATTTGATTGCTAATACTGTTCAGTGCTATGCATAGGACATAGCACTGATCAGTATTATCGGCTGTCTCCTGCTCTGATCTTAGACCAGAGCAGAAGATGCCGGGAGACGGACGGAGGCAGGAGAGGGGACCTCCGTCCGCCATTACAGATGATCGGATCCCCGCGGCAGCACTGCGGGCGATCCGATCATCTATTTTAACATGCGCATTGCCGCAGATGCCGTGATCTGTACTGATCACAGCATCTGAGGGGTTAATGGCGGACATCCGCGCGATTGTTTGACTATGTTAGGTAGGTACGCACTTCGCGTCATGAGCACCGACCACAATATTTTCTTAAACAGAAATGAGATACATGAATATCAAAAAGACACACAGATTAAAAACACTTAAAGAGGTATTCACCTGGCTCCAGAAAGTTAAACAGATTTGTAAATTACTTCTAGTAAAAAATCTTAATCCTTCCAATAATTATCAGCTGCTGAAGTTGAGTTGTTCTTTTCTGTCTGGCAACAGTGCTCTCTGCTGACATCTCTGCTTGTCTCTGGAACTGCACAGTGTAGAAAAGGTTTGTTATGGGGATTTGCTTCTACTCTGGACAGTTCCTGAGACAGGTATCATCAGAGTGCACTTAGACAGAAAAGAACAACTCAACTTCAACAGCTCATAAGTACTGAAAGGATTAAGATTTTTTTAAATAGAAATAATTTACAAATTTCTTTAATTTTCTAGAGCCAGTTGATTTATATATATATATATATATATATATATATAAATATATATATATATAAGTTTTTTTTTCTCCTGGATAACCCCTTTAAAAAGGCTCCATAGAGCCACACTACAGCAGGGAGACCAAGTACTGGTGGCCCAAGGGCATTGATGGAAATATACTGGTATCACTCCCTATCCTGTGGAACCATCTGTCGGTGAAGACTGGGCACTCAATCCAACAATAACCACGTATGCATACCATCTTGTATCCATACATGGTTATTTTTTAATTGAGTGCCCACTGTTCACCTACTTGGGCTGTTCACCGACAGATGGTTCCACAGGATAGGGAGTGATACCAGTATATTTCCATCAATGCCCTTGGGCCACCAGTACTTGGTCTCCCTGCTGTAGTGTGGCTCTATGGAGCCTTTTTAAGTGTTTTTAATCTGTGTGTCTTTTTGATGTTCATGTATCTCATTTCTTTTTATGATAGTTTTAATACCAAACACAACCTGAGGACAGGTATGGTGGTGTTCGAAAAAAAAAAAGCAGCAATATTTTTTCTAAGTTGCTGAGGATATTACATAACCGCTTCAAGTAACAAGTTACATACACTAAAGTCCCATACACTTTTTCAGTATTTAGTATGTGACCGAGAGGTTGTCACTGTAACAAATCTTTATATAATTTGGGGTATAGAATGAAGTTAAAAACATCCAGTATCCTAGTCATGTGTCTCACTTTCTTCATACTATAAATTGTGGTGTTTACTCCTTTAAAACAAATTAGAAGCTGAGCACAATACCAGTGACACCTTGTGGGGTTTAGTGACAATTGGAGACAATGGGGCAGTATTTTATTCTGTCACAAGAATTTCAGTTTCCGCCTCAGGCAGTGGATGTATTGGGCGCAATTCAAGCTTCAGGTTACTGGACTATTCACAGAAACAACTTCCTCCACAACTTTCACACTTTGTTTGCTGTGTACATTTTTCATATGCACCAGGAAAGTCATGAAACTGTATTCCATACAGAGGGATATTCCATACAGATTGGATATCCAGTAAAAAAAAAAAATACTGATATATATATATATATATATATATATATATATATATATATATATATACATTGATATCCTATGAGTGACTGATGCTACTAAATGCATATTCAGTGACATTCCTAAGGTACATGTAAGAAAATACTCTTGGCACATACTGTAGCTCCAAAGGTATTTTAAAGGCTGGTATTTTAACCCTTGTGCTTTCCAGTGTTACTTCTTGGGCTGTCTAATTGAAGGTAGCCAATTTCACTCTAGCCACTGGGGCATTAACAGGGGATACTCTTCTATGATATTCATTTGCCCAAGTAGGGTATATAGACAGGGTGAATAAAATAGATTTATGTTTTTTGTTTTTTTTCCCCATAATAAAAGTTTATTAAAGTTTTCAATAAAACAGTACATAAGTGCAATAAAGAAGAAGCCCAGCAATATCATAGCGGTCTCGTCAGCATAAGTAAGTCATCACTATAGGGGATTCCCTTATCTGGGTCCAAGTGGCAAGGTGGACACATCTCTACTGTGAGCAACACTAGTAATGTATAACACATCTCGACACCCAGTAAAGGGAATTCCATCTTCCACTGTGGTGAGGGGACTCATATTATATTATGTAGGTATTATCGGCACATACTGGTTCAGAGCAATGGTATGTGACAACCAACATAAGGGCAGACAATGGGAGAAGTACATCAGTTGGGAGAGAAAGGGGTAAAGAAAAGAGGGGATATTTATTCATCTAATAATAAATATTTGACCTAATAATTAAAAAAGTATTTATTAAAATTAAAATGATTACTCTTATTCTTTATTTTTGTGTGCTTTCTTTATTGGTCAATAAACATTTTGGAATGTTTATGCCTTTTAAGACATTTTTTTTTTCAATTCCATATGGAATTCCTATGTTTTTTATTTACATTACTTCATATGCATGTTAAGTGGGCTATTGCCTGTGCTGAGTGAAGAAACAAAAGGACACATACGCTGGATTGCATGCGCTAGGTACAGAGAGGTCTGTTCAAGCGTAAGGTGTTAACATTTATTTTACCCTTAAATGTAGGGGTATAAGGGGCATTAAGAAGCAAAGCACCTCTTGTGTACGTATGGATGAACGAATCGGCATGAAAGTGAGAAATGTATGTATGTATGTGGTCCTGAACACTCCTTTTACAAAATTACTATAAATCACAATCTATAATACATGGCAGATTATTCTACATTTTGTATGAAATGAAATCCTATGAATATTGTGTGGTCTTTTACATAAATTTGAAAAAAGACCAGAGTCCATCAGGTTCAACCTATTTCCTATTGTGTCCCTATGTTCATTCTGAGGAAGGCAAACAAAAAACTGATTAGGCTGATGCCAATTGCCCCAAACCTGGGAAAAATTCCTTCCTGACTCGAAATATGGCAGTCAGAATAAATCCCTTGATCAACATTCTGTCCCTATAAATCTATTATTCATAACCTGTAATGTTATTACTGTTCAGAAATGCATCCAGGAACTCTTGAACTCTTTTGAGTTCTCCATGACTGCTTCCTCTGTCAGAGAGTTCTATAGTCTCATTGCTCTTACAGTAAAGAACCCCCGTCTGTGCTGATGTAGAAACCACCTTTCCTCTAGACATAGAGGATGCCACTCTGTTATAGATACAGTCCTGGGTAAAAGTAGATCAAGGGAAAGATCTCTGTACTGCTCCCTGATTTATTTATACGTTGTATGGGTCGGCCCTAAGCCACATTTTTTCTGAACTAAATGGGGAAGATTTATTGGTTTCCCATAGCAACCAATCAGAGTACTTTTATTTTTCAAGGCCTTGTTAAAAATCTTAGCAATCTGATTTGTTGCTATGGGCAACTGTTCAACTTTTCCTCTCCACAGGTTTTTGATAAATCTCCCCTACTAACCCTAATTCTGATGACCTTTTTGGGTACTGCAGTCCTCCCATTCCCTGTATTACTCTGGTTGCCAGTCTTTGAACCCTCTCCAGCACCATTACATCTATCTTGTACACTGGGGCCCAGTACTGTACACAGTATTCGATGTGTGGTCTGACTAGTGATTTGTACAGTGGTAAAATTATTTCCTTGTTGTGGGCATCTATGCCCATTTTTGTTGCACCTTATGATTTTATTTGCTCTGGCAGCCACTGCCTGACACTGGCTACTACTGTTAAACTTACTGGTGACTAAAACTCCTAAGTTCTTTTCCACATGAGTCGTCCCTAGTATTTTCCCATTTAATACATAATCCCAGCCTGGATTTTTCTTCCCCATGTGCATAACCTTACATTTATCAGTGTTGAGCCTCATCTGCCACTTCCCAGCCCAAACCTCCAACCTATCCTGATCCGTTTGTACTAGTGCACTGTCCTCTATTGTACTACTATGCAGAGCTTAGTATCATCTGCAAAGAGTAATACTTTACTATACAATCCCTGTACAAGATTATTAATAAATTATATTAAAAAGAATATGACCCAAAACTGACCCTGTGTACCCCACTAGTAACAGTCACCCAATCAGAGTATGTACCATTGATAACCACCCTCTGTTACCTATCACTGTGCCAGTAACCTACCCACTTACACACATTTTCCCCCAGCCCAAGCATTCTCATTATATGTACCAATCTTGGCACAGTATCAAATGCTTTGAAAAAAATAAAGATACAGTTATGGGCGTAATTGTTGGCGCCCCTAAAATCTTTCAAGAAAATGAAGTATTTCTCACAGAAAAGGATTGCAATAACACATGTTTTGCTATACACATGTTTATTCCCTTTGTGTGTATTGGAACTAAACCAAAAATGTTAGGACAAAAAGCTAATTGGACATAATGTCACACCAAACTCCAAAAAGGGGCTGGACAAAATTATTGCCACCCTTAACTTAATATTTGGTTGCACACCCTTTGGAAAAAAATAACAGAAGTCAGTTGCTTCCTATAACCATCAATAGGCTTCTTACACCTCTCAGTCGGAATGTTGGACCACTCCTACTTTGCAAACTGCTCCAGGTCTCTCTTGTTGGAATGGCGCCTTTTCCCAACAGCAATTTTAAGATCTCTCCACAGGTGTGCAGGTACCAAAAAGCTCTATCTTGGTCTCATCTGTCCACAAGACGTTTTCCTAGAAGGATTTTGGCAAGTTCATTTAGGCAAAATGTCTCTGTGTCAGCAGTGGGGTCCTCCTGGGTCTCCTGCCATAGCGTTTCATTTAATTTAAATGTCAACGGATAGTTCGCGCTGACACTGATGCTCCCTGAGCCTGCAGGACAGCTTGAATATGTTTGGAACTTGTTTGGGGCTGCTTATCCACCATTCAGACTATCCTGCGTTGACACCTTTCATCAATTTTTCTTTTCTGCCAATGACCAGGGAGATTAGCTACAGTGCCATGGGTTGCAAACTTCTTGATAATGTTGCGTACTGTGGACAAAGGTAAACCTAGATCTCTGGAGATGTTGATATTTTCCCCCAATTTTGATTCTCAAGTCCTCAGACAGTTCTCTTCTCCTCTTTCTGTTTCCCATGCTTAGTGTGGCACACAAAGACACACAATGCAAAGACTAAGTGAACTTCTCTACTTTTTACCTTCCAGGTGTGATTTTTAAATTGCCCACATATGTTGCTTGCCCCAGGTGAGTTTAAAGGATCATTACATTCTTGAAACAATCTTATTTTTCCACAATTTTGAAAGGGTACCAAAAATTTTGACCAGCCAATTTTTGGAGTTTGGTGTGACCTTAAGTCCAATTGGCTTCTCCCCCCCCCCCCCCCCCCCATTTTTTGGTTTAGTTCCAATACACACAAAGGGAATAAACATGTGTATAGCAAAAAAAGTGTTACTGCAATCCTTTTCTGTGAGAAATACTTCATTTTGTAGAATAATGTCAGGGGTGCCAACTAGAGATGAGCGAACTTACAGTAAATTCGATTCGTCACAAACTTCTCGGCTCGGCAGTTGATGACTTATCCTGCATAAATTAGTTCAGCTTTCAGGTGCTCCGGTGGGCTGGAAAAGGTGGATACAGTCCTAGGAAAGAGTCTCCTAGGAATGTATCCACCTTTTCCAGCCCACGGGAGCACCTGAAAGCTGAACTCATTAATGCAGGATAAGTCATCAACTGCCGAGCCGAGAAGTTCGTGACGAATTGAATTTACTGTAAGTTCGCTCATCTTTAGTGCCAACATTTACGGCCATGACTGTATATGACATGCAGCAATGTACTCTGGTCCAGTCTTGAGCTTTCCTTTCCACTGACTTTTTTTTCTTGTTTCCTCATAAAGCCAAGAAAAAGCTGTACCATAACTGCAACTTTCCATGTGCTTTCTCTTTTTGCAGCATTTCCTTCTGATTTCCTTCTGATTTGTGCTGTTCATTTGAATGGCATCTAACTATATGTTATTGTTATCTGGGCACAGAACCCTTAGTGGTCATTGTGAGCCGCGCTTCCCGAGAGACTTGTCAACAAGCGACTGTAAATGGACGGCATCACTGTTGGCTGAACTATTCTGAACACAACAAATTGGATCCAGCTGTTGGGTTTATTGTATATTTCAACATATTTTATTATGTAATTTACTCTGCTTTAGTTGCTTTTCATGGAAAAGTTATCATGGAATGAATACAGTTGCAAATACTTGAGGTTGAAGTGTGATAGCACCAGTTATATGATTTCTGGTAACATGTTCACCAAAAGTGGAACCTGAAAACAGAAGAAATATAATTTGAAGATTGTTTGGATTAAATGTGTTTACCCACACAAGTACTTATTTTTTGATTCATATTTTTAGGGCCATAACTTACATAACAATACAGCCTTGTGAGTGATTGTGTTTTGTGGGATGAATTTATTGTTTCAGTTCATATATTTGCCAATACAAACATAGCGATTTCAATCAAGCGTACTTTTTTTTCCCCGTTTGAATGGAGTTTCCATTCGAACCCTGGCTACCATGAAAACACACTGGCATTCTGTAATTGCATCACGGGAGGCCCAATGATGTGATAGGGGGAGCCCCCTCTCCCTCTGTCTAACCACATAGTTGCCATAGTCAGCATTTTGCCATAGTCAGCATTTTCTGAGGCATTTGAGGGTTTAAATGGCCAGGAGCATGCCTGTCTGCAGTCTTTCTTGGCCATTGGAGCTAAATGACATTTATGCTGGGTTCAGACTGAGGCATTCTCGGCTGGAAATATTCTGGTTGGAGATTTTTAGAGCGGCTGGCACCTACCAAATCAGTTGGTCCCATAGACCGCAGTGTATTCCAGCAGAAGAATTTAAGCGACGCTCTGTGCAGTAGAATCTCACTGACAGCAATGTGACTGTGCTACAGCGGAATTTCCAACCATAATTTTTAAGTTGAATTACCCTTGCAAAATCCGTAGTCTGATCTCAGCCTAGTTGGCGATTGTGGTAGAATGCTAACAAAGCACACTAATATGACAGATTGCATGCATTGTTAACTGTGGCGGTGCACAATAAAAAATGCAAAACAAACAACATGTGAACCCAGCCTTTAACCCCTTAAAGGGGTACTCTGCCCCTGGCATCTTATCCCCTATCCAAAGGATAGGGGATAAGATGTTAGATCGCCGCGGTCCAGCTGTTGGGGACCCGGGGATCGCCGCTGCGGCACCCCGCCATCATTACTGCACAGAGGGAGTTCGCTCTGTGCGTAATGACGGGCGATACAGGGGCCGGAGAAGCGTGACATCATGGCTCCGCCCCTCATGACATCACGGCCCGTCCCCTTAATGCAAGTCTATGGCAGGGGGCGTGACGACTGCCACACCCCCTCCCATAGACTTGTACTGACGGGGGAGGGCGGAGCCGTGACGTAATGATGCTCCGGCCCCTGTATTGCCCGTCATTACGTGCAGAGCGATCTCGCTCTGCGCAGTAATGATAGCGGGGTGCTGCAGCAGCGATCCCCGGGGTCCCCAGCAGCGGGAACCCGGCGATCTGACATCTTATCCCCTATCCTTTGGATAGGGGATAAGATGTCTAGGGGCGGAGTACCCCTTTAAGGAAAGAAACAATTTTGACCATGAGGACACAGCTGATATCATATTTAGCATTTTCGTTTTTTTTCTCCTCACGTTTTAAGAGCCATAACTCTATTATAACTCCATAACCTGTACGAGGGCCTGTTTTTTTGCGTGACCAATTAAACTTTGTAATGACATCTTTAATTTTACTATAAAATAAACAGTAAAAAAGAAAACGGCAATTTTGCATATTTTAGGGAGTTTCGTTTTTACGGAGTTTACGGTAAAAATGAAATGTAATCTTTATTCTATGGGTCAATACAATTTAAAGAATACTCATGTAAAGCTTTTTTACTATTTTACTGCTTTAAAAAAAAAAAGTCGCACTCTTGAAACAAAATTAGTATGTTTAAAATTGCCTTATTCTTATTCCTATAACTTTTTTTTATTTATTATTCTGTATATAGGGCTGTATGAGTACTCGGGGGGTGTATCGTGCCCTGATCTGTAGTTTTTATAGGTACCACTTTTGAGCATTTATGACTTTATTAGCGTGTAGAGGGTGTGAGTATCACCTACTATCTTATCTATATACTGGTGTCGCCTTTCGCTGTACTCCTGCCTGTGTTGATAAGGAGGACACTGATCTATACAGAACAGGAAGTGTCAGCTTAGTTTTAGGCCTAGTGGTTAAAATGAAAACTGCAGGATTTCTTTTATAATATTGATAGTAAAATGAAAAACTAGAAGAAAAAAAACATTCTTGCTTACAGCTAAACCCTCCATTCTTCAGTCGTTATCTTCATTCTTCTGGTATCTCCTGCGTTACGGCTCTAGATATTTTGCAGTTCACTGAGGAGGGGGCATTCCCTTCTGCAAGCGTCACACTTGCCAGCACATGGCGTAGGAAAGCTTCCACCCTCCTCCTTATTGCAGGATAAGCAGGACTCTGTGCCGCACACTCTAAGCAGTGTGATTGACAAGCCTGGAGCACACAGAGAACCCCGCTTGCCTGCTTGTTCAGTCGTCACTTCCTTGACTTTGTCTTGGCGGCTGAAACACAGATGATGAGGACACCAGAGAATATATCACCCATTTAGGAACCAGGACCCCTAGTGGCCAAGGATACAGGTAAGTATATTTAAAAAAATTATACATCATTTAATAATCCATGTAAATTGTAAATGTTACAAATTGTAGGTACTCCATACCATTTTGTGATGACAGATGCCCTTTCAGCCCCATTCACATGGCAGAGCATATATGGTGGAGCAGTACAGCCCTGTATTGTAGAGATGATGCTTGTGACACTACGTCTGCTATCTAGGCATGCAGAGAAACCGTGTGGATTTGTAGGAGTCAGCCTTTCTCTGCTCAGTGTTTGGGTTCACAAACATATGGAAAATATAAACAGATACCATATGGGGAAATATGTCTGCTTGTTGACTGTCTAGTATTTTTTCGTCAAGTGGTGAATAATACATTGAGATACACTGCTGTACCTTCTCTGGTTCTCTGGGGGGATGTTTCTTCATGCAAGTTCATGATGATATATATACATAGCACAAAGCAAATGTCTACATCCAGCCTAAACCCTACATGTGGTGATAAGAGTATACAAGAGACTAATGGGGAGATTTATCAAAACCTGTGCAGAGGAAGAGTGGTCCAGTTGCCCATAGCAACCAATCAGATTGCTTCTTTCATTTTCCACAGGCCTCTTTAGAGGCCTGTGGAAAATGAAAGAAGCAATCTGGTTGCTATGGGCAACTGCACCACTCTTCCTCTGCACAGGTTTTGTTTCATGTAAGCTTCTGATTCATTAAATTCTATATAGTAATTGCAGTAGAGTCTGTTTTTTTCTGCTTATATGGTATGTATAATATTCCAGTAATATAGTATAATAGTATTAAGCAATCATTTATATCTTACCTTCTGTTACACATCCTTTTCCATACAATACAAGCAGCAGCCTCTTACTGTTTGTCTGGACAGAACTGCTTGCTTCAGCGTATCAGCTGCCTTTCCTTGGGCTGTCCTGAGCACGGGATACATTATCTAGGTTACTGACATCATCACAGGTTCCAGGGCACAGATTGGTTGTCCTTTAGGAAGATGGAAATTCACATCAGGAAGACAGCATGATGGCAGGAGATAGAGCCGGAATCACTACTACAAAACAGCTGGCTGTGGATCACACAAGGGAAGGATTGCCTTAATAACCTGAAATCGAGACGCTGACTATATTGGATCCAGCATGCTTTGTGGGATTAAGGGCTTTTTATTAACAAGTTCAACAAAACCGCTACAGGAATAGTAGGTCACAAGGTGCTGTCATGTCTTGGTGTAAGGAAGTTGGTACCCGGAAGGTTACCTCTATTAATCTGGTTACTGGGTTTTTTCAGTATCTTCGAGGTAGGTTTACTATATTGTTATTGTAGACTATG
Source organism: Hyla sarda (assembly GCF_029499605.1). Taxonomy (NCBI): domain Eukaryota; kingdom Metazoa; phylum Chordata; class Amphibia; order Anura; family Hylidae; genus Hyla; species Hyla sarda. The sequence goes on from NC_079191.1 coordinate 329,425,722, forward strand.
TATATTCTTATTGTGCTTTGTATTGTTGTCTTCTCTGCGTATCATGTCTGGAGCTGTGATGACAAACAATGACACCAAGATAGATTTAGGTTACAGTCATTTGTAGTTATCATGTCATCTCGTTTGAGAATTTTAGGTGAAAATGAAATGATATACAGCAAAATGAAGATATAATAAACATATATAATATATAGTAAACTTATATGCTTAAGGCAACGTGCTTTACTCCAAGCACACAATATTGGATACAGTTGGGGGAGATTTATCAAAACCTGTGCAGAGGAAGAGTGGTGCAGTTGCCCATAGCAACCAATCAGATTGCTTCTTTCATTTTCCACAGGCCTCTAAAGAGGCCTGTGGAAAATGAAAGAAGCAATCTGATTGGTTGCTATGGGCAACTACACCACTCTTCCTCTGCACAGGTTTTGATAGATCTCCCCCAGTGTCTTCTGTCAGGACTGTTTACAAGTAGAAATGTATAATGTGTCAGCTTGTACATAATGTTGTAAGGTAGCAATGACATGTGACTGGCTCCGTAACCAATATTTTACAATAACCAACATTTTATTTCAGTGTCCTGAATGGTGTCAGTACACGGCTCGGTGTAGATGGGCCTCTTACTGAATAATATCAAAGCTCAAGTCCTGACAGTTTTGTTGTCTATCATGTGTATAGAAGATGGGAATACATCACCATACAAGAAAGCTAGAGTCTGTATTATAAAGAGTCGTCTGTAGTGACTGCTGTTTATAGAGAGATTGTGTGCAGAGGCCAGCTACAAAAATCAATATCCACCTCTAAGGATGTCAGGATGAGATAAATCATACAGCTAAAGGTTACTGAAGCACTTCCGCTTCCATTCGGTTTTTGTTTCGGTATATATGTCCTTTACCATTGTACGTTTAATCTCACAATGTTTTTACAAGTATTTCTGGAGATTAGACAAGCATGTTATGTGAAGATATGGAAAAGTGAAATAATGTTCTGGGCCAAACAGTATTAAGATATCAGTTTTGCATAGATAGCATCAGAACTGCCCTGGAGGTAGAAATACTTAATCAAATTAGAAATATAGATTTTCCACAATTCCATCCAATATATTCTATTTGGTGAAATCAATAAGCATTCATCTATAATCTGGTCCATTTCCATTGTGTGGCTTACAGCCTCAAGGAGTAGTGTATCTCCTTTTTAGTATATTTTTGGATGAACCTGTTTATTTTCATACATTATATTGTTGAATAGGTATCATATTACATATATACATTGATCTGCCTTAACAATAAAACCACCAATGAGCTGTGAATTGGGGCTTCATTGGATTGGTCTTGTCATTGGATTGGTTGTGGATTGGTCATCTCTGGGGATCTGGAGATCAGGGGAATTTGGAGATTAAATGAATGGGTTTAACTCTTTGGCATGTTCCTAGGACCACTCATGAACAATTGTTTTGCTGAACAGGGAATATTATCTTGCTGAAAGAGATCACTGCCCCTAGGGAATGCTACTGCCAAGACTGGGTGTACTTGGTAGTCAGTAGTGTTTAGGTATTTGTCGAAGTAACATCCACACTTCTTTCATTTTAGTATATTACAATAGGGGTTGCCATCTTGCTTGAGTTGTTTTAACATAATTTTATTATTTATCAAGATTTATGTTTTATAGCAAGCTGAAAGCACGGGGGGGGGGGGGGGGGGGAGGAGGTATTTATGCTCTGTGACCTGTGCAGAGGTTATTATGTAGAGAGGAGGGGGGGGACGACTCTGCATTAAACATCAACTACGGTGAACGGAGGTAGTTTTTGTGTTATCTATATACAGTGGTCCCTCAAATTATAATATTAATCGGTTCTAGGACGACCGTTGTATGTTGAGATCATAACTTTATGGAAACCTGGTGATTGGTTCTGAAGCCCCAAAATGTCACCAAAAATAGGTAAAGTGAGGATTAAAGAAAAATAAGTAGATAACTAATACAGATAAAGCAAATCCTTACATATAAATGTAAGAAAGATCTGCTGGGAGCTGTAAATCACTGTCTATGTAGAGGACAGGAGCTTCTTCAGGGTCCCGTACAGTACACACAGTGTCCTAAAAAGTAAAATGGAGCCAACCTCACAGCAGCTATCCCAGGCACAGTTAAAGAGTAGTACAGAACGTGTAATACCTCCCTGTACTGTAGGGGGCACTATCAGACAGCTAGTCAGTGCATGCACTGTAGGAATACAGGGGTTTTACCAGTGAAATGCCCATTCTGATTGGTCAGTTCTTCCAGCCATTGACACATTTCACAGAATTGGACTGTCCGTACCATTGTATGTTTAATCTGGTTTCAAGTTAAAATGGTCCAGAATAGATCATTGTCTGTTGAAAATATTGTATGTTGAGGCAATTGTAAGTTGAGGGATCACTGTACTAGTATCGCATTTTACTGTAATCCTGTCTGTGAGAAGGGGGACACAGCTGGAAAGTGATTTATACAGGACTGTAAATGACATGTCATTATTGAGCCTAATGGCCAGAATCAGAACTGCAAAATATAAGCATTATTTGAAAATATAGATTGTAAAATGGAAAATTAGAAAAAACACAAAAGATTCTTAAAAAATATTGATACAATTACAACAATAAACTGCCATAGATACTATACACAGAGGCATAATCCCAAGTGTCTCTAGTTCAGTGTATGTACGTTTGGGCAAAGAGGTAGGACTTTGTGTTGGCAGTAAGGATGCTGTAGTTAAAAACATGAGGAATATATATATGAAAATGTTTAAGATGAAAGTGAGATCATTTATTTATTAAGTAATTTGCTTGAAAAAGTCATTAATATTTTATAAAGACAATACTCCAGTGCAGTTAAGGAGATATTGTATAAAGCAGGTTTTAGAGCGCACTTTACATTCTCCTTCATGTCTGCATTAGTGATATATACTCTTGAGAACATGTTAGTGTCAGAACTGACTAGACTTACAAATGTAGAAACATAGAAAATTGTCCACAAAAAATACCCCCTGGTTCTTCTTGTCTGCCCTCATATTATCTCCTTTATTTATTTTATCTGAGGATAGTTAGATGTTTATCCGAGCACAATTAAATTCACTTACCTTGATTTACCAACCACATTTGCTGGACATTTATTACAAGAATCTACTACTTTTTCAGTAAAATATTTTCTAATTTTGTTTCTTATCTTCCCCCTGACATGGTTTTGTATTAAAGCAGAACTCTATAGAAGGTTTAATCCTTTGGCCTGTTACTAATCAACATGATGCTGATAGAAGCACAGGCAATTCTGTTACCGCTGCCTTTATTGTGACGCTGTTCGCTCTGTTCTGGTCCCTGGTTGTACCATATGATCACCACTAAGACTTACTGAGTCTTACAGCTTCCCATGTGTGCACAAGAGGTTAGTTTCCCTATTAATTCCTATGAGATGCACATCAAGCCTCTCATAGAAATAGAGAAACTGACTTCCTGTGCACACATGAACACCTAGAAGATCCAATAAATCTCAGTTCCGATCGTTTGGTACTGCAGTGAAAAGGAGCACATAGCACAATAAAGGCCTTCTTAATACAATTACCTGAGCTGCTATCTACATAATGGATACAACTTACTGCTTTAAAGGGAGTGTAAGTAAGCTAATAGAAAAATGAAAACAGCCAACAAATGGTTATCTACCATACATACTGATATTAGTGGCAGACTGTAGTGGTCTTGTTGCATTATTGTTGAGACTAGTAAGTACCATGTGATTAAAGGGGTAGTATGTATATTATGGGTTTTATACTATAAGCAGCTTGGAAAAACCATTTATCTTGTTGCTACTAATGAAGGTAATCCTGGAGATGAAGTTGAACATGGGAAGGGTTGCTGTGGTTGGGGTTATTCACAATCTTGCTTTGGGTCACTCTCTGTGAACCAAAGTCTATAAACAAACAAAAAAAATGCAATAAACCACATGCACAAAGTATACAAATTCGACTCAGTGTTATTCATATGTGGCATGTGAATTACACTGACCGCTCCTTCAGTGTCATATTTTTTGGCTCTACTTCTTCTCCTCTTTTCCTTGCTGTCAGGGTTACCCAGGGATACGTCCTGTCACATCCCCTATTAGAAGATTGTAGTACCATCTCTACACTAATGACACCCAACTCTATACCTCTTCCCATGAAATCACCCCTGCACTCCTACAAAAAAACAGTGACAGTCTCTCTGCTGTCTCAAACATCATGTCCGCCTCATATCTGAAACAAAATCTTTCTTGAACTGAACGTCTTTTCTCCATCAAATCTACCTAAACCTGACATTTCCATCTTGTGTTTGGACTACCATAACTCCTAGGCAGTAAGCTCACTTTCTTGGAGTCATGCTAGACTCTGATATGTCTTTCACTCTCTATAATCAATCCCATTCACGTTCTTGTCACCTGCACCTCAAAAACATCTCCAAAATCTGCTTGTTTTTCACTATTGAAACCACTAAAAATCTCATTATTACTTATTGATTTATTCTTGCTTGACTATTGTAACTCTTTACTGATAGACCTTCCCTTCTCTAAGCTCTCCCCTCTTCAGTCCATCCTGAATGCTGAAGCCAGGCTCCTCTTCCTCACCAGCTGATGCCTCCCCTTGTGTCAGTCTCTACTATTCGGTCCAGAGTACAAAATCCTCACTTTCACCCACATGGTTTTCCACAGTCTCTTCACAGTGCAGTAGCTCCTTACATTTCATCCCACATCTCTGTCTACCATCCTACACATACTGTTTGCTCTGCTAACGATAAAACTAACATCTTCTATAATCTGAACCTTTTACTCCCGTCGCCAAGACTTTGCTCGTTCTGCACCTGTTCTCTAGAATGTGATACCCTAAACCCTCAGACTTATACCCAACATCCACATCTCCTCAAGCAGGCCTATAACATTGGTCTCTTCTTTTATCACTTTGCCCCTTTTGAGACCCCTGGGTTTTGGAGACATCATATAGTCATGGCCGTAAATGTTGGCACCCCTGACATTTTTCAAGAAAATGAAGTTACAAGTCCATCTCCAGAGATCTAGATTTGCCTTTGTCCACAGTGTGCAACATTATCAAGAAGTTTGCAACCCATGGCACTGTAGCTAATCTCCCTGGGCTTGGACGGAAGAGAAAAATTGATGAAAGGTGTCAATGCAGGATAATCCGGATGGTGGATAAGCAGCCCCAAACAAGTTCCAAAGCTATTCAAGCTGTCCGCAGGCTCAGGGAGCATCAGTGTCAGCACGAACTATCTGTTGACATTAAATGAAATCAAATGAAATGCTATGACAGGAGACCCCACCGCTGACACAGAGACATAAAAAAGCAAGACTATATTTTGCCAGAATGAACTTGAGTAAGCCAAAATCCTTCTAGGAAAAAGTCTTGTGGACAGATGAGACCAAAAACGGAATGAGGCCTACAAAGAAAAGAACACAGTACCTACAGTGAAATATGGTGGAGGTTCAATGATGTTTTGGGGTTGTCTTTCTGTCTTTGGCACTGGGTGCCTTGAAGGTGTGCAAGGCATCATGAAATCTGAGGATTACCAATGGATTTTGGGTCGCACTGTACAGCCCAGTGTCATAAAGCTGTGTTTGCATCCAAGATCTTGCATCTTCCAGCAAGACAATGACCCCAAACATACGTCAAAAAGTTCTCAGAAATGGATGGCAACAAAGCGAGTTCTGAAGTGGCCAACAATGAGTCCAGATCTAAATCCCATTGGACACCTGTGGAGAGATCTTAAAATTGCTGTTGGGAAAAGGCATCCTTCCAATAAGAGAGACCTGGAGCAGTTTGCAAAGGAAGAGTGATCCAACATTCTGGCTGAGAGGTGTAAGAAGCTTATTGATGGTTATAGGAAGCGACTGATTTCAGTTATTTTTTCCAAAAGGTGTGCAACCAAATATTAAGTTCAGGGTGCCAATAATTTTGTCCAGCCCATTTTTGGAGTTTGGTGTGACATTATGTCCAATTAGCTTTTTTTTTCTCCCTTTTTTTGTTTAGTTTCAATACACACAAAGGGAATAAACATGTGTATAGCAAAACGTGTGTTACTGCAATCCTTTTCTGTGAGAAATACTTCAGTGCTGCCAACATTTACGGCCATGACTGTAAGTGCCATATTCCACTGTCTCCACCTAAGCTCTTGGCACTTTACATTCGGAGATTAGCTAGTGCACTGTCCTTTATGTAACCTCTATTTATAAAACATGGCTGGACCATTGTATCGATAAAGTACCTTCTGCCTTTTGTCTCAACCACATTCCTCATAGATTGTAAGATCCTGCAAGCAGGACCCTCAATCCACCTGTACGAATATTTATTGTGTAATATTTTAATCTCTGATACTTGTCTTTATTTGTATCCCCAAAATTGTAAAGTTCTGCGAAATCTGTTGGCGCCATATAAATAAATACTATTATTATTATTTGTTTAACCCCTTAAATGGGCACTCTCATTAAAACGAATTTTTGCTATTGCACTGCTTATGGTAAATATTTCTAATATACTTTAGTTTTCTATGTATAAAGCCCACAGGGCTGCATTTGTGCAAGGGGCGGAAGTAATTAACTCTCCCTGCACTTGCAGGTGGGGCTTATTGGGAACAGGTGGGGGCGTGTGTATATAACTCCCCCCTCTCCTACAGGGGTGGAGCACATGTCGTTTGTGGAAGCCTCTGCTTCCTGTGTCTGGTGTTTGAATTTCCCGCTAAAATCTTCAGAACTGCTGCTCACGGTGCCGAGGCCTCACTGTTCATGAGTCTGGCTTGGGGGGTGCAGGCGCGGCATCCCTGGCAGCTCCGCTGGCTGTCTTATCTGGGGATGCTGTGTCTCACTCTGATTATAAGGTAATATAGGGCAGGTTTGGTTCTGGCTGGCTCTGCCCGCAACGGTAGTGGGGTCCAGGAGCGGCAAGCAGGTGATTTAAATCGGTTCTGGGGGTGGTGCGGCCTCAGCATCTCGCGCAGCCCGCTAGCTGCCTCATGGCGACATGTTGTCCGCCCGCCACCCGCACAGCTACAATTGTCTATGCCCTTGGGACAGGTTGCGGCAGCTGCCCAGTTCTCTGCATGGCCGCTCGTTAGGCGCTCCTGTCAGCTTGTCTGCTATCGTTAATCTAAAGTATAGTGCAATGCTCTGCGGAGGGTTGTTTCAATATAACGTTTGCTGTATACAGTGTGGTGCAATAGTCTGCAAAGAGTTGTTGCAATATAACTTTTGCTGTGTGCTGCGGTGCTCTGCGGGGTATAGGGTGCCCTTGCAGTATATGGTACAGTGTAATGCTCTGCAAAGGGTCTTGTTACAATATAACATGTACTGTATAACAGTATAGTGCTGTGCTCTGCAGATGGTCTCATTACAATGTAGTATACATGATATACAGTTATGGTGCAGTGCTCTGCAGATGGTGTCGTTACAATATAGTATACATGATATATAGTTATGGTGCAGTGCTCTGCAGATGGTCTTGTTACAATATAGTATACATGATATACAGTTATGGTGCAATGCTCTGCAGATGGCCTCGTTACAATACAGTATACATGATATATAGTTATGGTGCAATGCTCTGCAGATGGTCTTGTTACAATATAGTATGCATGATATACAGTTATGGTGCAATGCTCTGCAGATGGTCTTGTTACAATATAGTATACATGATATACAGTTATGGTGCAATGCTCTGCAGATGGTCTCGTTACAATATAATATATGCTATATACAGTATAGTGCAATATTCTCAGATGGTCTCATTACAAACAAACTTTATACAGTTAGTGCAATGCTCTGCAGATGGGCTGATTTCAATATAACATACTATATAGGGTATAGTGCAATGTTCTGCAGAGGGTCGTTACAGTTAGCATGTGCAGTGTGGTGCAGTGCTCTGGGTGGCATGTACAGTGTTTGGTGTGGTGCAATACTCTGCAGAGGATCTCGTTGCAGGGTAGCATGTGCTGTGTGTGGTGGTGCAATGCTCTGCAGAGTGTCTTGTTTCAATTTAGCATACGGTATACAGTAGGGTGCAATGCTCTGTCGAGATATAACATAGGCTACATCTAATTAAAGGACAACTGCAGCGGCATTACACTTATCCCCTATACACAGGATAGGGGATAAGTATTTGATTGCGGGGGGTCCAACCGCTGGGACCCCCCCCCCCCCACGATCTCCCTAATGAGGCGCCGCCACAGTCGCGGCCCCCGTACAGGAGATCACCGGGGGCCCCAGCGTTCGGACCCCCCGCTATTAAACACTTATCCCCTATCTTGAGGATAGGGAATAATTGTTTGTACCGCTGCAGATGTCCTTTAAATCATAGGATATACAGTGTAATACTCGTTATTTGCACGATCATGGTATCCATATGGTTCATACGCTTGGTTTATAATGGGCATACACGCATTACTGGTACAAGGTGCACACGAGTAGAGCATCTTCACGGTTTGATAACTACATGAGTTTCTTATCATCCGTATTCTCATGGTTAATTCATTCGCTTATGGCAAACTGCTCGTACGCGCATAGTATGTATACAGTTTCATGTGCTAATATTATTATACGGTACATATACTCACTGACGATATATTCACAGCATTTATATTGTGCAAACTCGTTTATGCTGTTCACCTCATGGTTATTCTCTCAATCACTGGCGTTTACACGGTCCGCAAACTTGGCATTTATGCTGCTCATATATTCTGGGCATGTTCATGGTCTTACGTTCTTTCTATCCATGTTACGTTCATGGCAGTCAAACACCTCGTACTTATCACTGGTTCATATGCTCAAAGTGTCATTCGGTTCATATGTTAATGGTATTTTATTCACGCACTCGCAGTTTTTGTGCCGCGCACATGCTCATACAGCGCATGGGGTGTGGCCCTAATAGTTACTACATGCATGCATGTTCTTTGTCATCGGTTGTGGTTGGCCACATGTGCTCTCGTTCCGGCGGTGCATACACGCATATAGTTGGCCTGAGTATAGGTTCATCAAGTTTGGTGGTACAGCCACGCATAGCTGTTATATGACAGTTTCGCACATAGTCGTTCTGTACACATCTGTATATAGGCAGGGAGATACATGGCGTTGTTGTTGTTACTGACACGTCTTCAGAACAACAATAACACGACACACAGGCGGTGTATACCCATTAAGCCTGCCACGCCTGCAGGGGGGGTACGTTGCATTTTGTTGTTACTGACACGCCTACAGCACAACAATAACATGACACATAGGTGGTGTATACCCATTATGCCTGCCACGTCTGCAGGGCGTTCCATTGCACAATTGTTGTTACTGAAACGTCTTCAGAGCAACGACATTACGACACATAGGTGGTGTATACTCATTATGCCTGCCACGTCTGCAGGGCGTTACATTGCTTAATTGTTGTTACTGACACGTCTTCAGAGCAACAACATTATGACACATAGGGGGTGTATACTCATCAGGCCTGCCACATTTGCAGGGGGGTACGTTGCATAATTGTTGTTACTGACACGCCTTCAGAGCAACAACATTATGACACACAGGCGGTGATATACTCATTATTCCTGACATGTCTATGAAAAAATATATATATTTGGAAAAAAAAAAAAAAGGAAATAGTTTATTGTCATCACCTGACACGTTCTCAGGTCAGATACAACCTCCTCTGTTGTATTTCACGACTATGTTATCAGTTAGTTATAGTACACATATTCAACTATCTGGCACAGGTGCTCGTTCAAAGGGTGGTCATCATTTTAGTGGCACTAATTGGCTGTTCAATACCCGATCACCTGACTCGTTCCTTCAGGATTAGGGGTTGAATGGCGGTTGTTACTGACTCACATTCAGAGCAACCAATTTCAGGAATACTCACTATGTTACCCTGTTGCCTGACTCCTCTTCAGGTTAGGGGAAATGTCGGTTGCTACTGACTTGTTTTCATAGCAATTTTGTCGTTTGTGTATTTGTTATGACCTGACACGTTTTCAGGTCAGATACTACCTCGTCTGTTGTATTTATCGATTACATTATCATTTCGTTATAGTACACAGATTCAACTATCCGGCATAGTTGCACGTTACGCTCATAGTCTGGTAGTCTGGTTACGTTCATAGCTTTATTTTGTTGTACTGCACATGGTTAATAGTTGTTCTGCATTTCCATCTTTAGAGTCTACACTACACATATGCTCCCGTATCTTTACTGTACTCATGCTCATAGCTTTCATACTGCATATTCGTGCATAGTGTTTATATAGAAAGCTTATACAGCTTTGTTAGGATGTTGCCCTATTTGCCTTACTCCTTCAGCTTAAGGGGTTAATGTCGGTTGCTACCGACGAATTTTCAGAGCAATTACATTGTGGTTTATTGTCATGACCTGACACGTTCTCAGGACAGATACAGCCTCCTCCGTGGTCATCACTCCCAAGTCCAGTTGGGTCAGTACATTGACTAGTTAGGTAGGTCTGTTGTTACAGTCTCAATCAGGTAAGGTGCCTTCTTGAACCTTGTCAGGCGACATGACCCACATGGTCTATCAGGTAGATAGGTATTTCTTGTCATTTACCTGTCAGTTTAGTTTTTGCCTCTTAAATAGCAGGGGATTGGTGCTTGTCAGACCTGCCATGAAGTTAGCCTTTTCGTGTCCATTTGAAGTAATGTCACAAGTAGGGATGGTAATAGGTATAGTTCAGTTAGTATATTTGGCAGGGAATGTTATCATTCTCAGGTCTTTTCTTTATAGATGGGCGTTACTACCACAGTTTCTAAGGTATGGTTACCACCTCTAGTAGTCACTAGTTGGTCGAGGCTACTCTTTCAGCACACTAGGTATAGTCTACTTCGGGTATGTGAAGATTGATGCTGGGTGTAGGATGTGTTATTTCAGGAATTATATTTATCCTAGCATGGTTGCTTTTTGCCCTATATAGGCGTGCCCTCATTGCACAGTTATGGCACAACTCGGACCGCTATGCTAGGGTAAGATCTGGTATGGGTATGTAGGCAATCTTTCCTGTCACTAGTACATGTATGGAGCCCCGAACACAAGTATAAAGCCCGCAGGGCTGCATTTGTGTGAGGGGCGGAGGTAATTATCGCTCTCTGCACTTCTAGGTGGGGCTTATTGGGAACAGGTGGGGGCGTGTGCATATAACTCCTCCCTCTCCTACAGGGGCGGAGCACGTGTCGTTTGTGGAACCCTCCCAACCCTCCCTTATTTTATTCCTTCACTATAGGGCATGCCCTCTATAGGTGTGCCCTCATTGCGCAGTTATGGCACAACTCAGACCGCTATGCTAGGGTAAGATCTGGTATAGGTATGTAGGCAATCTTTCCTGTCACTAGTACACGTATGGAGCCCCGAACACAAGTCTTATTTGTGCTTATTTTCCCCCATCTCATACACAGAATTTGGACCGAAACCCAAACACAGGAAGTGCAGCCTGGAGTGCTGAGGGTGTGTGTGTGTCCAACCAACAGCATATGGCAGTTAAGTTTGAGAGGAGCTATAATTGGATGAGGCTGGACTCCCCCCTCAGCAGTCCAGACTGCACTTTCTGTGTTTGGACCTGGGTCCTAAATCTGTGTATAAGATGGGGTAAAATGTGCTGCTCTTGAGCTTTTTTAAGCACAAATAAAACATAGAAAACTTAATTTCTTTAAAACAAAGTATATTAGAAATATTTTTTATTTACCATTTAAGGAGTGCAATAGCAAACATTTATTTTAATGAGAGTTACCCTTTAAAGCAGGGCTGTGGAGTCGGTAGATAAATGTTCCGACTCTGACTCCGCAGTTTTTTGTACTTCCGACTCCCCGACTCCGACTCCTCTGTATTAATATGCGAATGTATTTATAAACACTTACATTTGAATCCAAGAAGCTGTTCCACCAAGTTCTTCTAAGCTCTTCTAGCAGAGAGAGGTAGTTGGGAAGAAGCTGCTGCCTTCTCCTTTTTGTGTGCTGATCTGCTGCTGAAGATAGGGCAGTGGGAGGACCCAGGAAGGGGCATTTATTATAAAACATGATTTCCCTAGTAGAATCCCATAGTGATGTTTAAAGCTTAAGCTAACAATCGGAATTTACAAGTTTTTATAGCCTTAGCTGAATGGCAGCAGTTTTTCCAATGGTTTACAGCTTCAGTCTTAAACTATTGACCCTCCATTCCCCTTACTTATACAAGTGTCTCTAGTCCTGCAAAAAACATATTTACTTTTTTTTAATCAACTGGTGCCAGAAAGTTAAACAGATTTGTAAATTACTTCTATTAAAAAATCTTAATCATTCCTGTACTTATTAGCTGCTGAATACTACAATGGAAATTATTTTCCGTTTGAAACACAGAGCTGTCTGCTGACATCGTGAGCACAGTGCTCTCTGCTGACATTTCTGTCCATTTTAGGAACTGTCCAGAGTAAAAGGAAATCCCCATAGCAAACATATGCTGTTCTGGAAAGTTCCTAAAATGTACAGAGTTGTCAGCAGAGAGCACTGTGCTCATGATGTCAGCAGACAGCTCTGTGTTTCAAAAAGAAAAGAATTTCCGCTGTAGTATTCAGCAGCTAATAAGTACAGGAAGGATTAAGATTTTTTAATAGAAGTAATTTACAAATCTGTTTAACTTTCTGGCACCAGTTGATATTTAAAAAAAAAAAAAAATAAATAAGTTTTTCACCGGAGTACCCCTTTAATCCCTTATCAGTGAGAGGTTAGGTTACCCTTGGGTTCCCTGTAACAGCAGAACACAACACTATGGAAAGTATAAGTATTGCCGCTCCTAATTGTGCATTAATGCCATATAGTGAAGCACATGAAAAGCATGCTTCTTCACGGTCACTTAACGTATTCGTTTTGCGGTTACGTGAGGCACTGCCTGGATTGGTCTTTATTCTTACAGTAGAGAAGTCATTAATTATAACTTTTTGTGAATTGGGACATTTAAACTTGCTTTTTTTTTCCAATCTAAATTTAGTAGGAGTCGGAGTCGGTGCATTGTTTGCCGACTCCGACTCCAGGTACCCAAAATTTCGGCCGACTCCACAGCACTGCTTCAAAGTGGGTGTCAATGTCCTTTTCTGCAGACATATGCACTTTCTGTAAGCCAGGTTGGACCTAGAATACATATGCGACTTTTAAATGGAGATGCAACTTTTTTTTCTTCATAAATAGTTACTATCGCATTTGATAAATACATGACCACTGCAAAATAAAAAAATAAAATTACTATGTGAGCAGATTTCAGAAATGTGCTTTGGAATAAGCAAAAATCAAAAAGTCGCAGCATTTATAGAAAAGTCGTGCGTGCGACTTTTTTACGCAATAGAAATCTACGGAGCATGATAAAGCTCCTTCATAATGCTTTTAATTTTGCACCTACAGACTATATAAGGGCTTGTTTTTTGCATCAACTTACATTACAAATTACCTTACAAGTACAAATTGTACTTTGTAATTAGGGATGCACCGAAATTTCGGCTGCTTAAAATTATCTGCCGAAAACGCCCCTTTCGGCCTTTTCAGCTAAGGGAATTTCTTGCCGATAATTTTGGGGGGCGTGGCCTAAAATGGGGGCGTGTCTTTCAACTACTCTATCAGGTGTGAGGTGCAGAACGGCACACCGGCGCTACACTGCCTTGTCCTCCGATGTGTCCCTTAGCTGTGGGAACTCGGGCAATCGGCAGTACACTCCCATGCTGCAGTACATCTACCACCCCCTGCGCCCCCCCCCCCCCCAGGTCTCGTGTGGCAGTATATGACCCCCCGATCCTGTGCGGCATGGTCCGCTGGGAGGAGATGACTTAACCCTTGCACGGCTGACAGCCGTGCAGCGGGCGTATGAAGCAAGCTCAGGAGCTGAGCTCGCGCCATACTAGCTAATGCCGGACATCGCTGATCAATGTGATGTCCGGCATTAACCCTTTAGATGCCGCAATCAACATTGATCGTGCCGTCTAAAATGCCGCAAACAATCTGAGGTACCTCATGTTCCCGATCAGCTGAGAGGACTAGCGGAGGTTCCCTACCTGCCACCGGCTTGACCGATCGGCGCTTCAATACTGCTGGCAGCTTTAGCAGGCTGTAGTAATGGAGTGCCGATAACACTGATCAATGATGTGCTATAGGCTCCTATGGCACAGAATTGATCAATGTCTACAAGCACAGGAGTACATCTGTGCGTCTCCAGCTGTTACAAAACTACAACTCCCAGCATGCCCTATAGCCCTTGGCCATCTGGGCATGCTGGTAGTTGTACTTTTGCAACAACTGGAGGCACACTGTGGAAAACACTGCCCTATGGGGACAAAAATATTATAAATATAAATATGTAAAAAATTAAAAAGGCAATAAGTGTAAAAAGCCCCTTCCCTTAAATAAAAGTTTAAAGTGTGTGCGTTAATGTCTGAACTATTAAAATATAATGTTAATGAAACCGTACGGTCAATGGCGTAAATGTAAAAAAAAATACCAATGTCCAGAACTGCTGATTTTTGTTCACTTAACCACTTGGGGACGCCAGGCGGGGACCAGACCGGGGTGACTGCTGATATATACAGTGGTCTCTAAAGTGTAGCCCTCCAGATGTTGCAAAACTACAACTACCAGCATGCCCAGGCAGCTGTTTGGGCATGCTGGGATTTGTAGTTTTGCAACAGCTGGAGGTCTACAGTTTAGAGACCACTGCACAGTGATCTCCAAACTGTAGCCCTCTAGATCTTGCAAAACTACAACTCCTAGCATGCCCACACATCAGTTTGCTGTCTGTGCATGCTGGGATTTATAGTTTTGTAACATCTGGAGGGCACCAGTTTGGAGATCACTGTGCACTGGTCTCCAAACTGTAGCCCTCCAGATGTTGCAAAACTGCAAATCCCAGCATAACCAGACAGCAAACAGCTGTCTCGGCATGCTGGGAGTTGTAGTTGCATACCTCCAGCTGTTGCATAACTACACCTTCCAGCATGCCCTTCGGCGATCAGTACATGCTGGAAGTTGTATTTTTGCAACAGCTGAAGGCACACTGGTTGGAAAATAATGAGTTAGGTAACAGAACCTAACTGAAGGTTTTCCAACCAGTGTGCCTCCAGCTGTAGCAAAAGTACAACTCCCAGCATGCATGGTCTGTCAGTACATGCTGGGAGTTGTAGTTTTGAAACAGTTGGAGGTTTGCCCCCCCCCCCCCATTCACACGGGCGAGTTTACAGTAAGTTTCCTGCTTACATTTTTCGCCGCAGCTCAAACGCCTATCGGGAAACTCACCGTAACCCGCCAGTGCGAATGTACCCTAAAAACACTACACTAACACATAATAAAGGGTAAAACACTACATATACACCCCCTTACACTGTCCCCCCCCCCCCCCCCCAATAAAAATGAAAAAGGTATTGTATGGCAGTGTTTCCAAAATGGAGCCTCCAGCTGTTGCAAAACAACAACTCCCAGCATTTCCGGACAGCCACTGACTGTCCAGGCATGCTGGGAGTTTAGCAACATCTGGAGGCACCCTGTTTGGGAATCAGAGATGGAGTTACAAATTTTGTGGGGCATTTTCTACTATTACTCTTTGTAAACATTTTAAATTTGGGGGAAAACTTGCATTTTAGTGAAAAAAAAAATCATTTACACATCCAAATTTAACGAAAAGTTGTCAAACACCTGTGGGGTGTTAAGGCTCACTGTACCCCTTGTTATGTTCCTTGAGGGGTAGTATGCCATGTGGTTTTTTTTTTTGTTTGTTTTTTTTGCGGTTCTAGCACCATGGGGCTTCTTAAATGCGACATGCCCCCAAAAACCATTTCAGAAAAATTCACTCTCCAAAATCCCATTGTCGCTCCTTCCCTTCTGAGCACTCTACTGCGCCCGCCGAACACTTGACATACACAAATTAGGTATTTCCTTACTCAAGAGAAATTGGGTTACACATTTTAGGAAGATGTCTCTCCTTTTACCCCTTGTAAAAATTAAAAAATTGGGTCTTCAAGAACATGCCAGTGTAAAAAATGAAGATTTTGAATTTTCTCCTTCAATTTGCTGCTATTCCTGTTAAACAACCTAAAGGGTTAACAAACCTTTTTGAATGTCACTTTGAATACTTTGAGGGTTGCAGTTTTTATAATGGGGTCATTTATGGGGTATTTCTAATATGAAGACCCTTCAAATCCACTTCAAAATAAACTGGTCCATTTTGTGAAAAAATGGAAAATTGCTGCTATACTTTGAAGTCCTCTGATGTCTTCCAAAAGTAAAAACATCTCAACTTTATGATGCAAACATAAAGTAGACATACTGTATATGTGAATCAATATATAATTTATTTTGAATATTTATTTGCCTTACAAGCTGAGAGCTTCAAAGTAAAAAAAATGCAACATTTTCAATTTTTTCATCAAATTTTGGACTTTTTCACCAAGAAATCATGCAAGTATCAACAAAAATTTACCACTAACATAAAGTAGAATATGTCACGAAAAACAATCTCAGAATCAGAATGAAAGGTAAAAGCGTCCCAGAGTTATTAATGCTTAAAGTGACAGTGGTCAGATGTGCAAAAAATGGCCGGGTCCTACACTGAAAATTGGCTGGGTCCTTAAGGGGTTAAGGACCCAGGGCATACGCCCCCGTGGGAATTTTGGTTTCCAACTCTCACGGGCGTGGACTGGACCGTGATTCCTGCTGAAATCATTCAGCAGGCATCCCGTGCCGAAGCCTGCGGGGGGTCCTGTCAATTGAGACCGGCGATCTGCAGCGATTCCAGGTTATAGGGGTATCCGGTGACCCGGAAAAAAGGGCGATCAGGGCTACCCAAGACACCCCCAAACCCCCTAAAGGGATAGGAGTGAGGTGGCAGGGGTGCCACCTAGTGCTGGGCAGTATGACAAAAATGTGTATCACGATATTTGACTGTATTTTTTTCCCACTTATTTCCACCTACCCCCCCCCCCCCTCGAGTGAATTATCAGCAGCAGTGCGCTGGGGAACTATTAATATATGACCCATGGGCGCTGCTCTACTTTCCCTCCCCCCCCACGAAACTTCTGATCAGAAGCCCACTGGCTTTCTGCGCTTGCAGGGGGAGGTGACAGCTTCCGTTTTCTGAACAGAACTCCTCCGCCCGCGGCTCACAACTCATTCATTTCCAGCACTGTGGCTCACAGGAGGAGAAGGAGAGCAGCGCCTACAGGTAACATGATTAGTCCCCCGATGTGGGGACAGCGCTGCAGCTGATTCAGCGTTGCAGTTCATTCATTCGAGGGGGGTAGGGGCCTGACCGGTATTGCGGTATAAGGAAAAATTCATATCGTACAGAAAAAACACATTGGTATTCGGTATGAACCGGTATACCGCTCAGCACTAGTGCCACCCCTCCTATCCCTGCTATTGGCCGGTCAGAAGGGACCGACCAATAGCAGATCGGTGGCGGGGGTTAAAGTTTGGTTCCCCAGCTCTGCCCACCCACGGTAGTCCGGGCATAGCGGGGGAACTATGCTGGGACCAGCGCCGAAGGTCCCTTACCGGCGGCGATCCTCGTCTGTGCGGCGGCGGTGACGATCCAGCTATTTCCAGGTGAGTTGTTGCCCAGCAACATCTGAAGGGCCACAGTTTACAGTGGTCTCTAAGCTGTAGCCCTCCAAATGTTGCAAAACTACAATTCCCAGCATGCCCAGACAGCTGTTTGCTGTTTGGGCATGCTGGGATTTGTAATTATGCAAGATTTAGAGTGGCACATTTTGGAGATCACTATGCAGTGGTCTCTAAACTGTGGCCCTCTAGATCTTGCAAAACTACAACTCCCAGCATGCCCACACAGCAAATGGCTGTCTGGGCATGCTGGAAGTTGTAGTTGCGTGCCTCCAGCATTTGCATAACTACATCTCCCAGCATGCCTTTTGGCAATCAGTACATGCTGGGAGTTGTAGTTTTGCAACAGTTTTGCTACAGCTGTAGTGCGCCCGCAGAGCTTTTTACATCCACATATGGGGTATTTCCATTCACAGAAGAAATGGTGTTACATATTTTGAGGGGCTTTTCTCCTATTACCCCTTGTGAAATAAAAATAATTGGGGTAACACCAGCATTTTAGTGGAAAAAAAAAAAAGAAATGTTGTTTACACATCCATATTTTATGAAAAGTCTTCAAACACCTGTGGGATGTTAAGGCTCATTATACCCCTTGTTATGTTCTTTGAGGGGTTCAGTTTCCAAAATAGTACCATGTGTTTTTATTTATTTATTTATTTTTTTGCTGTTCTGGAACCATAGGGGCTTCCTCAATGCAACATGCCCCCCCCCCCCCCAAAAAAAAAACATTTCAGCAAAATTTGCTCTCCAAAATCCCATTGTCGCTCCTTCCTTTCTGAGCCCTCTAGTGCACACACAGAGCACTTTACATCCACAAATGAGGTAATTCCTTACTTTAGAGAAATTGGTTTACAAATTTTGGGGGGGCTTTTTCTCCTTTTACCCCTTTAAAAAAAATGGCTCTACAAGATCATGCGAGTGTAAAAAATGAAGATTTAGAATTTTCTCCTTCACTTTGCTGCTATTCCTGTGAAACAACTAAAGGGTTAACAAACTTTCTCAATGAGGTATTATGGGGTATTTCTTATATGAAGGCCCTCCAAATCCACTTCAAAACTGAACTGGTCCCTGAAAAATTCAGATTTAGAAAATGTTGTGAAAAATTCGAAAATTGCTGCTATACTTTGAAGCCCTCTGATGTCTTCAAAAACTAAAAACATGTCAACTCTGTGATGCAAGCATAAAGTAGACATATTGTATGTGTGAATCAATATATAATTAATTTTTTATATCTATTTTCCTTACAAGTGAAGAGCTTCAAAGTTAGAAAAATGCTAAATTTTCAAATTTTTCATGAAATTTGAGAATTTTGAAGAAAGGATGCAAGTATCGACGAATACCACTATGTTAAAGTAGAATATGTCACAAAAAAACTATCTCGGAATAAAATTCATAAGGAAAAGCATCCCAGAGTTATTAATGCTTAAAGTGACAGTGGTCAGATGTGCAAATAATGCTCTGGTCCTTAAGGTCACAATGGGCTTGGTCCTTAAGGGGTTAAGCAAGCATGCTGTTTTTTTGTTTTGTTTTTTTAATGAAGATATAAGGGGTGATTCATCAAAATGTGCTGCAGAAAAATTGAGTAGTTGCCCATAGCAACCAATCAGATAGGTGTGTACCCCTATAATGTGTCCTGGAGTCAATGTATGGTGAGTGGCGGTGCTGTGGCTCCAAGCCCGGCCAGTACTTTCTATAGCCACCCTGTATGTGTTCCGGTGTCATTCTGATAATACAATTTTACAAAAACTATATTGAAAAAAGTGGGCGGGGCAATGCATTTTCTGTTTCGGTTTTCGACCAAGCTCAGCCTATATTTTTGGGTTCACACCAAAATTTTTATTTCGGTGCATCCCTATTTGTAATGACATAAATAATTTCATAACCAAATCTATGGCAAAACCCAAAAACTTATATTTATTCTGTAGGTCCATACGATTACAAGGATATTCAATTTATGAAGGTTTTATTTTACTACTAAAAACTATAACTACATGCACCAAAATTAGTATGTTCAAAATTGTCCTCTTCTGACCCCTATAACTTATTTTTATTGTTCCACATACAGGCCTGTATGAGGGCTAATTTTTTGCGCCGTTATCTTTAGTTTTTATTGGTTTATTTTTATGGGACTTTTTGATAGCTTTTTATTACCTTTTTTGTGGTATATGAAGTGATAAAAAATAGACATAGGTGTTTTTTTTACGTGGACACCATCAACCATGTGGTTTAAAAAACCTTATATTTTAATAGTTCGGACATTTACGCATGTGGCAGTACCACATATGATTATTTTATTTTGATTACATTATTTTATTTTAAAAATTGGAAAAGGGGGTGATTCAATCTTTTATTAGGGAAGGTGTTAATTCACTATTATGAACTTTATTTTATTTTATTTATTTTTTTACACTTTTTTTTCTAGTTCCCATATGGGGCTTTAATATGCAATCTATTGATTGCATACACTGTTCAGGCTGGCCAGAGCTTGAGAGCACCGATCGGACGGCAAGGAGGCAGGTAAGGGCCCTCCCGCTGTCCACTTAGCTGATCGGGACCCGCAATTTTGCCACGGATGTCCCAATCAGCTGCCCTGAACTAACTGGCACCATTAACCCCGCACTTTAAATGTCGCAATCAACTTTGATTGCGGCGTCTTAAGGATTAATGACGGCATCGGCCGACCGGCAATACCCAGCATTAACCCTGGGTCCTGGCTGCTAATAGCAACCGGGACCCAACTGGTATGAAGTATGCTCAGCTCGTGAGCACGCTTCAAACCCTGGTAACAGGACCAAGGTGTACAGGTTCACCCTCGGTCCTTAAGTACCAGGACGCAAGGGCATACCTGTACACCCTCCGTCCTTGAGGGGGTTAAAGGTCTACAGTAAATTTGAGAATATATACATAAATAAGAATAATTTACATACACAGCATTTAGGTTTGTGGAGCTCCAATGACATATTTGGGGTTGAGTGGTGTTTGCTAACTCAATTGCAGGTCTTCAGTGTATCTTGTCTATCACTTGTGGAACTGCAAGGACTCGAGTTGTCACTATGCATGCACTTGTAAAAGAGATCTGTTATTATTCCATATGTAGGTAGACTTTTGATTCAATGATGCTACAGTCTCTGACATTCTAATTGTAATGATAATTTTCTCTTCTCTTTCGTTTGCAGATGAGCAAGAAGCAGTTCAAAAGAGAACTTTTACCAAATGGATCAATTCACATTTGGCCAAGGTAGATTTTAATTTACATTGTTTTATTATTTAATTAAGAGGTAATCTGTCAGTATTTTTGAGCTACCAGACAGCTCTAGACAGAGGTTGGGGAGCAGTAATGATACCTGCTGTTTGCTTGGCTGAGAAAACATTATTTGATGTCCTGGCTGCTACTATAGAAAGTGTTCAGGAGGCGGCCTCTTTTTGCTAGGTGCCCAAAGCTCACTCTATTAAGTGTAATAGGTACTTTAGGAGTACACCATTCACATTTTTTTTTATACCTTTTCATGTAACAGCACTGAAGAAATGACACTCTGCTACAATATAACTTAAAGGGGTACTCCGCCCCTAGACATCTTATCCCGCTGCTGGGGACCCCGGGATCGCTGCTGCAGCACCCCGCTATCATTACTGCGCAGAGCGAGATCGCTCTGCACGTAATGACGGGCAATACAGGGGCCGAAGCATCGTTACGTCACGGCTCCGCCCCTCGTGACATCACGGCCCGTCCCCGTCAATACAAGTCTATGGGAAGGGGACGTGGCGGTCGTTACGCCCCTGCCATAGACTTGCATTAAGGGGACGGGCCGTAATGTCATGAGGGGCGGAGCCATGACGTCACGCTGCTCCGGCCCCTGTATCGCCCGTAATTACTCACAGAGCGAACTCGCTCTGTGCAGTAATGATGGCGGGGTGCCGCAGCGGCGATCCCCTGGGTCCCCAACAGCGGGACAGCGACGATCTAACATCTTATGGGGATAAGATGCCAGGGGCGGAGTACCCCTTTAAAGGGGTACTCCAGTGGAAAACACATTTTTTTCCAAATCAACTGGTGCCAGAAACAGATTTTCAAATTACTTCTATTAAAACATCTTAATCCTTCCAATACTTATCAGCTGCTGTATGCTCCACAGAAAGTTGTATAGTTCTTTTCATTCTGACCACAGTGCTCTCTACTGACACACCTGTCTGTGTCAGGAACTGTCCAGAGCAGGAGAGGTTTGCTATGGGGATTTGCTTGTACTCTGGACAGTTCCTGACACTGACAAAGGTGTCAGCAGAGAGCACTGTGGTCAGACAGAAAAGAACTATACAACTTCATGTGGAGCATGCGGCAGCTGATATGTATTGGAAGGATTAAGATGTTTTAATAGCAGTATCGTATTCATTGGCGTATAACATGCACCCCAATATTTACTGTTATATTTAAGTAAAAAAAAGTAAAATGAATGGCTTGGACTAAATGCCACATCATCCCCCCAACTTTGATTTCCCCTGTACCTCCGTTTGGTCCCATCCCCCCCAGTGGCACATTATTCCCTGTGCCACAGTTAACCCTCTCATCGCCCCCTTCCAGTCTAATCATCCCACCTCATCATTTCCCCCTGCCATAGACCACTAGCCAAACAGACATTACCCATTTAGTGCCTCATCACCCCCCTCATCATTTGCCCCTGTCTCATCATCCTCCCCATCATTCCCCCCCCCCCTCATCGTTACTCCTATGCCATTCTTCCCATGCCTCATCATTCCCCCTTTTCTTCTGCTTTTTATAGTTTTTGTTATTTTCCTTATCTGGCTGCGCTTCGACAGGCCAGGTCAGGCGGTGGGTCTTGTGGGTTGTGTAGTCAGGGAAGCATATGAGTGATGTCTTCTGCCGGCTACTCTGCGCGGTATCAGGGACGTCACTTTTCATTTCCTGCAGTTGCCGTTGGTCACTATTCTAAAGTGGCTGCAGCTGAGCTGCTGAACTTAAGCCGCCGGCGCTTCGGCCACTCTGACTAGTGGGGGCTGCAGGAAATGAAAAGTGACGTCGCCCGCAAGACCCGCCGAAGCACAGCCCGGTAAGGAAAAAAAAAAAAAAAGCAGGGGAAAAGGGGGAATTATGAGGAAGGGGGAGGTAAGGAAAATAAAAATCAGAGCGGGGAGAAGTGTGAGCCAGCAGAAGACGCTGCTGGTCACTGATTTAAAGTGGCCACGGCCAGGCTGCTGATCCTTAACAAGCAGCCGCCGTTGCGGCCACTTTAGATCAGTGACCAACACATTTCTCGGTGTATAACACGCAGGCAGGCTTTTTGCCTTACATTTAAGTTTTAAAAGTGCGTGTTATATGCCGATAAATACGGTAATTTACTAATCTGTATAACTTTCTGGCACCAGGTTGATTTGAAAATGTTTGTTTTACAGCTATAGCACAGTTGTTTGTAATTTGTTGAATGTGTTACTTTTCTACTAAGATTTATATCCAATGAGAAGCTGATGAAGTGAGGCATGGTTATTCTCATTGCAGGCAGCATCAGCTGTAAATATGGCTCTTTCTACACTGTTGTTGACTAAATTAGAGTCATCCCTTTTGAGTCATATGAATAAGTAGAGACTGTGGAAGCTCATGTGAATAATTATCTAACTAAACAGTGTTTGTCCCATCCTCAATGATCCTTGAGCGCTTGGATTGGCTGTTTGTTCAGTACGGTTCAGGCGGTCTCCCCCTGTGTTTGAAATGCTAATCCAGTCTTGAGGGGAGAATTAAATTATCAGGAACGATCCTTCCATCTCCTGTAATTACATTTAGAAGTGAATTACAGTGTTAACTAATATAATCAAATAATGGAAACAGTTTAATGGATAAATGAACTTATACAATTATATGGAAGAAGGATACGTTGTGAGTCATTATTATCAAAGCAAGGCGAGATTTATACCATGTGTGCACAGCAGAAAAGTGCCCCAAATCTCCAGTCTGGATTATTTTATCGATGATCTTCTCCGCTTTATTTATCTCTTATGTACACCGGATACTGCAGACAATCACTGTCGGTGCACTTACCGCAATTGACCTCATGTTCCCGCTGGTATTTGAATGTACTCTGCTATATATACCATTTCATATCTATGTTCTCATTAGGACCTGACGAACAGGGGAGTCCTCCCTTGAAACACGTCCATTAATTTACATGTAAATATAACAATAACCTTTTATTCTTTTATTTGTCAGAAACAAGGTATCCATTTTTACCTCTGAAGCTCTTAAGTGGCTTCACCTACTCCAAATCTCCTTTTTGGCATATTCCAGAGTATTATGCTTCAACATACTTTTTTTTTTTATAGTTTACTGCAAATGGATATTAAAATAAATATTTAGATTGTGCATATACTTTTTAAATGGGAGTCAATAGACCACTCATACCATTCTAGGTTGGTACAGAAAGTAATGTGTCCATAAACTGCCCACCATAGGTCAAATATATCTAGGGCTGCAACGATTAACCGATATTATCAATTTAAATGGCCAGCCTGCGACATCTGCTACCCACCTGCAGCACTGAGACTGCAGCCTGTAGTGCTGTCCGAAAGCTGGCGCCGCCTCCTTGTCCTCGGCACCTCCGGTGACAAGAAGCCTCCGGTCCTGACATCGCAGGAGTCCTCCTGTCTGACCAGAAGCTGAAAGATCTTTCTGGTGCAAAACCTCATAGCAAACTTCTCCTGCTTTGGACAGTTCCTGAAATGGATAGAGATGGCAGCAGAGAGCACTATGGTCAGAATGGATAAGTTGTATAAGAACTATACAACTTTCTCTGTAGTACACAGCAGCTGATAAGTACTGGAAGGCTGATAAGTACTGATAATTACTTGAACCTCATAGCAAACCTCTCCTGCTCTGGACAGTTCCTGACACTGATAGGAATGACAGCAGAGAGCACTGTGGTCAGACTGACTAAGTTGTATAAGAACTATATAACTTTCTCTGTAGTATAAAGCAGCTGATAAGTACTGGAAGTCTTAAGATTTTTTTATCAGAGTTAATTTACAAATCTGTAGAAGTTTCTGGCACCAGTTGATTTGAATTTTTTTTTTCCCCACCGGAGTACCCCTTTAAATATCTTTTGAAACCATAGCAACATTTTAAAGTAAGGCTAGGTTCCCACTGTGTGTGTTTTGGTTTACATTTAACATAGATGTTAAGGTATGCTTAAAACAGGCAGTACAGCAGAATCCATTTTCCTTGTCTTGCATTTAAAAAAAGAAAAACGTATTATAACATATTTTTTTTTTGCTGTATATAGTAGCATAGTTGACTATGCTTTTGTACACAAAAACTGTGAAACTTACATAAACCCAGTGTGAACCCATCATGTGTTTCAGTTTTTATCATTTTTATAGAATTATCCTATGCAACCTTAAAACTGTATGAAGCCTGATTTAGGCTGGGTCCACACTACGTTTTGTCCCATACGGGAGCGCATACGGCAGGGGGGAGCTAAAACCTCGCGCTCCCGTATGTTACCGTATGCGCTCCCGTATGTCATTCATTTCAATGAGCCGACCGGAGTGAAACGTTCGGTCCGGTCGGCTCATTTTTGCGCCGTATGCGCTTTTACAACCGGACCTAAAACCGTGGTTGACCACAGTTTTAGGTCCGGTTGTAAAAGCGCATACGGCGCAAAAATGAGCCGACCGGACCGAACGTTTCACTCCGGTCGGCTCATTGAAGTGAATGGCATACGGGAGCGCATACGGTCACATACGGGAGCGCGAGCTTTTAGCTCCCTCCTGCCGTATGCGCTCCCGTATGGGACAAAACGTAGTGTGGACCCAGCCTTATTTAATTCACAGAGGCTTGCTTAGATTGAATACAACTGAGGCTTTGAAAAGCTAGCAGAGATCTTAAAAGTGGATATGGGTTAAAACAGAAACACATAAAAATATAAAGTTGAATAAATTTGTTAGTACACATTAAATTATTGTAAAGTATAACCCCAAAAAGTGGATCACAAACTTACGGCCAGTTTGTTCATTCATGGGAGGTGTAAAACAGGAACCAGCACTTTCACTACAATACATTCTAAACACCAGTTGCTATAAAGAGCAGGGCACATTCAGCTAAGCGTTGTTTCTACCCACTGTCTCAGCACTCACTAAAGACAGGCTTGTAGACTTTCTATGGAGCCTGTCTGGAGTAGCATTGAAAATAATGGTGAGAAATAGATCTCAGCTACTTGCTTCTCCCTGATCATTTTATTGACACTTTAATAATGAAAGTGACACTTTAATAGTGTGCAAGTAACTGGGTTAGCAACCAAGGAGCTGGGGCCCCACCTCCTAAAAAAGGTCTCTACCTATACACGCATAGGTAAAAGTAAATCAAGCCCAGTGAGGTGGGGACCAGAGGCGGAGTGCCGACTCCTTGACTGATATCTTGCAAACCATTTAGAGTACACATTTTCATCAGTTCTAGAAAAAGCACTTTTATTACACACACATGCACTGTTCTGAAATGCTAAGTTCACACAGAATTGCTAAATGAAGTAATAACATTTCATGTAATTTCCATGTTCCTGTCTGCAGTATAAGAAGGGAGGAAGCACTGAGGCACACTGTCAAAGCAAACATTACAACGGATGGACTTTTTTTTCCCCCTTTGTCATGACTTCACTGGATATTGGCAAAGCCATTGGAAACTATTATGATCTCAACTCTCATAGTAAACATTAGCCACTCAGGACAGTTCACCACACTTCTCTGACATAATAAATATACTAATTGGCAGGACTGGAACATTTTATTGGGTTTCAGCAGAAAAAAATTATAAATGTATTTATTTCCTGTTCCTTATACAGCACCATGTGTCTATCGGTACAGAAATTGTGTTCACTTTATCTGTTCCTGTCCTCCACAGGGCTCTAAATATATCTCTCCCACACTTAAAATCAAAGAAATTATATTTATTTTTGGGAAGAGGGGTTATAAACAAGCAATGCTGTGCGAATAGTGGTTTGATATCTACCATAGTTTATTATTATTATTATTATTAGAGATTACTCGCCTATCTATCATAATATTTCATAAATTTTTGGTGCATTTTTATAGAGAGTTGAAACTTTGGCGCTTTGATATTAAATAATATCTAGTATGCCCTCAAAACAGGCATACTAGATACTGTTACACTCATGTTTCAGAAGACAGGAACCCCGGTGAATATGGATCCGCTGGACCTGTGTGGCAGATGACTTGGACTGTACCAGGGAGCAGAATCTAAGGTGCCGCTGGTTTTCACCAGAGCCCGTCGCAAAGCGGGACAGACTTGCTGCGGCAGGCAGCACCCAGGTCGCTACCCCTAGAACGGCTCGACCACACAGGCGGCTAAGGAGATGCGAGGCAATGGAGGGATAAGACAGCTTGTAGTCAGAATAGCAGAAGGTCAGGGCAGGCAGCACAGGAACATAGAAAATGGTCTGTAAGAAGGTGGCAAGGAGCAAGGTCAGGTCACGGAGCAAAGGATCAGATACACGGCAAGGCAATAACAGGAATGGTTTCTCTCCGGCTCAAGGCAACAGAGATCTGGCAGGGAAGTGAGGAGGGTGGAGGAATTTATCAATGAGCCAAAAAAAAAAAAAAAATAGGATGGTGGGAGCTACCCTTTAAGTTTTACATTTCTTGGTTTAAATGTTATCCCCTCTAACTTTCTTTTTTATTTATTTTCTATCTCCCAGATAGTTCTTTCCATGTACTAGTTATACCTTGGTACCACGGACATGCTTTCATCAGTCCTGTACCATGCATTACAGCATCAGCAATCTGGGATGTTTTAAATCAATTCTGGATTATTTTGGGCAGTATTTGGTCCAATATTTGTTAGTATTTTTAGCCAAAATCAGAAGTAGAACTGATACAGACAAAAATGATAATAGAAACATATTTCTGTGTTTTGCATGTACTCTTGGTTTTGGCTAAAAATACTGATGAAATACAGCATGTGCACCCATCCTTAGGCTAAGAATTCCCTAAAAATAAGTAATCCTCAGTACAAGTGACGTTGTAGGAGGAAGTTTGGAGCCATGATAAATGTGTCCTTTAGAAAATTAAGATGTTTACATAACAAGTATTTCGAAATTGCTTTTGATATGAAATGCTTAAGGAAATGGAAGACGTCATTGTGTAAAGTATTTATAAAACAAGTGACTGTGAATTTGTTCCCTGTATTCAGTGCTAAATACTAAAAAAAAAAAAATAATAATAATTAAAAAAAAGAATTGTAGTACAAGTTGTTGTTTAAATGTTTTCCCTAGAGCCAACATTTGGAGCTGATGCTTTATAAATGACTTTCGGAGTCAGGGTTCAGTAAGCTCATTTGAATTGGGGCAGAAAACATATAACCCCTATAACTTTTTTACATTTTCATCTACAGACCCCTACAACCCCTGCTGGCTGTTGAAGGCACTTGGCAGCCTAGGGGTATGAAGAGGGCTCCTTGGGTATATAGAAGGCACTGAGCCTTCTTCATAACAAATTAAATGGGGTTTCTGAGGTGTAAAGACTGTTGGCCTATCAAGAGGATAGGCCATAAAGGTCAAAATGGTAGTTGCCGCAGCTCCAACATATACATAGTAAACAGTCAGAAGCCTCTGCGCTGTTCATTGTATAGTGGGGGAGTCAGGTGCCAATCAATTACCAGAGGTCACTGTAGCTGCCACTTACACTCTATTATTACAGCCTGACACATGCTAGCAGATCACTGATCTGACAGTAGAATGCAATTCGATTGTATTACAGTGTATAGTATTGGCATTGAATGCTTGCTCGTACAAGTCCTTTTGGAGAATTTAAACAATGTTTAAGAAAAAAAATTTTGAAAAGAAAAAGTAACAATATAACCCAATAAAATTTGTAATCACCCCTTTTTAAAATTTTTATTTCTTTAACTGGTATTGCTGAGTGCGAAATATCCAAACTTATAAAATATAATATTTATCCTGCACTGTGGACGCCATAAACAATAAAAAAAAAAAAAGAAAATGTTTGTCACATCTTAGATAAAATGGAATAGAAAGTCTTATCTATGCCAAAATGGCTGCGTCCACAAGGGGTTTATAGCTTTAACCTAAATATATGTAAGCTTATGACTTCACCTGTTAGTAAACCTAATAAAATAAAGCCAATTTTAAGACAAACAATATGACAAATATTGTTTAATTTTTGCATTAAAAAAATCCATGGTATTTAACTTGTTAATTAAAGGTGTACTGCAGCCAAAATTTATTTATCCCCTATCCACACGTTAGGGAATAAGTAGCTGATCGTGGGGGGTCCGACTTCTGGGACCCCCCCCCCCCCGCAATCTCTGGAACGAGATCCTCAGTGAGGAGCACGTGTTGTCTACCACTAGACAGAACATGCTCCATTAATTTCTATGGTAGTGCCGATGATGCCTGAGTGCTGGACCTGGGTCTTTTCGGAGCTTCCATAGAAATCAATGTAGGGTGTGCCATCTACCTCACACGCTCTTCACTTAGAGCCAGGTCCCGTTATGGAGATCCGCTACTTATCCCCTATCCTGTGTATAGGGGATATGTTAATTATGGCTGAAGTACCCCTTTAAGTACGAAAAATCTTATCCATTCATGAAAATCTTAAAAACATCCCCCTGTAATTGGATCATGTTTACCAATTGATGTCCTTCCTTTTTGTACAATATTACAATAGTAATGCCCTGAAACTAGTTTTGTAGACTAGTAAGCTCCTCAATTGAGGAGAGGTTCCATCAGGATACTAATGGGGAGCAGTCAGCACTCTTTTCAAAGTGAAGCTGCTGGCAGTGTGATGTAGGTCATTTAAAACCCATTCTTTACATGTTCGTTTTATGTGTGTCTGAGTAATATGCTTTTAGATACTAAACTTTGTTTTCTGCAAATTAGCTTACGTCTTTGTTCTTTTATTTTACCAAATATAACTCCATTAAGCATTCCATGTGCTTTTAACCCCTTAAGGACCAAGCCCATTTTCACCTTAAGGACCTGAGCATTTTTTGCACATCTGACCACTGTCATTTTAAGCATTAATAACTCTGGGATGCTTTTACTTATGAATTTTATTCCGAGATAGTTTTTTCGTGACATATTCTGCTTTAACATAGTGGTAAATTTTTGTCCATACTTGCACCATTTCTTGGTGAAAAAGTCAAAATATTTTATGAAAAATTTGAAAATTTAGCATTTTTCGAACTTTGAAGCTTGTAAGGAAAATAGACATTGCAAATAAATTTTATATTGATTCACATATACAATATGTCTACTTTTTGTTGGCATCATAAAATTGACATGTTTTTACTTTTGGAAGACATCAGAGGGCTTCAAAGTTCAGCAGCAATTTTAAAATTTTTCATGAAATTTTAAAAATCTGAATTTTTCAGGGAAGTTCAGTTTTGAAGTGGATTTGAAGGGCCTTCATATTAGAAATACCCCATAAATGACTCCATTATAGAAACTGCGCCCCTAAAGTATTCAAAATGACATTCAGAAAGTTTGTTAACCCTTTAGGTGTTTTACTGGAATAGCAGGAGAACATTCTAAATCTTAATTTTCTACACTTGCATGTTATTGTAGACCCAGTTTCTGAATTTTTACAAGGGTAAAATAGGAGAAAAAGCCCCCCAATTTCTCTCGAGTAAGGTAATACCTCATATGTGTATGTAAATTGTTCGGCAGGTGCAGTAGAGGGCTCAGAAGGGAAGGAGCAACAATGGGATTTTGTAGAGTGAATTTTGCTGACATGGTTTTTGGGGGGCATGTCACATTTAGGAAGCCCCTATTGTGCCAGAACAGCAAAAAAAAAAAAAAAAAAAAACACATGGCATACTATTTTGGAAACTACACCCCTCAAGGCACATAAGGGGTACAGTGAGCCTTAACACCCCACAGGTGTTTGACGACTTTTCGTCAAAGTCAGATGTGTAAATGAAATATTTATTTTCACTAAAGTGCAGGGTTTTTTTTTCTCCAAATTTACCATTTTTACAAAGGGTAATGGGAGAAAATGCCCCCCCCAACCCCCCCCCAAAAAAAAAAAAAATTTGTAACCCCATCTCTTCTGAGTATGGAAATACCCCATGTTAGGACATAAAATGCACTGGCAAACTACAATGCTCAGAAAAGAAGGAGTCACATTTGGCTTTTGGAAAGCAAATTTTGCTGAAATGGGTTTTGGGGGGCATGTCGCATTTAGGAAGCCCCTATGGTGCCAGAACAGCAAAAAAAAAAAAAAAAAACACAAAAAAAAATACCCACATGGCATAGTATTTTGGAAACTACACCCCTCAAGGAACGTAACAAGGGGTACAGTGAGCCTTAACACCCCA
Source organism: Hyla sarda (assembly GCF_029499605.1). NCBI lineage: Eukaryota > Metazoa > Chordata > Amphibia > Anura > Hylidae > Hyla > Hyla sarda. Next base: position 329,456,679 of record NC_079191.1, read on the forward strand.
CTGTCACTGAAAAAGTAACTGAAATAGTCAACTGAAATAGTAACATGTATAGCTTGGAAGAAAGAAGAAACAGAGGGGATATGATAGAGACTTTTAAATACATAAAGGGAATCAGCACAGTAAAGGAGGAGAGCATATTTAAAAGAAGAAAAACTACCACAAGAGGACATAGTTTTAAATTAGAAGGGCAAAGGTTTAAAAGTAATATCAGGAAGTATTACTTTACTGAGAGAGTAGTGGATTCATGGAATAGCCTTCCTGCAGAAGTGGTCGCTACAAATACAGTGAAGGAGTTTAAACATGCATGGGATAAGCATAAGGCTATCCTTCATATAAGATAGGGCTGGGGACTATTGATAGGATTCAGATTATCGGGTAGACTAGATGGGCCAAATGGTTCTTATCTGCCGACACATTCTATGTTTCTAACTACAACTACCAGCATACTGTTGCACCCCTACATAGAACATTAAAATGTTCATTGATTGTACAATGTGCAAAAAGATAACCATTTACAATTTTCACACAACGTAAATACAGAAACTGCAGAATTAATATAACAGAAGATTATCATGGCTTTTTTTCACTGCGGTTTTCTAGACTTGTCTTCCACAGTATAAGCAATTGTAGTAAATTAGCTAGGCTCAGCTTTTCATTCTGTGTAGTCTTTGGAGTTAGATAAGGCATTTCGTAAAGAAAGGCATTTATTTTAACATATTGTAATGCACTAAAAGTGCTTTGATGTAGTCATACAAGTACATTTTTTTTTTCTTCAGACTATTGCAGCTGACCTCAATGTATGTATTTCAATGCCCTCTTGACTCTCACCTGTTCCCTGAATCCTTTGATAGGGTTGGCTGCCAGGGCCTAGGATAGTTGCTGCCACCACACTACTGATATAGAAATTGGTAGCAAAAAAAGAAAGAATTTCTCCAAAAACAGGCGCTTCTCCCAATTAAAGGATGTCTTTATGCCATCATGGTAAATATAAAGATTAAAAAGCACTTTCAACGCGTTTCTAGCTCGGACCGAGCTCTTTATCAAGACGTACATGTCTTGATAAAGAGCTCGGTCCGAGCTAGAAACGGGTTGAAAGTGCTTTTTAATCTTTATATTTACCATGATGGAATAAAGACAACCTTTTATTGGGAGAAGCGCCTGTTTTTGGAGAAATTCTTTATTTTTTTGCTACCAAGTTCTATCTCTGTCTGCCGACTCCTCTGGAGGATAGGGTGCTCCAAGACTGCTGACCCGCTATCTGATGAGCTGTTACAAATGTTATGCTCTAAGCATAACACGTTCCGGCGAGCATAATATTATTGCCAACATTGCCTGCATTTTTAATGGTATTTCACTAAGATTGCGCTCCTCCTGTTTTTTTGTCTCTATAGTACACCACACTACTGATGACCATGCCCTACATCTACCTTAGTTTGGCATGTATTTATACTGAGAGATGCATCTCTGTTTTACAGAAAGAATTGACTTCATGTTTTGTCTTTTTACAGCGTAACCCTCCACTAATCATAAATGATCTTTTTGAAGATATAAAAGATGGGACTAAGCTGCTTGCCTTATTAGAAGTCTTATCTGGTCAAAAACTGGTAGGTACTTTACAGAGGTGAAACAATACTGTGGTGAGAATGCATGGTGACTGATAGTAGTTTTTCAATTGTCAGGAAATATAAAAAATTACATTCTATACAGAGTCAAGTGTCAATCTACAGTGCAGTGTAAACACTGGCAACAGTCAGTACACAGTCTAGCGTAAACACTGGCATCAGTCATGAGATAGCCTAGTGTAAACACTGCCAGCAGTCAGTCCACAGTCTGGTGTAAACACTGGCATCAGTCAGTCCACATTTTAGTGTAAACACTGCTACCAGTCAGTCCACAGTCTGGTGTAAACACTGGCATCATTTAGTCCACATTGTAGTGTAAACACTGGCATCATTTAGTCCACATTTTAGTGTAAACACTGGCATCAGTTAGTCCACATTTTAATGTAAACACTGGCATCAGTCAGTCCACAGTCTGGTGTAAACACTGGCATCATTGGGGGAGATTTATCAAAACCTGTGCAGAGGAAAAGTTGCTGAGTTGCCCATAGCAACCAATCAGATCGCTTCTTTCATTTTTAACAAGGCTTCTGCAAAATGAAAGAAGCGATCTGATTGGTTGCTATGGGCAACTGGGCAACTTTTCCTCTGCACAGCTTTTGATAAATCTCCCCCATTTAGTCCATATTTTAGTGTAAACACTGGCATCATTTAGTCGACATTTTAGTGTAAACACTGGCAACAGTTAGTCCACATTTTAATGTAAACACTGGCATCAGTCAGTCCACAGTCTGGTGTAAACACTGGCATCAGTCAGTCCACATTTTAATGTAAACACTGGCATCAGTCAGTCCACATTTTAGTGTAAACACAGCTACCAGTCAGTCCACAGTCTAGTGTAAATGCTACTGCTGGTCAGTCCGCAGTCCTGTAAATATTCCATACATTGACTTATAATCCAAACAAAATTCAATAAGTTTGTAAATACCTTTCTTGGTTTGTGTATATGTAGTATTGCTGTCCTAAGCTGCAGTCATATTCTGGACCAGTCCTTTTGGCCTTTTTTTTTGCATAGCTCCTCTGCCGTTTAGGTGCTGTGCTGGGAACTTGGCTACATGAATGATAAAAGGAAAGGTATCATACTACTGGCTTATTGGCTGGAATAGTAGAGGCAGTTTGTTGTTAAAATTATTTTATACACAACATCTTATCCTTATGTGGTGATATAATCACATAAATTCTGTTACAATACAACTATTATCATATCTCTGCTGTGTGTGAAACGAATGACACTATGTAATATTGTTTCAGCCATGTGAACAAGGGAAGCAACTGAAACGCATTCACTGGGTGGCTAATATTGGTGCAGCGCTAAAGTTTTTGGAAGGCAGGCGGGTGAGTAGAATTACTCTTACTGTATGTCCTATTTAAGAAGGCTGGGTTCACATCAATGTTTTTCATCTCTGTTATAGAAATAAGCAACATTCATGTCAATGGGCTTTTTTTTAATCTACAATGTTCTCTGTTATGATTTGTTGCATTAAATTTGCTTTATTTTTGAGCATATAAAAAACGGCATGTAGGATTTTTTTTTCCTTCATAAAAACGGATGTAATAATGGATATAGTAATTGAACAAAGTAACTTAGTTATACTTTGTTCTTTTTATATGTTATTTCATCCGTTATTGCAACTAGCATGCTCAGAAAGAAAAAGTAAATGTTTATAATAATAACTGACATTAACGGACTTAAGCGGATGTTTTAGCAGATAGGAGGAGATTCATCGAAACCTGTGGAAAGGAAAAGTTCACCAGTTGCCCATAGCAACCAATCAGGTAACTTCTTTCATTATTGAAAATGGCAAGTAAGTCTTGGAAAAGCCAGGTTGTAGCGCAAACCACACGGACGTCTTCTGGTTAGTTGCAGAGTTTCTTTATTAAAGCCAGGCAACAAAGCATTTCGAGGCAGCAGTGCCTCTTCATCAGGAAAAAGTCTTGTGTACCAACATTAGGACAAGCTTGCTTTATATATAAACTGTAATTGGCGCCAAGTTGTGTAAGAAAATAGGCCACGCCCACTGGACAGGCAGGAAATACATCATACAAAGGAAGTGGGAGATGAAATATAATACAATGAACTAAAACATGAAAAAGCCTTGCATGGATGTCCTTCTACTTTAAAAACCATGTGATTGCATAAAGTTATATTAAAATTTTATAAAAAGGAAGACTAAAACAAGCACTTCTTTTAGTGCTCGTGCGGGGAGCGGGGCTACAGTTTTCAGATGCGCTATGCGCATCAGCCCGATGACACTCAGGGCTTGATGCTCATGCGCAAGAGTGTCCTTGTAGAGAATGGGGCTGCTGTTATCATCGCGGCTGTGCGTATCAGCCCGATGTCAAACGGAGCTTGGTGCGCATGCGCCAATGGGAAAAATTACTAGTGATGACTGCTGAGCATAGACATAGAGGCACAAGATCCCGTAAGGTGATCCGTACACGTGAACAGGGATGGTGGATAGGAGGATGCAGGGCCATGTGAAGGGGAAAGAGCAGAGATGGGAATGGATTAATATGAATATATAAAATGATGGGATGGAAATGAATGCTTGTGGAGCTGGGTATGTAAGGAGGAATGGAGGGCTGAATCGACATAGGAGGAATTGTGGGAAAGTATAAACCCTAAGGATAGTGAAAAAGATTGAATATAAATACATAAAAAATCAACACATATTTCAACACAATATTAAAAATGGAAAATAATCTTAATTTAACTTTATGCAATCACATGGTTTTAACCCCTTAAGGACATAGGGCGTATCCATATGCCCCCGTTTCCAAGTCCTTAAGGACCGAGGGCGTATGGATACGCCCTGAGCATTTCCGGCCCCTGCCGCTAGCCGGAGCGGAGCCGGAGCCGGATGCCTGCTGAAATCGTTCAGCAGGCATCCCGGCATATCGCCCAGGGGGGTCATTATGTCCCCCCATGTCGGCGATTGCCGCAGATCGCTGGACAATTCAGTCCAGCGATCTGCAGCGGATTCCGGGTCAATCGGTCTCCAGTGACCCGATGACCCGGAATTACTGGCTGATCAGAGACGGCCCCGAACAGCCAGAGCCAGCAGGGGTGAGGTGGCACTGGTGCCACCTCACGATCACCCTGATTCGTCGGCCGGATTCCCGGCCGACCAATCAGGGCGCCTGCTGCGGGTGTCACTCCCGCAACCCGCTCCGCCCCTCTTCCGGAGGACGTGAGCGGGTGCGGGAAGACGACCCCGGGTGCTGGGGACCCCGATCTCCGGCGTCCCTGTTAGGATCGGGGCCCCAGGAGCGACGGTGGCGGCGAGGGACTGACCTGTGCGGCGGCATCGTGGAGCAGCAGCAGGAGGTGAGTGACAGCCTCCTGCTGTTGCTTAGCAACAGCTCCCAGCATGCAAAAAGGGCATGCTGGGAGCTGTAGTTATGCAACAGCAGGAGGCAGACCACCACAACTCCCAGCATGCCCTTATGGGCATGCTGGGACTTGTAGTTTTGCAACAGCTGGAGGCACATTCTTTCTATGGAAAAGTGTACCTTCAGCTGTTGTATAACTACAACTCCCAGCTTGCACAATCAGCTAAAGTGCATGCTGGGAGTTGTAGTGGTGCATCTGGTGGTTGCATAACTACAACTCCCAGCATGCCCGTTGGCTGTCGGTGACTGCTGAGAGTTGTAGTTTTGCAACAGCTGAAGGCACACTGAGTTAAGTAGCAAACCAGTGTGTCTCCAGCTGTTGCATAACTACAATCTCCAGCATCCCCAGCCAATGTAGTATGCCTCCGGCTGTTGCATAACTACAAGACCCAGCATGCCCTTCCGCTGTCTGTACATGCTGGGGGTTGTAGCTTTTGCAACAGCTGAAGGCACACTGGTTGCAAAACACTGAGTTTGTTACCAAACTCGGTGTTTCACAACCTGTGTGTCTCCAGCTGTTGCAAAACTACAACTCCCAGCATGCACTGATAGACTGTACATGCTGGGAATTGTAGTTTTGCAACAGCTGGAGGTATTTAAACCCCCCCCCCCCCCCCCCCAATGTGAACGTACAGGGTACACTCACACGGGCGGAGGATTACAGTAAGTATCCGGCTGCAAGTTTGAGTTGCGGCAAATTTTCTGCCGCTGCTCAAACTGCCAGCGAGAAACTACTGTGAACCCTCCGCCCGTGTGACTGTACCCTAAAAACACTACACTACACTACACTAACACAAAATAAAATAAAAAGTAAAAAACACTACATATACACATACCCCTACACAGCCCCCCTCCCCAATAAAAATGAAAAACGTCTGGTACGCCACTGTTTCCAGAACGGAGCCTCCAGCTGTTGCAAAACAACTACTCCCAGTATTGCCAGATAGCCACTGACTGTCTAGGCATGCTGGGAGTTTTACAACAGCTGGAGGCACCCTGTTTGGGAATCACTGGTGTAGAATACCCCTATGTCCACCCCTATGCAAGTCCCTAATTTAGGCCTCAAATGCACATGGCGCTCTCACTTTGGAGCCCTGTCGTATTTCAAGGCAACAGTTTAGGGTCACATATGGGGTATCGCCGTACTCCGGAGAAATTGGGCTTCAAATTTTGGGGGTGATTTTCTGCTATTACCCTTTTTAAAAATGTAAAATTTTGGGGAAAACAAGCATTTTAGGTTAAAAAAAAAAATTTTTTTTACATATACAAAAGTCATGAAACACCTGTGGGGTATAAAGGTTCACTTAACCCTTTGTTACGTTCCCCGAGGGGTCTAGTTTCCAAAATGGTATGCCATGTGTTTTTTTTTTTGCTGTCCTGGCACCATAGGGGCTTCCGAAATGCGGCATGCCCCCAGAGCAAAATTTGCTTTCAAAAAGCCAAATGTGACTCCTTCTCTTCTGAGACCTGTAGTGCGCCAGCAGAGCACTTTTCACCCCCATATGGGGTGTTTTCTGAATCGGGAGAAATTGGGCTTCAAATTTTGGGGGGTGTCTTCTGCTATTACCCTTTTTAAAAATGTAAAAATGTTGGGAAACCAAGCATTTTAGGTAAAAAAAAAAAAAAAAATTTCACATATGCAAAAGTCGTGAAACACCTGTAGGGTATTAAGGTTCACATTACCCCTTGTTACGTTCCCCGAGGGGTCTAGTTTCCAAAATGGTATGCCATGTGTTTTTTTTTGCTGTTCTGGCACCATAGGGGCTTCCTAAATGCGGCATGCCCCCAGAGCAAAATTTGCTTTCAAAAAGCCAAATGTGACTCCTTCTCTTCTGAGACCTGTAGTGCGCCAGCAGAGCACTTTTCACCCCCATATGGGGTGTTTTCTGAATCAGGAGAAATTGGGCTTCAAATTTTGGGGGGTGTTTTCTGCTATTACCCTTTTAAAAAATGTAAAAATTTTGGGAAACCAAGCATTTTAGGTAAAAAAAAAAAATAAAAATTTCACATATGCAAAAGTCGTGAAACACCTGTGGGGTATTAAGGTTCACTTTACCCCTTGTTACGTTCCCCGAGGGGTCTAGTTTCCAAAATGGTATGCCATGTGTTTTTTTTTGCTGTTCTGGCACCATAGGGGCTTCCTAAATGCGGCATGCCCCCAGAGCAAAATTTGCTTTCAAAAAGCCAAATGTGACTCCTTCTCTTCTGAGACCTGTAGTGCGCCAGCAGAGCAATTTTCACCCCCATATGGGGTGTTTTCTGAATCGGGAGAAATTGGGTTTCAAATTTTGGGGGGTATTTTCTGCTATTACCCTTTTTAAAAATGTTAAATTTTTGGGAAACCAAGCATCTTAGGTAAAAAAAAAAAATTTTTTTTTACATATGCAAAAGTCGTGAAACACCTGTAGGGTATTAAGGTTCACTTTACCCCTTGTTACGTTTCCTGAGGGGTCTAGTTTCCAAAATGGTATGCCATGTTTTTTTTTTTGCTGTCCTGGCACTATAAGGGCTTCCTAAAGGTGACATGCCCCCCAAAAACCATTTGTCGCTCCTTCCCTTCTGAGCCCTCTACTGCGCCCACTGAACAATTAACATAGACATATGAGGTATGTGCTTACTCGAGAGAAATTGGGTTTCAAATATAAGTAAAAATTTTCTCCTTTTTATCCCTTGCAAAAATTCAAAAATTGGGTCTACAAGAACATGCGAATGTAAAAAATGAAGATTTTGAATTTTCTCCTTCACTTTGCTGCTATTCCTGTGAAACACCTAAAGGGTTAATACACTTACTGAATATCATTTTGAATACTTTGGGGGGTGTAGTTTTTATAATGGGGTCTTTTATGGGGTATTTCTAATATGAAGACCCTTCAAATCCACTTCAAACCTGAACTGGTCCATGAAAAATAGCGAGTTTGAAAATTTTGTGAAAAATTGTAAAATTGCTGCTGAACTTTGAAGCCCTCTGGTGTCTTCCAAAAGTAAAAACTCATAAATTTTATGATGCAAACATAGAGTAGACATATTGTATATGTGAACCCAAAAAAATATTATTTTGAATATCCATTTTCCTTACAAGCAGAGAGCTTCAAAGTTAGAAAAATGCAAAATTTTCATTTTTTTCATCAAATTTGGGGATTTTTCACCAAGAAAGGATGCAAGATACCACAAAATTTTTACCACTAAGTTAAAGTAGAATATGTCACGAAAAAACAATCTCGGAATCAGATTGATAACTAAAAGCATTCCAGAGTTATTAATGTTTAAAGTGACAGTGGTCAGAATTGCAAAAAATGCTCTGGTCCTTAAGGTGAAAAAGGGCTCGGTCCTTAAGGGGTTAAAGTAGAAGGACATCCATGCAAGGCTTTTTCATGTTTTAGTTCATTGTATTGTATTTCATCTCCCACTTCCTTTGTATGATGTATTTCCTGTCTGTCCAGTGGGCGTGGCCTATTTTGTTACAGAACTTGGCGCCAATTACAGTGTATATATAAAGCAAGCTTGTCCTAATGTCTGTACACAAGCCTTTTGCCTGATGAAGAGGCACTGCTGCCTGGAAACGCTTTGTTGTCTGGTTTTAATAAAGAAACTTTGCACCTAACCAGCAGACGTCACAACCCGGCTTTTCCAAGACTTACTTGCCATTTTCAATAATGAAAGAAGTTACTTACCTGATTGGTTGCTGTGGGCAACTGGGGAACTTTTCCCTTCCACAGGTTTCGATGAATCTTCCCCTATCTGCTAAAACATCCGTTTATGTCCGTTAATGTCAGTTATTCAGCACAGGTCTTGATGAATCTCCCCCATAATAACAGATGGTAATGGTCTGTTATTTCATATGCAAGTTTTCCAAAATCTTTTACCATTTTCTTCTGTGAACATCAGTTTTATATGCATTAGGAGTCACCTCCATTATGTGTCATTAATGGACATCTCATAACGGATTTGAACAGCACTGATGGGAACATAGCCTAACAAATGTCTGATGTTAAATACTGTTGTGTCAGAAAAGACAAAATGTCTAGAAGTGTTTCCTTTGTTGGGTAACCAGAAAAATTTGCAAATTTGTAGATCAAGTTATGGATACAAATTTAAGTAAAAATGAATGTACAACATATGCACAACAGAAACATGTAAAGAAAATAATAAAAACGTCTTTTGGTCAAAACCTATTGATGGCCTATTTTTAAGATGCTCAGCCAACAATTGCCACTCTGCAGATTTGCCATCAGCTGATGGACAGAGCCATGGTTTTGGTATGATTGGTGAAACATAGCTTGAAGCAGACGGCTATGTTTTCAGTATATTGGTCGTGCTGAGTTACATTCAAAAACTCCTAGCAAGTTATATCTCCTCACTTCCCCATACACATTAACCTTTGGTGCAGGATTTCTTGTTGGAAAGGGAAGGGCTAAGCCACAGCAAGACTGCTCTGGAGGCAGCTTATCCCTCCCTGGACAAAAAGGTTTGGTACCAAAAATCCAGCATGCCTGACCCTTCTCTCCTCCCATTGGGGAAGAGTTGGGAAGCCACCATACACCAGAGAGTTAGCCAAACCTGGCAACAAGTTCAGCTGACTAGCATAAGATGTATGGGCACCTTAAGGCTCTGGTCCCTGTGTATGCTGGAGCTGTGGCTCCAGCAAACTGCTGATCGGCTTGGTACTGATGATGGGGTACTTAATGAACTTTACTGATAGGCTATCAATATATATATATATTTTTTTTACCAGAAAACCCCTTTGAAGCATTACTGTCATTCAAAACAACTTTTGACATGTTACCCAGACAAAAGTTGAGATTGCATCTCGTCTCCTGAGACGTGCTGTGATCGTAAGTTACAGCCTGGTTATGTACGCAGCAGCATGCGTCTTAGGCTGCATTCACATCACGTTTAGGCACTATGGCTGCCGGGTCTGGCTAGGAAATTTCGAAACCGAAACCCATTCACTTTAATGAGCCGACCGTAGTCAGATAGTGACTACAGTCGCCTCATTTTTGCTCCATATGCGGTTTTTTGACCGGACCTAAAACGTAGTATACCACCCAGCAGCTGTAGTGTCTAAACGTGATGTGAATGCAGCCTTACTCAGATGCGATACCCAATGCCACCTCAAATTTTTACATGTCTGGGCAGCAAGTTGTTTTAAATTACCTTAACGCTTTAAAGTGGAGACGTCTCACCTGTTGACTATCTCTACCTTGAATTTGGGATTTCTGGGTCCATCAATTGCAACTTAAGGACACTGACATTGTCCAGCTTATGACTCTTATAATTAGAATTCAGATTCTCTGTATAGTTAAATGGTAGAACGTACCTAGGGCAGCAGAGTTGAGGGGGCAGTACATCAGTAGGTAAAAGAACAACAAGAAAACTTTCTGTGTGAGACACTAAGATCCACAGTGAATCTGCAACAAAACCTGCATGTAACCCAAACATTTGTTGCTGCATACTTGGGACAAGTCTCTTGAAAAAAAATTCAACTCGTGGAGGCCCATTTACACTACATATTTCCGGAGTGGATTAATTCCGGTGCAAGAGCCTCCCATTGCTGTCAATAGGAATCTGCTGCACCGATAACAATACGGATTTTCCAGGGCAGATCCCAGACTCTGCCAAAAGAATGTTCATTCTTTTAACGGAATTCCGGGTGGAGAATTGTTAGTTTGAATGGGCCCTAAATTTATGTGCACACCTGCATAATCCACTGCGTAATTCCGCAAGCGGAAGCTTATTTGCTGCAGACCCACTGAAGTCAATGCATGGCCATATAATCTGCTAGCAGAATTTTCTCAACAGATTATATGTGTGAATGTACCCTTGGAGGGAATCTGTCATCATCATCAATGTCACTAACCTGATAGTAAAGGCTTGTAGAGTAGGTGACACTGATTAAAATGATACTTACCATGGACCGATCCATGGCCCTGTTTGCTCTACATTAAACTTATTCGGATTGCAGGCTTGTTACATGGTCGGCGCTCCAGGAGCTCACTGACGTTACCGCTTCCACTTCCTCAAGCCTGTTCGCAGCCGAGCGGAGTAAGGAAGCAGCAGTCTTGAGGTCAGCATACTTCTGGAGTGCTTCCCGTGCACCAAGCCATCCGCACGATTAAGGAAAATAACTGGCAAATGGGACCACTGATCGGACCGTGGTAAGTATTATTTTCATCAGTGTCACCTGCACTACAAGCCTAGACCAATAGGTTAGTGCGGGTGACACTGAGGACCGATACCCTTCAAGGGGTTTGTTCAGTCTGGTTGTCTAGGGCAGCAGTCCTGGTGACAATAGAGTGAATAACTGTATTATCTAGAACATTTTTATTTATAGAAATAAATAGAAGTTAACTGTTACATTGAATGAATGGGTATGGCATAATTATTGCCTTATAGAATAAATGTATTTATTACATTATTTGAAGAAATCCATGGTTAAAGGGGTACTCCGGTGAAAACCTTTTTTCTTTTAAATCAACTGGTGGCAGAAAGTTAAACATATTTGTAAATTACTTCTATTAAAAATTCTTAATCCTTCCAGTTCTTATTAGCTGCTGAATGCTACAGAAGAAATTCCTTTCTTTTTGGAACACTGATGACATCTCTGTCCATTTTAGCAACCGTGCATAGCAGATGTATGCTAAGGGCAGCATGGTGGCTCAGTGGTTAGCACTGCTGCCTTGCAGTGCTGGGGACTTGGGTTCAAATCCCACTAAAGACAACAATAAGTAAAGTGTTATTATTATAATAATGTCAGCAGAGAGAACTGTGCTCGTGATGTCATCAGAGAGTATTCCAAAAAGAAAATAATTTCCTCTGTAGTATTCAGCAGCTAATAAGTACAGGAAGGATTAAGATTTTTTAATAGAAGTAATTTACAAATATGTTTAACTTTCTGGCACCAGTTGATTTAAAAGAAAAAAGGTTTTCACCGGAGTACCCCTTTAAGAGAAGAATAGTACTGAAATTATGGCGAATAAGTTCCTACTGAAACTATTCTCTGCACCTTATATATAAAATAGAGCTACTCTGAGCTACTTTGTCTCAATATACACTGCTCAAAAAAATTAAAGGAACACAAACACAATGTAACTCCAAGTCAATCACACTTTTGTGTAATCGCACTGTCCACTCAGAAGCAACACTGATTGACAATCAATTTCACATGCTGTTGTGCAAATGGAACAGACAACAGGTGGAAATTATAGGCAATTAGCAAGACATCCCCAATAAAGGAATGGTTCTGCAAGTGGTTACCACAGACCACTTCTCTGTTCCTATGCTTCCTGGCTGATGTTTTTGTCACTTTTGAATGCTGGCCATGGTTTCACTCTAATTGTAGCATGAGACGGAGTCTACAACTCACACAAGGGTCTCAGGTTGGGAAGCTCATCCAGGATGGCACATCAATGCGAGCTGTGGCAAGATGGTTTGCTGTGTCTGTCAGCGTAGTGTTCTGAGCATGGAGGCGCTACCAGGAGACAGGCCAGTACATCAGGAAATGTGGAGGAGGCCGTAGGAGGGCAATTACCCAGCAGCAGGACCGCTACCTCTGCCTTTGTGCAAGGAGGAGCACTGCCAGAGCCCTGCAACATGACCTCCAGCAGGCCACAAATGTGCATGTGCCTACTCAAATGCTCAGAAACAGACTCCATGAGGGTGGTATGAGGGCCCGATGTCCACAGGCGGGGGTTATGCTTACAGCTCAACACCACGCAGGACATTTGGCATTTGCCAGAGAACACCAAGATTGGCAAATTCGCCACTGGCGCCCTGTGTTCTTCACAGATAAAAGCAGGTTCACACTGAGCACATGTGACAGACGTAACAGGGTCTGGAGACGCCGTGGAGAACGTTCTTCTGCCTGCAACATCCTCGAGCATGACCGGTTTGGTGGTGGGTCAGTAATGGTGGGGGGTGGCATTTCTTTGGGGGGGACGAACAGCCCTCCATGTGCTTACCAGAATTAGCCTGACTGCAATTAGGTACAGAGATGATATCCTCAGACCCCTTATGAGACCATATGCTGGTGCGGTTGTCCCTGGGTTCCTCCTAATGCAAGGCAATGCTAGACCTCATGTGGCTGGAGTGTGTCAGCAGTTCCTGCAAAAGGAAGGCATTGATGCAATGGACTGGCCCGCCCGTTCCCCAGACATGAATCCGATTGAGCCCATCTGGGAGATCATGTCTCGCTCCATCCACCAATGCCATGTTGCACCACAGACTGTCCAGGAGTTGGCGGATGCTTTAGTCCAGGTCTGGGAGGACATCCCTCAGGAGACCATCTGCCACCTCATCAGGAGCATGCCCAGGTGTTTAAGGGAGGTCAAACGGGCATGTGAAGGCCAAACACACTACTGAGCCTCATTTTGACTTGTTTTAAGGATATTGCATCAAAGTTGGATCAGCCTGTAGTGAGGTTTTCCACTTTGATTTTGAGGGTGACTCCATATCCAGATCTCCATAGGTTGATAAATTTGATTTCCATTCAATTTTTGTGTGATTTTGTTGTCAGCACATTCAACTATGTAAAGACGAAAGTATTTCATACAATTAGTTCATTCATTCAGATTTAGGATGTGTTATCTTAGTGTTCCCTATATTTTTTGAGCAGTGTAGTTTCATATCACGGGCCAAAATGCACACGCTCATGTGTTTGAGGCCTGAAGGAGATAATGTAACAAGTTAGAGTATTTGGTCAGTATTTTCAGTTGGAACCTGGAGTGAGACAACACAGACTAAACTGTAATGGAAAGATGTGCTCTTTTTTTGTGTTTTTTACCTACTCCTGGTTTTGGCTAAAATACTGTGTGAACATGGTCTTAGAGGCAGTTGTGTCCATGTGTAATTGTTATAAAAAAAATTCCATACTTGCCCATATAGGGTTTCCCACCAGTCACTAGTTGTGATTGCATATATATGGTCACCTCTTTCGTATAGTCATTTGGTTTTATTGAATAAAAATACAAATGTATTTCTTTAAAATCCATTAATTTCCTTGAAAAGGATGCATTCATGCCTGTCCAGCCCCAAAAATGTTTAGCTGGACCAATTTTTACACAAGATTCATGGGATAAAGTATTCTGACTCTTACTCATCCTCACCTACCATTTTATGACTTGTCCAACTGGCACAGCATAAAATTTGATTGCAAATCATGTGCATTCATACGGAAACAGTACAGTATGAGAGAGCGCCTTCTTTAGTCATCCATCCCTCATTTCCTCTATAGTTACCTACTTGCTGTGAGATCAAGGCTGTCTCTTGTAATGTGTAAATGTTTGATAAAATCCATTACATATATGTGATAGCTTTTATAGACAAGGTAAATGTCTTAGTTTTGTAAATAAATGCAATGTTGGCTGATTTCCTTTTTGCTACAGTGGGGATCAAAAGTTTGGGCACCCCAGGTAAAAATTTGTATTAATGTGCATAAAGAAGCCAAGGAAAGATGGACAAATCTCCAAAAGGCATCAAATTACAGATTAGACATTCTTATAATATGTCAACAAAAGTTAGATTTTATTTCCATCATTTACACTTTGAAAATAACAGAAAACAAAAAAAAAAAAGAATTTATAGCATGCACTGCACCCTTTGCAAAGCTGAGACCTGCCAGTGTCATGGATTGTTCTCAATCATCATCTGGGAAGACCAGGTGATGTCAATCTCAAAGGTTTTAAATGCCCAGACTCATCTGACCTTGCCCCAACAATCAGCACCATGGGTTCTTCTAAGCAGGTGTCTAGAAATCTGAAACTGAAAATAGTTGACGCCCACAAAGCTGGAGAAGGCTATAAGAAGATAGCAAAACATTTCAGATGTCAATATCCTCTGTTTGGAATGTAATTAAAGGACATCTGCAGCGGTACAAACACTTATCCCCTATCCTCAAGATAGGGGATAAGTGTTTGATCGTGGGGGGTCCGAACGCTGGGGTCCCCGGGGATCTCCTGTACGGGGCCGCGGCTCTCCCGTGCAGGGGGCGTGCCAGCCGCAGCATGATGTTGCGGCCGGCACGCCTCCTCCATACATCTCTATGGGAGAGGCGGGGAGGCAGCATTCGTGCCTCCCCGCATCCCCCATAGAATTGTATGGGGACAGGGAGGAGACGGGGCGTCACCGGCGACCTCTAGGTCGACACTACAACACCATGGGCACTAATGCCGGCGCCCCGTTAGGGAGATCGAGGGGGTCCCATCGGTCGGACCCCCGCGATCAAACACTTATCCCCTATCCTGCGGATAGGGGATAAGTGTAATTCCGCTGCAGTTGTCCTTTAAGAAATGGCAGTCATCAGGAACAGTGGAAGTTAAAGCAAGATCTGAAAGACCAAGACAAATATCAGACAGAACAGCTCGCAGGATTGTGAGAAATACAATTCAAAACCCACGTTTGACTGCACAATCCCTCTAGAAAGATCTGGCAGACACTGGAGTTGTGGTACACTATTCCACTATAAAGAGATACTAGTACAAATATGGTCTTCATGGAAGAGTCATCAGAAGAAAACCTCTTCTACATCCTCACCACAAAAATCAGCGTTTGAACTTTGCAAATGAACATAAAGACAAGCCTAATGCATTTTGTGCAAGTTCTGTGGACCGATGAGGTTAAAATTGAACTTTTTGCCCGGAATGAGCAAAGGTACGTTTGGAGAAGAAGGGGAAGAGAATTTAATGAAAATAACCTCTGTACAACTGTTAAGCATGGGGGTGAATCAATCATGCTTTGGGGTTGTATTGCAGCCAGTGGCACAGAGAACATCTCACAAGTAGAAGGAAAAATGGATTCAATAAAATTTCAGCACATTTTGGATGCTAACTTGATGCCATCTGTGAAAAAGCTGAAGTTAAAGAGAGGATGGCTTCTACAAATGGATAATGATCCTAAACACACCTCGAAATCCACGGGGAATTACATCAAGAGGCGTAAACTGTAGGTTTTGCCATGGCCTTCACAATCTCCTGACCTCAACATAATTGAAAATCTATGGATAGACCTTAAAAGAGCAGTGTGTGACAGACAGCCCAGAAATCTCAAAGAACTGGAAGACTTTTGTAAGGAAGAATGGGCAAAGATACCTCAAACAAGAATTGAAAGACTCTTGGCTGGCTAAAAAAAGCATTTAGAAGCTGTGATACTTGCCAAAGGGGGCAGTACAAGATATTAAGGAAGTACTCTGGTGCAGAGTACTCCTGCTCCGTCCTGCCCGGGCTGCAAAAAAAATGAAAATAAACCATCACTCACCTTCCTGGGTTCCCGCGGAGTGCCACTACAGCTGATCGGTCCTCCGATCCATCCTCTTCATACTTCCGTGTGTAACGAAGCGTCACATGGCGCTCAGCCTATCGCCGGGCGAGGCAAAACATCGCTATGGCCGGCAATAAACTGAGCGCCATGTGACGCTTCGTTACACACGGAAGTATGAAGAAGATGGACCGGAGGACCGATCAGCTGTAATGGCGCTCCGCGGGAACCCAGGAAGGTGAGAAATGGTTTATTTTAATTTTTTTTTTGCAGCCCGGGCAGGACGGAGCAGGAATACTCTGCACCAGAGTACTCCTTTAACACTGCAGGATGCCCAAACTTTTGCAGATGCCATTTTTTTTTTCTGTTATTTCGAAAGTGTAAATGATGGAAATAAAATCTAACTTTTGTTGACATATTATAAGAATGTCTAATCTGTAATTTGATGCCTTTGGAGATTTTTCCATCTTTCCTTGGCTTCTTTATGCACATTAATACAAATTTTTACCTGGGGTGCCCAAACTTTTGAACCCCGCTGTATACTAAAACAAACCACTCTACAACCCACAGACCTTGAACATGCAATTGAAGACTGAGATTTTGGTTTAGGCTTGAAGATTCAGAAGGGGGAGGTATTGATATATAGTCAGGAGCATAGAGATTGATTGTAGAAAGAAATGTAGCTCAGGCACACAGATTGAGTCAAGCTAAAGATTAATGATTTACTTGGGAGCCTAGAGCCATAGTGCAGAGTGAGATTAATGTTTCTGCCCAGCCTTAATGTTTAATGAAAGACTTGCTGAAATGGACTGAAATTATATGGTATTCAGAATTATGTATGGTCGCTCCTTCCATTACCGAACAGTTTTTACATCAAGTCTTATGTTTACTGCTCAATGCAAACTGTAACTATATCAGGTTGACAGTGTATTATATTTAGATGTAGTTGGGCTGTCATTTTAGCACAACTCAAGAATATCACAATTAGCGATAATTCTTAGACTGTAGATCTAGAAATGAATGACATAAAAACACTTTGTATGTTGGCTTGAACCACTTTCTGTTTACCAGAGCTTTCCAAACTTTACATGTTGGTGACACCCTTTTTAGACGTATATAGTTTGGAGATACACTACTTACTGTCCCGCCAATTGCACGTATCACATAGTCTGTCTCACAACGCACAATGTGATACCAGTATCAGCATTACAAATGTGGCTGCTACTCCTCCTGTGCCATTTCATTTACCCCTGTGCCATTTCATTTACCCCTGTGCCATTTCATTTACCCCTGTGCCATTTTATTTCCCCCTGTGCCATTTCATCACACCCTGTGCCATTTCATCAAACCCTGTGCCATATCATTCCCCCGGCTTGATCACCCACTGTGCCACCTCATTACCTCCCTTGATCAGCCCCGTGCCACTTCATTCCCCCACTTGACCATCCCCCCATTCCTCCCCTTCATCACCTCCTTTGGTATGAGGGAGCTGGGGGGAAAGGGGAGAATTATGGTCTATTCACACGTACAGTATTCTGTGCAGATTTGATGCACAGATATGATTTGCAGGATTTTCTGCTGCAGATTTCAATGTAAACACAATGATTGAACACCGCTTCAAATCCTGTGCATCAAATCTACGCAGAATACTGTACGTGTGAATAGACCCTAATTCTCCCCTTCCCCCCCCCCCCCCCCCCCAGCTCCCTAATACCACGCTCTAGCAGGCTCGCCACCACAACTTACTGATTTAAAGTGTTAGCAGTGTTGGCTGCCAGCTTAAGATCAGGGCCACTTAAGAACAGTGACCAGTGGTGTCTGCTTCAGCAGAAGGGGACAGTCCCGTGACACCCCTGTGCACTGCCGCCAACACACTAATGTGTCTGAAAATCCAGTTTGGAAAACCTTACTGTACACTTCTCAAAAAGAAGCAAAAAAATGCGGGTGAAACTGATTAAAATTATGCCTACCTCGATTGAAGGAAGCAGCGCATGCGCAGTAGGTACTGACACAGAGCAGGGAGGCAGAGGGATGAGATTAAGATTTATAAGTTGGGCTAAGTGCTGTACGAACAGCACTAATGTCAGCATGCCCGAGGTCCCATCCATGCACCAAGCTGCTAATTAGCAGCGGCGGGTCTGATCGAGTTAGACATCATTTTATTCAGTGTCACCCGCACTACCAGCCAGTACCACTGGTAGTGTGGATGACACTGGTGAGTTTTCCTTTTTAAAGTTCTCTTCTCTCCAACTCCTCACACAACATTCAGTGGTATTATAGTAAAAATATGCTTACCTCCTCCCTTTAGACTTACAGCCTGTAATATAGACAGCTATAGCTGTAAATAATGTGCATTTACCTAATGCTGGCCAGTCAAGCAAGCAAACTCCCTAAGTAAACATTATGTAGTGCAATCTATTTGGCTGTATGTTGACTGTGTGAGGAGAATTTTGCATGCCTGACCAAAAGAGGAAACTGCCTACAGGATGTAACCTATGGCTGTGGATAGGGGATAAGTGTAATGCCGCTGCAGTTGTCCTTTAACTCTATATTCCTGACTTGATAGGATGTATGGACAAATATTAAATTTTTATACCTTAAATGTGTGGAAATTTTACTGTTTACTTTGATGTTTGCATTGTTACATGTTAGTACTTTCTGAATAACACACAAAAAAGAAGTAATATGTAGGGGAGAAAAAGGTAGACAGATGTGGTGCTAATAGTGCCGGTTATCCGCGGATAACGGATGTTAGGTAGATAGGTAGATAAGAGCCTGCTCACCTTTGTTGGTTGCGCTAATGTCAGGCGCAACGCTGATTGAAAGCCTTAAGCAGGTATCTTTTCTGTAGGTGCGCCGGGAGCAGCTGGCCGTCGGTCCCATCAGAGATGGTTGGTGCGATCCTGTAGCGTGTGTGGGAGGTAGGAATCCCGGCAAGGGTCTCCTATACTTCCCGTGGGTAACAATTTCGGCGCTGCAGCTCTTCACCGGCGAGGTTAAATTAGCAATCGGAGATAGTGCAGAGGATGGTGAAAACTTTTTATTGTATAGTCATAAAAAGAATCAGTGTCGGATGGACAACGTGCTTCGAAGGGGCTCCCTCCTTCGTCAGGTCCGCATTACAGTGTGCTCAGACAGTGTACAATATATACATTCATACATTAGCATTTGGACATTTGAAAATCCATTACAGTAAGAGGAGGCTGACGTCACAGACCCAACCTCCAATTGAAATCTAACCTGCCAATTTTCAAATGTCCAAATGCAATTGTATGAATGTATATATTGTACACTGTCTGAGCACACTGTAATGCGGACCTGACGAAGGAGGGAGCCCCTCCGAAACGCGCTGTCCATCCGACACTGATTCTTTTTATGACTATACAATAAAAAGTTATCACCATCCTCTGCACTATCTCCGATTGCTAATTTCACTCCGCCGGTGAAGCGCTGCAGCGCCGAAATTGTTACCCACAGGAGGATAGGAGACCCTTGCCGGGATTCCTACCTCTCACACATGCTACAGGAACACAAAAAAGAAGAGGACAAAAAAAAATAAAAAAATAAGTCAGACAAAAACCCTACACTCTTAGTGAATCAGCTGATCATATTCAGATGTATAATTAAAGAGGTACTCCGCTGCTCAGCCTTTGGAACAAACTGTTCCGAACGCTGGAGCCGGCGCCGGGAGCTCGTGATGTCATAGCCCCGCCCCATCATGATGTTACACCCTGTTCCCTCAATGCAAATCTATGGGAGGGGACGTGATGGCTGTCATGCCCCCTCCCATCGACTTGCATTGATGGGGCGTGGTGTGACTTAATGAGGGGACAGGGCTATGATGTCACAAGTTCCCGGCATCGGCTCCAGCGTCTGGGACAGTCTGTTCAAAACGCTTAGCAGCGGAGTACCTCTTTAGATTTATGGCTTTGTACATTATTCGTTCCTGGTTGTGATCTGTAGTAGTTCCAATGTGTAAAAGAGTTTTGTCAATTAAACACCTTTTTACTTTCCATGCAAGTCTGCATACAGAGGATCCCCGGTTAGTAAATTTTTACTATAGTAACTGCAGTACATTGCTGCTGTACAATGCTAAATATTGCCTGATATAGCGTGAGGACAGCCTTATATGGCAACTTATTACATACACTCTCACATACTGATCAGCCATAACATTAAATGATGTGAATTACATTTTTTTTTTTTATTGATTTAATTGAAGCAGGAAACTACTTCTGCTAGTATTATTTATTAGTATTATCCACTGCCTTGTGGATAGAAAGTCCTTTTCCCTAATGAGTATTAAAGAGATGCATAGGAAAAGTGACTTTTAATCCACACAGCAGTATAATCCTTAAAAACATCTACTATTTTAGATTTTCTTACATAATGTTATGCCTCATCCGTTTGTGTGTGTGTATATGTGTGTGTATATATATATATATATATATATATATGTGTCTCAGTTTCTGTGATATCCATATACACAGCCTAGTGAGCATCTGTTTTTATGTTTATCTGTGCCTGTCCTGTCTTTGGCTTTGGCTACATGGACAACATTCTGGCAACTATATGTGACATAAGTGCATGGTGTTATGCATGCAAGTTATAAGACAGGCCTTGCTATAAGCTTGCTTTATCCAGCATTAGTGTCCAGGAGCCATAAGCAGGTTGCTCAGTTACTTCTGTGGCCTTAATAGTGTCATACCATGGATCAATTTACAAATGGCACCAATCTTATTAAAAGTACACATGACGCTGCCTCTCCAACTCTTCGGGCCGACTCCTGGGGGTTTACAAGAGTGTTTTTTGTGGATATACAGCAGCCTACATTAGTAACAAAGATATGGCTGTAGTAGGCTTGTGAAGTTGTAGGCAGTGTGACAGATACACTTTATAACTTTATGCCTCTGCAAGTAGACACTCGCAAAAAAAAAAAACTAAAACTAATTTGTGAATGAACAATTAAAAATCACTAACAATAAAAAAGTATTGGATGATAAAATAGCAAATTTTTGTTTTTGCTGCATTCTATGGTGTACAGCACCACCTATAGGCATCAATTGGTATTCTCCCTATGTACTAGGAATTTGTGATGGGATAAAGGTTTAAAAATGAAAAATTAAGGATTGTGATTCGAACTAATGGTCACTTAGGGACTTTTATTAGTTCTACAGTCATTCAGAAACATTTGGTGGTTTTATTATGAATTCAAGGGAAAGACCTAAATCAACCGAAAGCTTAACCTGTATGAGAAAGGGAGAAGTTCATGAAATAAATACTAACTATATTAAGAATATATTGTAACCTGCTAACATGATGCATCTTCTTTCAGATTAAATTGGTGAACATAAACTCAACAGATATAGCTGACGGAAGACCCTCCATTGTGCTTGGTTTGGTCTGGACCATAATCTTATATTTTCAGGTAACTCTACAGTGAGAATCTGCATTTGCAGTAATAATACACTGTAAATAAATAGCAGAATATTTGCATGTAAATAAACTTATATTAACTTACCAGGTTTGGTTTGATTTATGTCTTTACTAAATCAAGAAAATAAATGATAATTTTGGGTTTAACCCTGTAAGTTTCCATAGGTTTGAGTCATTAACTTCTTAATGCCGCTGATACACCTTTTTATAGTGGTCATTAAGGGTCTCTATTTTAGCCTGCGCTGGGCTGTGTCATTA
This sequence comes from Hyla sarda, assembly GCF_029499605.1. Lineage (NCBI taxonomy): Eukaryota > Metazoa > Chordata > Amphibia > Anura > Hylidae > Hyla > Hyla sarda. Next base: position 329,478,632 of record NC_079191.1, read on the forward strand.
TAGCTGGGTGGCTGCTCTAACTACCAGGAGTGGAGACACCAGCGCTCTTGGTAGTTTAACCCCTTGCATCAAATCATTACTGCAGCGTGCAAGGAGTCACTGTCACCGCCTTAGCAACATGGTGACCAAAGTAGGTCATCTAGGTCCAACCTTAGGGTTGAGGTTTTCCCACAATCTGTATTAATCACTTATCCACAAGAAAGGTTATAAATGTTTGTTTGCTGTGTGTCTCCTCTTCCTTCCCATTGACTAGGTAAAGTGCATGTGAGCTGACCCTTCTTAGCACTAAATATAAGTTGCAGGAAAAAAGACTTAGGTGTGTGCATAATGTAGAACCATGTGCACACAGGGTACAGCAGACCAAGTGCTAACTATTGATCTTACAAGTGAAATTAGACAGCAAAGCGACTTAGCAGAAAATTCACAATTTAACGGAGAGCTGGAGTGGACAATTCCTTTTTTTATTTTACAGATTGAAGAATTAACCAGCAATCTTCCACAACTACATTCACTGTCCAGTAGTACATCTTCGGTAGACAGTGTCGTGGGTTCTGAGACAGCCAGCCCTCCAACCAAAAGAAAAGTGGTTAATAAAATTCAAGGAAGTGCCAAAAAAGCCCTGCTGAGATGGGTGCAGTACACAGCAGCCAAGTAAGTGCAATCTCCTGTTTATTGATTTTTTTTTTTGCCTTTGGTTATGTATTTGAGAGAAATCTCCATTGTGATGCCACATGGAATCTCTCAGGATATTTGTGCTGCCCAAATCATAGGAAATAGGATATCCTGACAGGCTTACTGTATATTTTGTTAAAGTGATGCAGCGTTTCAGAGATAACAGTTTAAAACCAAGCCATGTCGCCATGTGAGGTGTCAAAGTGGCATACTACCTGGCAACTCCCGGCCCAGCTTAGCTTACCTGACTGAGGTCTCTTTATTTTTGTTTATAGGGAGAGACCCTTTAGTCAAGCCAGGCTGGCTGTGCAGAAGTTTGGCAGATCGCATTCCACTTCACTTGGTGCCACCGCACAATTTTAAAGGGGTATTCCCATCAGAAGAAATTATTCTATTTTAACAGTGTAGGATATAGCAAGTTATATATAACCATATAACCTGTATGGGGCCGCTAAACATTGCATGTTCTGAACTTGTCAGAATGGGATTGGACCCCAACAAATCATCTTTTTATCCCCCTATCCTGTGGATAGGGAAATACCCTTTAAACTATGTTTTCATTTGAAATGCCATAAATTTTATGACAGCCTCAGTTTGGGGGGAACTCATCAATACCATTCATATCCTTGTCATGTGGAAAAGTCCATTTTATTCAGATAGGGCAAATGTTTTAAACAATTGCTCTGTGGCTGAAGGTGGTGTAAAATAATAAACATGTTATATACCCTGAGGACCAGAAGGGACCGGAGGAGACCCTATATGTCTATAGGAGGAATACAGCTCCTTTGTTCTTTGTATAGAGAAGGTCTTTCACAATGTGCTTACTAATGGATACAGTTTTGCTTGTAGACATGAATTTGTAAGTTTGTTTCCGATGTTAGTGACCATCTGGTGTAAATTTATTGCACATGGTCCTGGGGCTTACACCTTTGTAAGTATATATAAAAAATAATAATTGTAAAAAAATAAATAATAATAATAATAAAAAGCCCATGTCAGATTGGGTGATAGTATACCTCTTTCACATGCTGTAGAAATAAATCTGCGCAAAATTGAGAGCATAGTCCAGAATTTCATGCTATCTGTTAAAGCTTTCCTAATTTTCCCATTGAAAACAGCGGCACTGTTTCTGGAAAAGTAACAGATCTTTTCCTCTAATCTAATACAATTTCTTTTAAAAGAAAATCTTTTCCAATAGCACTAAGCTAGTTGGTGCACAAGTCTAAATTCCCAACTAAAGTTCATATAGCATTTCCCTATTACATTCAGGTTGATGTCAGCAAACTGTCAAATACTGTATGGTAAAGATGTATATCATCTGGTGAAATGTGATTTCAACCTGGCCTTAGCACTTGCTGCTTATAAAACAGCACTTTTGTCATTAAAAGGCTCATATGATTTCCTTCTGCCAACCAGTAAAGGTTCATGCTGTATCTTACATACATTGTATACAGGAGTTTAGGGAAGGGACATTTCTTGAATTTTTTTAAGTACAGACACACCTATGCAGGACATGTTAAGAGAAACAGGGTAGCTCCAAGGTAGTCTTATACCAAAATAAAAAGTTGTCACCTATCCTAACTTGCTGATTTGTGAGCTTCCAAATATTGGGACCCGCATTAATCTTCAGAACATGTACCCCAAGTTTCTTGTACCCCAGGTAAATGGAGATGCAGAGCACATACTCAGCCTTTGCTACATTCACTCTCTGTGGGATGGAGATAGTACATGGCTATCATTTGAAATCCCATATAGAATGAATGAAGCCAGTGGTTTAGTGTGCAGCCTACCACTCTATCAACCAAGGGGAAAAAGACCCCCATTTTCCTTTATAAATGGGGTAAAAGTGGTCTGAATCCCACCTATCAACTATATATTTAATGACCCTCATCTATAAGCTAGAGCAATGAGTTGCCATCAATAGCATATCTTTCTTTGGAGAACCCAGCATATATATGAACAGCCCATGGATTTTTTTAAAGAATGTTTTTGTGTGGAGCAGCAAAGAAATGAATAAAGGGAATCACTGGGAAACCTCACAGTAAGAAACCCAAAGAACAGTTTATTTTTATTTTTTTATCAGAGCGCTCTTCTAACAAAAAGGGAGCACAAAGTGGATAATCTCCTTAACGGGTTATTCCAGGATCAGAAAAACAGATGATTTAAATAACAGGACCACATCTGTCCTTATGTTGTGCCTGGCATTGCAGCTCTGTTCCCTTAAAGTGAATGAAGCCAAGTTATAATATCCCCTACAACCTGAGGGCAGGTGTGGTGCTGTTTTTGAAAGAAATTAGCTTTTATTTTCTATTACTGGATAACCCCCCTACACACAGCGTTATTCGCCATGGCTTGTGCTGCAGGCTGGTCCTGGAGTTGTCAATGTGCAGCCCACAATAATCAGTCAATTGCCAGTGTTAGCTATGGCCACTAATGCTAACAAATCTCTGATACTTATAGGCTGCAACTGGACTTTCTGCTGCTTAAAGCACCATCTGCAGGACCAGCCTGCAGTGATCATGAACTCGGCACTAGTGGTGCCTGCTCGAGATGCATTTAAGGGCAGCCTTAATTTTTAAAATAACATACCTTCCAACTTTTGCTGAGAGAAAAGAAAGGCAAGCCACGCTCTCTTAACATATTCCCAGTCATGCCCCCTAACCATGCCCTTAGTCACTCCCTGCTGTTAAAGAGGGAATACCTCTTTAGCAGCAATAATGTTGTCAGTCTGTCACCTAAGTTTAGGAGGACCTCCAATACTGACAGCATCCCCCATCATTACCAGTACAGACCATATAAGAGATTACATACAATTACATCTGGTGACTGACAACAACCCCCACCATTACCCCTACAGACCATATAAGAGATTACATACAGTTATATCAAGGGACATCTTCTCTGATCTGAGTTTCTTCTCCATCCAGCTCAGATGGCCATGATGATTTCTTCTGGCTACGACTCATCTCTGGAGAACATGGCGGGAAAAACATTTTAGGCTCTGCACTTTTCTAATAACTATAATGCCCCAAACTGTAATAATGCCCCCCTTAGTAGAATGGGTGGCAGCAGAAGTCCCCCACATTAGTTAGGTGCAACAGACTCCCCCATCATAGGTAGATGTCCCCCACATTAGGAAGGCAGCTGATGTCCCCCACATTATGTTGGAATCAGATGTCCCCCACATTAGGTAGGCAGCAGATGTTTTCCACATTTGGTAGGCAGCAGATGTCCCCAACATTAGGTAGGCAGTAGTTGTCCCCTACCTTAGTATGCAGCAGCTTCCCATTTAGTAAGCAGCAGTACCTTCCCCAATATTAGGCATCAGCAGTTTCCCCATATTAGGCATCAGCAGTTTCACCATAGTAGGCAGCAGTAGTTCCCCCATTGTAGTCAGCAGCATGTTCCTCCATAGTAGGCAGCAGTTTCCCCCCATAGTAGGCAGCAGTTTCCCCCCCATTGTGGGCAGCAGTTTCCCCCCCCCCCCCCCCATAGTGGGCATCAGCAGTTTCCCCCCCATAGTGGGCAGCAGCCATTTCCTCCATGGTAGGCATCAGCAGTTTCCTCCATGGTAGGCAGCATCGGTTTCCCCCATGGTAGGCAGCAGCAGTTTTCTCCATGGTAGGCAGCAGCAGCCCCCCCCCCCCCTCCCGGAGACTTACCTCTTACGGCTCTTCTCTTCTGTCTTCTTCCCCTGTTTGCTCCCTCAGTGCAGCCTCTTTAGTTCTTTCCTCTTCCTCCGCACTCAGGCGTCTGATGATGTCGCGTGCCGGAGCACAGAGGAAGGGCTCGGCCCGACCCGTTGTGTTTGCTGGCTAAATGTAACCAGCGGGCACAAGAGTGATTGACAGGATGAGGATCCAGTTGCTCTCCACCCTGTCAAACTTCCCACAGAGTGTCACATTTAACTGTATATGCCTCATAAGAGGCATTTACAGTTAAATGCGGGACATGTGGGGGCTGTTCTGTGACGGCGGGATATCACCCCAAAAGCGGGAATGTCCCACCGGATCAGGGACGGTTGGGAGCTATGAAAATAATACTGACCTATTTAATAATTAGAAAAACTTGGAATGCCAACCATTTTTACTTTTTTTTTTTCTTTGTTCAAATATTTAAGGCGTCTAGGAATCGAAATAAAAGATTTTGGGCCAAGCTGGAGAAACGGCATTGCCTTTCACTCATTAGTATATGCTATAAGGCCAGAGTTGGTGGACATGGAAAAACTGAAAGGGAGAACTAATCGTGAAAATCTGGAAGAGGCCTTTTCCATTGCAGAAACTGAGCTAGGGATTCCAAGGCTGCTGGATCCTGAAGGTAATTTACATCATTATAAGACATATTGCTGGTACTTAGAGTAAAATGATCAAACATCTGATTCATATAATAAGTAACACAAATATACAAATAATTCAACTTTTTTGCATCTAGATGTTGATGTTGATAAGCCTGATGAGAAGTCTATCATGACTTACATAGCTCAGTTCCTAAAACTCTATCCTGATCCTCACAACACAACAGCAGATGGCCAAGAAGATGATGTAAGTGTAATGAATACTGTTTATTTCATTGTTACAAAGAATCAACAATACAGGGCTATTGTGCTCTTATCTCTGCTTCATTTTTATGATTTGATTAGAAAAAAAATTAAAAAATACATGCTGGTCTTACTGTCTTGAAAAAAAACATGGTATAAGGATGTCTCCTAAGTATAATTAACAGGTTCTTAAAAAGTTCAGAAGTGGCTCAGACCCAGTTTATTGGACAGTTGCATGTGTCAGTGGAAGCCATAGCTGGCAATGTCCCTAATGTGTTTTATAAACCTAATGGAAGAGTAAAATCTTTGTTGCAGCTACTCTTAATCTATGAAATCTATTAATTTACTAAACAATTATCACAAGTATAACAAATTTGTGCTGCTTCACCTTTTGTGTAACAAGGGCGGCGCAGGGAAAGAGGAAAATAAAGTGATCAAATTGTTCATTGGTATAACAGCATTGATTTTATGAACATCTTGCTGTCCTAGTCTTTGTCAATTATATATATTGTGATTTTAGAGATGCACAAGTGTTGTTATATCCCCTTTGGACAACTTGTGTATGGTGTCAAAAGTGTATTAAAGGAACTTACTTATATAATGTTTTTTTACCATACTGCACTGACGTCCGGCCACACACTCTGAAAACAGAGCTCTCTCCCTTCTGTCTGCTCAGGATAAGACCATTAATTTGAAGAGAGGAGCTCATATTTCTGCTCATGCAGACTTTCATGCAGCAGGAAGTTATTCTCAGGTAAGACAGCAGTAAGCCTCTTCACATCAGTGGTCTGGCCCTGAGCAGACAGGAGGGGGAGGGGGGTGCAGGGGTGAGAGCTCTGAATGTGACTTGATGTTACAGCTACAAGGGAGAGAGCATATACATACACATACAGGCATTCGTTCAGTCAAGCTATGAATTTGAAAGGGAACCTGATAGAACCCTGGGGCCCCACACACTGGCCCGATGACCTGTCAGGAGAATAGAACTGTGGTCTGATGCTGATTTCCTTTACTGCCTACAATACTGCATAGAGTTAAAAAATAACTTTAAAATGTGTTAACCATGACTGGTAAATGGCGCTGGCAGCGGCTCCCATCATGCCTGTCTTGCCCTCCTACTGGCCAGACTAGCTTGATTCACAGCCAAAGTGAAGAGAGAAGCTCAGCACTCACTCCGATTGTCAAGCGTCACTGGAAAGTGAGGCAAGTGTGACTGGAAGCTGCCACATCCCCTTTCCCGTGACTGGATACCAGTCATGGTAAATGCCAATGAAAGTTAGTTTTTAGCTCGCTGCATAGTTTACAGCAGAGCCTTCTTCTTAGTTTTAGGTTTTCTTGCATTTTAATGTGTTTCATTTCTAATGTTTCACACTCTTGATTTTCTTACATTTGTGCCATTATCTATTCTTTCTTGCCATTGTCATTTACTTCTCTCAACCAGTACTTCTGTTTACATCCCTCTTGTGCTCTACTATGCTTTCCAGTTACAGCTAAATCCTAGAGAAATAGAACAAAATTTAGAGGTATGTAAGATCAGTTGTTGGCATTACACTTACATATTTATTGCATGAATTTACTTTAGCTGCACAGCAAAGTGATGCAAATTATTTTGCACTAATGTCTTATCACAGGAAACCTTTTAACATGAGAGTCATAATACCCTCCTGACAACAGCTGGTTATGTCTGGGGATTGGTCTTCTACAGTCTGTAGTATTAGGTATTTGAAGGTCTCTGCCGTATTGTCAACAATTTGGTTGGTTTGTAAAGGGCTTTATTTTGGAAGTTAACATAACAAATCACTGATCGATCTCTGCTGCCATTTGTGGCCTAGTCTGGGCTTTCATTTATGAGATTCAGATATTTTACTCATCACAAATGAGTTTTTTTATTTCAGGACCTGACCAATGAAAAAATGCAACACATCGGGCCTCATTTACTAAGAGTTTCAGGTTTTTACTAGTGGGAAAAGTAGTTTCAGACATGCAGGATTCCTCTCTATTTACTATTGGGAAAAGTCGGGGACATTTTCTGGCCAGCTTTTTCTAGGTCGATATTTTCAGCTATTTACCCACAGGATTTTCTGTGAATTCCGTACTAAATCGGTCGGGTTGTGAAACCACACCCCTTTTGTGACAGACCACACCCCCGTATCGGGTTTGTCGGGTTTTTCAGGTGCACACTGGCGCAGACATGTCTCAGACATGTCTCAGACAAAATAACCAGACAAAAACTGGTCAGTTTCAGCTTAGTAAATGAGGCCCATCATCTTTCCTCACATCTGCCATCGGTTGGCATCTGTCAAGCTCATTTGTACTTTAAAAAGCCCCAATAGTTAGCAGGAAATGGTATAAATCAGCTTGGGAGTTTAGTTTTACAATTTCTGAAGGTCTACAGTTTAGAGACCACTAGCCTAGTGTAAGTTTATTCCATCAGTTGGCTTAAACTGCTCCAAAATCTTGTACCAGAATTCTGGGAAATCTTTGGCAAACAGTGTTGCATCTTTAAGGGGTCCTCTTGCAAAAAATGTTTTTTTTCTGTAAGGGCTTGTTCACACAGCCATTGTGCTCCAGTAAAGGGAACTCTATCGGTCAATCTGTCAAGTCAGTGGGATTTGTCATGACCCGGCAGTGGAAGTTGTGCTCCGCTGTGATCCTCTTCCTGCTTCTGGTCCCTGAACTCAACAATGCAGTTCAGCTAATTGATAGCCATAGAGGTGTCCTGCTTCAGCTAATAATTGGCTGAGCGGCAGCGTGATGTATGGAGCTCTGGTCCCAGTCCCTGGGCCAAAAATTTAATATTTCCAATCAGCCTATCACACGTGTCACAGCTGTGGCCAGTGATTATTGTTGCTTTCAGGCAACAGGTGCCGAAAGAGGATTGTAGCCGAGGACAGGACAATGATACCGGAGAAATCAGGGGAGCATCAGAAGGCTTAGTACAGGTTTATTTTTCTAATTGTGGTAGCCTGTGCATATTAACAGAAAAAATATTTTTGTCGGAGTACCCCTTTAAGCCATGCCCTTGTTTACTGAAGAAACATCCCTTCTGGTGAGGTTACACTTCTGTCAGATGCAGGAAAAGTACCTAAAGCTCATAATAAGTGTGGTGCAAGTCATATAAGCCAGTTTGTCACAAATTAATAATTAGCTATTTTGCATTTGTAAATCTTGACTATTATGTCTGTATAGATTGTCAGCTTCTGGATTTAAACAGAAGTGAACATTCACTGAAGTGGTTGTCCAGGGAATACTTCTTCTAGTCAGGTTGTGGTGTAAACAATAAAACAGTACTCATCTGCCTCAATTTCCCACCACTGCATTGCAATGAAGTCAGTTCCTGCTACACGGCAGTTCCTGATCTCAGTCTCAACATAAGTGTATACATTTTTTATTTTATTTTTTACATCAATCTGGCCAAATTCAACTATACAAATTATTCCCTGGACAACCCCTTTAACAGCAAATGAAAATACATGGGGTGTAGCCACTAAGTAATTTTTTTATAATAACATAATTTTGCTTTATTCACACAAAAAGGAAACCTTCTTTGTAGATCTCTTGAGATCGCATCTCTGCAGTCCGTGATCTTCACATTAGTCAGTGGTTGTCCCATGTTCGGGGCATTGTTTAGAATGGTTTGCGGTTTTCTTGTGTTGATTCCTGTTGTGGCCTGAAGATGTCACTGTGGCTATTTCTGTAGAAATTCAGTACCGATCCATGAATGCCTGTTAATAAGTGAACGTAACTTCCTAAACCATTAAATACCCTTAAAAATAATGTAACAGTGACATCAGAGATCTTTTATTGAAAGCACTGAAGCATTTAAAATAATACATTGAATCTCTTACAATGCTTTTGTGCATTATTATTGTACTGTGCAGGATAGGGCCTACTACTCCACATGTAAAGCCTCATCCTCAATACAGAACTAAGATTGAGTCAAATGTGGTGATTGTAAAGAAAGTGGTGGATGACAGATACCTTAAGCTCTTTATATATCTCCATATAACTTACAATTTAGCTGCCTCTAAATTATATTTACATGGGTATCTTGTTGCACTTTGTCATCAGTTGTGGCATTAGTTTTAGGCAGGGTTCACTGAGCAGGATATATGTGAACCCAGCCTGGGAGAAACAAGGGTAAGAGAAGAAAGCAGATGACTTCAGCCCTGAGCTAACACAGCCGGTTCAGTGTGCTGTTGAGTCTCTATCAGATTCAGCCGCACAGTCAGCTTTGTAAAGGAGATACACAGAAGCTACAGCACCAAAATGGTAATAAATTGTTATTGAAGAAAATTTAGCAAGTTCATGTTTGTTTATAGAAGGACTGCGGTGCAACACTTTAACTTCCCCTGTGCCCGGGCTGCAAAAACTTAAAAAACAAACTTTAACTCACCTTCCTACGTTACCCCATTGCGCCAATATAGGTGTCCCTTTCTTCCGGTGCTGCTTGGCTCCCTGTTTCTTAGGCTCGGAACGTCACACTGCAGTCAGCGTATCGCCGGCACCAGCGATGTCCCACCTCGGCTAATGATAGGCTGAGTGCACTGTCATGTAAGGAGCTTGGGCCCCACCTTCTCCCTGCTGCCCGGGCTCCTTACATGACAGTGTACTCAGCTTATCACCGTCCGAGGCAGGACATTGCTGCGGCCGGCGATACGCTGACTGCAGTGTGACGTTCCGAACCTAAGAAGCAGGAAGCAGAGCAGCTCCGGAGGAACGGGAGGCCGGTATCGGCGCAACGGGGGAATGCAGGAAGGTGAATTAAAGTTAGTTTTTTAGTCTTTGCAGCCCGGGCACAGGAGAAGTTAAGTGTTGCGCCACAGTTTTCCTTTAACTTAGGGATGGGTTAACTACTGACCAAAACTTTGAAGTATAACTGTATTGGCACTGTGCCATAGCTAAATCCAAGCAAAGCTATATCAACATAGGAGAGACCTACAACATGTCCCCATCTTATAATCCAGAGGAAAATCCACTGCATTTTACTATATGTTTTAGCCTTTAAAAAAAAAATAAAAAAAAATAAAATAAAATATGTCATTAAAGGGGTACTCCGGTGAAAACCTTTTTTTCTTTTAAATCAACTGGTGGCAGAAAGTTAAACATATTTGTAAATTACTTCTATTAAAAAATCTTAATCCTTCCTGTACTTATTAACTGCTGAAAACTACAGAGGAAATTCTTTTCTTTTTGGAATGCTCTCTGATGACATCACGAGCACAGTGCTCTCTACTGACGTTATTATAATAAGAATAACGCTTTATTTATTGTTGTTCTTAGTGGGATTTGAACCCAAGTCCCCTGCACTGCAAGGCAGCAGTGCTAACCACTGAGCCACCATGCTGCCCTTAGCATACATCTGCTATGCACGGTTACTAAAATGGACAGAGATGTCAGCAGAGAGAACTGTGCTCGTGATGTCATCAGTGTTCCAAAAAGAAAGTAATTTTCTCTGTAGCTTTCAGCAGCTAATAAGTACTGGAAGGATTAAGATTTTTTAATAGAAGTAATTTACAAATATGTTTAACTTTCTGCCACCAGTTGATTTAAAAGAAAAAAGGTTTTCACCGGACTACCCCTTTAATGTCTCTAGTGGGGAAGTCTGTTTAATGTATAAATATACTTTATAACTATATTGATGCTATATGTTATGGCACATCAGATACCAAACAATGTTCAGCATAAACTAAATCTAGTGTTTACAGTCCTCCAATGAGGCAAAAACATTCGAAAATGTAACCATATGGTCACCTGGTGATAGACCAGGAAGCGTCGGTGCCAATCAGTATCTCTAACAGATGGCAGTGAAGAGTTTAGCTTTGTGTGAATGCAAAGTACATCCTTATTTGTATGTACTTGGTGTTAACAGCACCATTGTGAATACAGTTAATGAAAACTAATTGGTGATGACTTTTAATATTAGAAGATGTGTTGGCATCAAAAGTTTTTTTTCAGCAACCCTCTTGGCATGAACCAATATAAATTTTATAAGCAGGGTAGAATGTATCAATTAGAACCATGTGCTACATTAGTATTTTTAATTATGTATGTGGGTGTTTTAACTAGATTCTGCCTTTCCCTTTTATTAGCAGAATATGTTGCTAGGCAACTTTGGCTACCATGTGAGAGGAAAATGTGCCTATGTCTGTCTTAGCATTCATAGTTTCTCAGCTTTTTCCGCAGATACTCATAGATTGCTCAGATGTTCCAAAATATTATTTTCCATATGACATATTATGTACTTAACTGCATTGAATTAACCCCTTGATGACACATCCTGTTATAACCTTAATAACAGGACAATTTTTGTTTTTGTGTTTTGTCTTTTCCTTCGCCTTTTTTCCGTAACTGTTTTATTTTTCCATCCACATAGCCAAATTAAGGCTTGTTTTATTTTATTTTTTGTTAAACTGATTTTACTGTTAGATTAGTTTTTTTTTTTGCAGTTCATTTAATGGTAAAACTGTCACTGTATATTTATTTTGTGGATCAATGTGACTACAATGATTCTCATTTTGTGTAAGTTGTGTTTAATTTGACAAATTTCAAAAAGTCTTACATTTTTTTTTATTTTTTTTTTTACGGAAAATAAGTATACTTAAAATTGTCCTATTTTTTTGCCCCCCCTATTTACATTTATATAACACTGGGCTAATTTTTGCACAGTGATCTTTTAGTTTTCATCGGTTTGGACTTTTTCAGCACTTTTTAATCATTTTTTTTCCTGGTATTTGGAGTGAATAAAAATCAGCAATTCTGGCATCTGGTATTTTTTGTATGTTTCTGACATTCACTGTGTGGGATAATACATTTTCACACGCTTCGGATACCCGATATATATATATGTATTTTTTTTTGGGGGGGGGAATAAAAAAAAGGAGTGATTTAAAACCGATCAACGGTATAACAAAGGAATGTCCAGCGTCAATTGTGGTAAAACGACAGGTACTTTATTGTAGGATCAGCGGATACAAATTTGCATCAGGCAGGAGTATGTCCTATCTGATAGCACCCCTATGTGCTCTCTCCTGTCTGATAACATTTCTCTGTGCTCTCTCCTGTCTGATAGTATTCCTCTGTGCTCTCTCCTGTCTGATAGCACTCCTCTGTGCTCTCTCCTGTCTGATAGCATTTCTCTGTGCTCTCTCCTGTCTGATAGTATTCCTCTGTGCTCTCTCCTGTCTAATAGCACTCCTCTGTGCTCTCTCCTGTCTGATAGGACTCCTCTGTGCTCTCTCCTGTCTGATAGCACTCCTCTGTGCTCTGTCCTATCTGATAGCACCCCTCTGTGCTCTTTCCTGTCTGATAGCACTCCTCTGTGCTCTCTCCTGTCTGATAGGACTCCTCTGTGCTCTCTCCTGTCTAATAGCACTCCTCTGTGCTCTCTCCTGTCTGATAGTACAGGAGAGATCACATGAATCCTATCTGACAGGACAAAGCTCAGACGAGTGCTAGCTCACCCTCACTTGCTGGACTTTGGCCATGCCTGCGCTTCAGCTTGGACAAAGCCATGATTTTATAAGCCATAATTTCTATAAAAAGGAAATAAAATTTCCTTTTGAAGTATATTAGAAAGGTTAATGTTTTGCCAAAATGTACAACATATAAAAAGCTTTTGAATCTGACAGAGCTCATTTAAGTAAATTTTTTTTTTTTTTTTTTTTTTTTTTTACCATTTGAGAATATAATACACTATATGAATTTGTATTAATGCTTCATCGTACTGGATACTCAAGAGACTACCGATGTATACTATAAAAGAACAGTAAAAATGCAGTAAGAACAAAACTTAAATCCTATACTCAGATTTTATACTCCTAATCAACCCAACCTCGTCCACTAGAATTCCTATTTCCCTGTCTGAGAAAAAAAATTCTGATAAAACTGATGTCTTTTTCCTATGAGGTACTAGGCATAGAGTTTCACTCAGCTGGGGAAGTAAGCAATAGCAATATTTATTTCAATGTAGAAATGTATTTAAATTCTATAAAACTGATGTATTTGGGTTGATAAACTTGGATGACTTCAAGTAATCACTCCGACTATTACTACATTAATATATTATTTTATCCTATTTAATTGGTCTGTGCTATACATTGTTTATGCATGATTTATATACATATGAATTTTGTTTTTTTCTTTTCTAGAGAGAAGACAGGGTGGTGCTTCGGGACTTAAAAGTTTGGATAGAACAATTTGAACGGGACATTACCCGGGCACAAACAGTAGAAAGCAGTTTACAGGACAGATACCAGGTATGTAAATTGTGTAGTTTTGAGAACCAACCACTGTGCACCTTGTGGATATATGTGTGTGTGTATATACACACACACACACACACAGTGGAGCAAAAAAGTATTTAGTCAGCCACCAATTGTGCAAGTTCTCCCACTTAAAAAGATGAGAGGCCTGTAATTTTCATCATAGGTATACCTCAACTATGAGAGATATAATGAGATAAAAAATCCATAAAATCACATTGTCTGATTTTTAAAGAATGTATTTGCAAATTATGGTGGAAAATAAGTATTTGGTCACCTACAAACAAGCAATATTTCTGGCTCACAGACCTGTAACTTCTTTAAGGGTCTCCTCTGTCCTCCACTTGTTACCTGTATTAATGGCACCTGTTTGAACTTGTTATCAGTATAAAAGACACCTGTCCACAACCTCAAACAGTCACACTTCAATCTCCAAAGAGCTGTTGAAGGACCCCAGAAACAAAATTGTAGACCTACACCAGGCTGGAAAGACTGAATCTGCAATAGTAACATAGTTCATAAGGTTGAAAAAAGACCAGAGTCCATCAATTTCAACCTATAACCCTAATGAGTACCTACTGAGGAAGGCAAAAAACCCTCATACTAGAAGTAAAAATTCCTTCTCGACTCCAAATAATATCCCTGGAGAATAAATCCCTGGATCAAGGTTCTGTCCCTATAAATGTAGTATACATAACCTGTGATGTTATTATTCTCCAAAAATTTCAAAATGGAAGACCTACAAGACCACTGATAATCTCCCTTGATCTAGGGCTCCACGCAAGATCTCACCCCGTGGTGTCAGAATGATCACAAGAACAGTGAGCAAAAATCCCAAAACCACATGGGGGGACCTAGTGAATGACCTGCAGAGAGCTGGGACCAAAGTAACAAAGGCTACCAAATAACACACTACGCCGCCAGGGACTCAAATCATGCAGTGCTAGACGTGTCCTGCTTAAGCCAATACATGTCCTGACCAGTCTGAAGTTTGCTAGAGAGCATTTGGATGATCCAGAAGAGTATTCAGAGACTGTCATATGGTCAGATGAAACCAAAGTAGAACTTTTTGGAAAAGCTCAACTCATTGTGTTTGGAGGAGAAAGAATGCTGAGTTGCATCCAAAGAACACCATACCTACTGTGAAGCATGGGGGTGGAAACATGATGTTTTGGGGCTGTTTTTTTGCTAAGGGACCAGGACAACTGATCCATGTAAAGGAAAGAATAAATGGGGCCATTTATTTTTAGATTTTTAGTGAAAACCTCAGCAAGGGCATTGAAGATGAAACGTGGCTGGGTTTTTCAGCATGAAAATTATCCCAAACAAACTGCCAAGGCAATGAAGGAGGGGCTTCGTAAAAAGCATTTCAAGGTCCTGGAGTGGCCTAGACAGTCTTCAGATTTCAACCCTATAGAAAACCTTTGGAGGAAGTTGAAAGTCCGTGTTGCCCAGCGTCAACCCCAAAACATCACTGCTCTAGAGGAGATCTGCATGGAGGAATGGGCCAAAATACCAGCAACAGTGTGTGAAAACTTTGTGAAGACTTACAGAAAACGTTTGACCTCTGTCATTGCCAACAAAGGGTATATAACAAAGTATTGAGGTTTGTTATTGACCAAATACTTATTTTCCACCATGATTTGCAAATAAATTCTTTAAAAATCTAATTTAATGGATACACTTCTTTAAATTCTTCTTTAATTATTCCCTTTCACTTGTTTCATTTCGCAGTCATATAAACAGTACAGAGTACAATATGAAATGAAACGAAAACAGGTTGAAAGTGCAATTCAGCCATTGGGCAAAGATGGAAAACTATCACTTGATCAGACAATGGTGAAGCAAGCATGGGAGAAGGTTACCGCAAGGGTAAGCTATTGGTGTTACTTGTAATTCTTTTTATTACTGTGTCTCTGTATATGTAGAGATGTGTTCTACTGTTGATGTGAAATCTTTAGCTTCTGCTACTTTCTCTAGAACATTGCTTCTTCTGTGCCTATTACCAAAAGATCAACATTGCATTGAGCTAATGTAAATAGGATACATGATAAATGAGAAAAATAATGGTTTTATTTCTAGATTTTTGATTGGCACGTGCAGCTTGACAAATCTCTACCAGCTCCATTAGGGACCATTGGCTCCTGGTTATATCGAGCCGAGATTGCACTCAGGGAAGATATTATTATGCAACAATCTCATGAAGAAACAGCAAATATGATACATAGAAAACTAGAGCAACATAAGGTAAGAAAGCAGACGGAAATTTCTATGTTACTATAAATACAAGATGTTATTTGGGAGTAGATGGTATTACGGTTTGCCATCCGTTGTGAAAGTTAGTGTAAATGCACACTGGTTTCGCTGTGGGTTATTTATCTGATTTGTGCATGGAAAAGCCACAAGAGATTACAGTATAAAGCTATGTTGCCACACTTTTGTATGGGATGTTTTTATTCATTAGTAAACGAGGGGGGGTAGACCAGAATCAAAAGACAGCTGAAAAAATGTTTGGGAACATAGCACAGGACAGCTGAAAATAAGATACGTTTCCCCTCAGTTTTTTGCATTTTTTTCTCTCTGTGCTTTGGACCCACTCAAACCTGGAGTGGGTTTACAACACCTAAAAAAATGGTGTAAATATTTCCATTATAATTTTCCTACATGTCCAGAGTTCCACTCCTGTTTTTGGTAAGATTACTGACCCAAATAATTTGTGTGAATTCACCTTAGCCATGTTGATGAGATTTGATTCAATATTATCATGCTTATTTGGTGTTAAAGTTTACTGTGTTAACGTTTATAACTTTAAACTGTTTAGAATTAACCAGGGAAAAGCTGCATTTAATGTTTATATTCCATAATCTGTATAGATCACAGTATTAAACCAGTTAAAGGGGTACTTCGGTAGAAAACTATTTTTTTTAATCAGCAGGTGTTAGGAAGTTAAACAGATTTCTAAATTACTTCTATTTAAAAATTGTAATCCTTCAAGTACTTATCAACTGCTGTATACTACAGAGGAAGTTGTATAGTTATTTTCTGTCTGACCACAGTGCTCCCTGCTGACACCTCTGTCCAGGTCAGGAACTGTCCAGAGCAGGAACAAATCCCCATAGCAAACCTATCCTACAGTTCCTGACATGGACAGAGGTGTCAGCAGAGAGCGCTGTGGTCGGACAGAAAAGAAATTCAAAAAGAAAACAACTTCCTCTGTAGTATGCAGAAGCTGATAAGTACTGGAAGGATTACAATTTTTAAATAGATGTAATTTACAAATATGTTCAACTTTCTGGCACCAGTTGATTTAATTTTTTTTCCCAGTGGAGTACCCCTTTAAGTGATGGACATTTGCGCAATCTACGATGTCGGTCATTACTTGCAGTTGTCTGCTGCTGATAGCAGTGGGCTTCTCCAGGACATCCAGTGATGGCAAACTTTAGGGTATGTTTACTCGCGTGATTCCTCACCAGTATTCCAAACCAATTCTACCTTGAATGAAAGTTCCTTTCACTATAAGGGTATGTTCACATTGAGTAATGTGAGCTGAATCTCCGCTTGTGGAATTTTAATGAGTGGAGATTCCGTCTTACAGCCGCCGTCCAAATCCTTCAGTGATAGGACCGCGCAGCCCTGCGCCGGCACCATTGACATAAGTTCTGCTCAAATTACTCACTGTGAACATACCCTATTGGTCTTTCTTCAGCTCTGTTCATTCTCGGAAATATTTCATGGACGAAATTAAGACACAGAATCACATTTTGCCAGATAATTGAACATGTTTATTCTTCTTGCGAAATCCTATGGTAGAAGCCCATTGTAGTCAAAATGAGTTGGGAACAGAGTTGACACTGAGTTGGTGCAGATTTTTTCCGTGGCTCAAACACCAAAATGGTTTAAGTTCCTCCACAGCATTTCCTCATCCATCTCCTGATTTCTTCTTTCTTTCTCCATCTAATGTAAAGCTTGCATGCATCTGTTTGGCCATGGGAACCAATGCCATGTAGCTCCTGGTACACCGTTTTTGTGATGAATTTATGACCACTCTGTGTGAAATCCCCTAATGATAGTAAAGAATATGCAAGGCAAACTATGAAAAGCATTTGTGTTTAATGTTATAGGTCACCACATTAAGAGGTGATCTTGGTGGATTTAAATAGTTTGATGGATTTATATAGCAAAGTTTGAAAGGGCAGGTTCTCTCCAATTCCTCTGTAAAAAGCTGCACAATGCATGCAGAATAAAATGGAGAATCAAATGTAGACAATACCATTGTGACAGATTTAACATGTGCTTCTGTCCGATTTTTTTCAGCTATTGCATTAAAATTGACAAAGCTGCTCAGAAACCCCCCAAAAGGGGGCATGTCTCTTGCTTTTTCCTATGTCCCGAAATATTTATGAAGGGTTTTCCTTCAGTTTTTGGTGTAACGTGGCTAAGAATGGTGCAACAGAGCCATATGGGGTTTGCTCTTTTCTGACCAACCTTATATTGTTCTGTTTTCACATTTAGTGATGTGATTGGCACAGTTTGGCACAAAGATGTGCACATTAGTTGAAGTTGGCGTCACATTTGAGAAAGCAACCAAGTACACTATCAGGATGAGAAATTAGAACTCTAATGTCATGTGATTCTGAAATCCAGACAATCTTACTAAGTCTGTATTTATGTGCATGTTTTTATCATTGGTGGTCTTATGCATGTGAATAATAATGCTATGTGGCAATGCAAATCAGTTTTTTTACACTGTATTGTGTTTTAGCATATTGTTACACTGGAATTTGTAATGAATTGTATTTTTGTTATCTTGCTATGTACAGTAGGTTACCTTTCTCTGCAATTAGAGGACATACCATATACTATGGTGTTTCTGTTATTTTGCTTAAAGGTTATAATGAATTGGTAACTCAGATGGGGTGAATACTTACCAACAATTTTACTGGGACAATTAAGCCTTAAAATGGGTGGAGTTTATTTAAACCCCATGCTAAAATGTCTGTTTTGGGGTGTACCTGGGCTTTTTGGGGCATTCCTGGATGGTTTGGGGTTAGGAGTTATTGTCTTGATTTTGGCTTTTAAAATGCTGGTTACAATAGGTCAGAGGTACTCAACTACTTTTAGTTAAAGGACATCTATAGTGCAAAATAACTTATCCCCTATCCGAAGGATAGGGGATAAGTTATAGATCGCGGGCGGTCTTCGGCACGGGGCCACGGCAATATTCAGGAAAGGGGGCGTTCCGTCCCCGCATGACGCGGCGGCCGACACGCCCCCTCCATGAATCCCATAGACATACATGGAGGGGGAGTGTCTGCCACGGCTTTCTGCTGGGGACGAAACTTCACTTCCGGCAGACTGTCGCGGCCCCGTCCAGGAGATCCCGGGGGGCCCCAGCGCTAGGACCCCCCACGATCTATAACTTATCCCCTATCCTTTGGATAGGGGATAAGTTATTTTGCGCTGGAGTACTCCTTTAAGGTCAACTTATTTGGGTCTGCAGTCATGTGAAGTTTCGAGTTGCATACTTATGTAGCAGTTACAATAGTGATGAGGCCACGGCCGCACCGATATGCAAGTGAAACAGCAGTTTGTACTAAATAACTATTAACAAGCAAACTGCTTGCAGTTCAAGGGAATATGAAAGCCAAACTGACTGGTATGTCATTGTGGCTGCAGCCTCAAGGCACAAGGTAAAAAGGAGGCACTTGCAGTGAATACTAATGTCACACACTGTGCCCACCGTATATAACACTGCTACACATGGTGCCACCTAAATATAATATTGTCATTTCGGTGCTCTCTAAATAAAATTCTACCACACACTGTGCCCTTTGAATATAATACTGACACACATGGTGTCCTCTAAAATCAATAGCTGTGTCCTCTGAATATGGTATTTGCCACACTCTGCCCCCCCCTCCTTTTTTAACTGTAATACATTGTGCTCTCTTTTATTTATTTAAATGTCCCCATTCATTCTAGTATGCTGTGCCCTTCTAAATATAATAGTTTTGGATGTACGCCGTAAAACCTGGCACTTTTGAAATTTTTCAAGAAAATTAATTATTTCTTACAGAAAAGGATTGCAGTAACACATGTTTTGCTATACACATGTTTATTCCCTTTGTGTGTGTATGGGATCTAACGCAAAAAAGGGAGGAAAAAAAGGTAATTGGACATAATGTCACACCAAACTCCAAAAATGGGCTGGACAAAATTATTGGGGCCCTTTCAAAATTGTGGAAAAATAAGATTGTTTCAAGCATGTGATGCTCCTTTAAACTCAAAAAAGTCACACACCTGAAAGCAGATAAAAAGGAGAGAATTTCACTTAGTCTTTGAATTGTGTGTCTGTGTGTGCCACACACTGAGGACTTGAGAACCAAAATTGTGGAAAAATATCAATCTCTACAAGTCCATATCCAGAGATCTAGATTTGCTTTCGTCCTTAGTGCGCACCATTATCAAGAAGTTTGCAACCCATGGCACTGTAACTAATTTACTTGGACGTGGATGGAAGAAAAATTTATGAAAGGTATCACCGCAGAATAGTCCAGATGGTTGATAAGCAGCCCCAAACAAGTTCCAAAGATATTCAGTGTCAGCGTGAACTATCCGTCGACATTTAAATGAAATTAAACTCTATGGCAGGAGCCCCAGGAGGACCCCACTACTGACACAGAGACATAAAAAAGCAAGACTACATTTTGCCAAAATGAACTTGAGTAAGCCAAAATCCTTCTGGGAAAACATTTTGTGGACAGATGAGAGCAAGATAGAGCTTTTTGGTAAAGCACATCATTCTACTGTTTACCGAAAACAGAATGAGGCCTACAAAGAAAAGTAAATCAGTGAAATATGGTGGAGGTTCAATGATGATTTGGGGTTGTTTTTCTGCCTCTGGCACTGGTGACTTGAATGTGTGCAATGCATCATGAAATCTGAGGATTACCAACTGATTTTGGGTCGCACTGTACAGCCCAGTGTCAGAAAGCTGGGTTTGTGTCCAAGATCCAGCAGGACAATCACCCCAAACATACATCAAAAAGCACCCAGAAATGGATGGCAACAAAGCCCTGGAGAGTTCTGAAGTGGCCAGCAATGAGTCCAGATCTAAATCCCATTGAACACCTGTGGAGAGATCTTAAAATTGCTGTTGGGAAAAGGCGCCATTCCAATAAGAGAGACCTGGAGCAGTTTGCAAAGGAAGAGTGGTCCAACATTGCGACTGAGAGGTGTAAGAAGGTTATAGATGATTATAGAAAGCAACTGATTTCAGTAATTTTTTCCAAAGGGTGTGCAACAAAATATTAAGTGAAGGGTGTCAATAATTTTGTCCAGACCATTTTTGGAGTTTGGTGTGACATTATGTCAAAATTGCTTTTTTTCTCCCTTTCTTGGTTCAGTTCCAATACACATGAAGGGAGTTAACGTGTGTATAGCAAAACATGTGTTACTGCAATCCTTTTCTGTGAGAAATACTTAATTTTCTTGAAAAATTTAAGGGTGCCAACATTTACAGCCATGACTGTAGTAGTGTAGATACACTGGTTTGAAGAGTCAAATGCAAGAGTGAAAAAAAATCCCTGTATGCAGCTTGATGGAGTGATTGGGAACGTGATAGATCACCTATATAAGTGGGAATTTTTCTAATAGCCAACAGCACAAGTGGGTATAATTAGAGGTATATACATGCACTAGAAGGGAGCGTGCATTTCAAGAGCAGTCACAAGCATGTGTGGATTGATAATAATTTGTAGAAAAATAATAGTTGCTCTTTTGACAAGATCACAATTAATGTTTAAATAATTGTTTATAATTGGATTCCATGTTGCAACACTAGATCCATTAGGACTGCAAGCACTGCTGATGAAATCATTATTAGTGCGTGTGATATACTTGTAGGTATGCACAAAGTGCTTGTCTAATAAGACCTGGCAGAGACTGCATATGTGGAGCACCGAGGGTTAGGGAGCTTTGGCATTTAGGAGGCAGGGCCCATGTACAGACTCAACAGGCACTGCGCTTCGGTAACACGGCAAGATGCCATCTTGGCCAAAAAAAAGAGTCCAAAATTGCTGCTTTTTTTTTTTTTTTTATAACATTTTATTTTAAAAAAATTGATAAAAAATGTGTTAAAAGTTTTATATATGCAAATGTGGTATAAAAAAAATTACAGATCACGGCACAAAAAATGAGCTCTCATACGCTTATGCGGAAAAATGAAAAAGCAAAATAGAGGGATTTTAACCCCTTAACGACCACAGACGTAAATGTACGTCCTGGTTTGGCGGTACTTCGCGCACCAGGACGTACATTTACGTCTTGTGTATGACCGCGAGCATCGGAGCGGTGCTCGCGTCATACACGGCAGTTTCCGGCTGCTATCGGCAGCCGGGGACACGCCGGTAATGGCCGACATAAGCGATTGCGCAGATGTCCGCCATTAACCCCTCAGATGCTGTGATTTTTTTTTAAGCGGTGCAAAAATATAAGTATCTAGCCATGGGTATCATTTTAATCGTATTGACCCACAGAATAAAGAACACATGTCATTTTTACTATAAACTTGTGGTTTTCATTAAAATTTTCTCCCTAAAAAAATATTTTTTGGGGTTCGCCGTACATTTTATGGTAACATGAGAGGTTTCATTACAAAGTACAATTGGTCACGCAAAAAACAAGCCCTTATATGGGTCTGTAGATGGAAATATGAAAGAGTTACGGATTTTTAGAAGGCGAGAAGGAAAATCGAAAACACAAAAATAAAATTGATCTGGTCCTTAAGGTGAAAATGGGCTTTGTCCTTAAGGGGTTAAACGCACTAATTTGGTTAAAGGAGTACTCCGGAGCGCTGGTACTTAAAAACGATACCTCATTTGTCAAATTTGGCCCAGCCATTCTCTTGTAATTGCCACCTGTAACAGTAAGCAGCCATGTCGTAAAGACTACATTTCCCATGACTCTCTGCGCCAGCTTCCTGTTAGCTGCTGCTCTCTCCCCCCCCCCCCAGGAAATTATAATAAATTATAATAGAGTTCCTTCCCTCTTTCCATGTGCCCACTAGCGCAATGTTTCCCAACTAGGGAAACACTGCACTAGCGGTGTCACAAGAATGCCTCCCATCCCTACCATCACCGCTAGCAGGGTTGTGCGCGGCTAACGTAGTACTGCTCAGGCGCAGCATTACGCAAATAGCGTAGGGCTAATGTAGGCAGCGATAGGAGCCTAGCGTTAGCCCTACGCTATTTGCGTAGTACTGTGTATGCGCAGAATAAATTAACTTTGGGGGAGTAGCCGACTCCGAGCTGGGAGGCCAGCACAGCCCGCAGGGACTCATGGGAGCTATGAGTCACCGGGCTAAGATGGCGGCGGCGCAGAAGAAATAGCGATCGAGCGTCATAGATTGAAGAAAAAGGAGCCAGTTTCCGTTAGAAGGAGAAATGCGGGAGAAGACCAGGAAAAGAGCGATATGGATAAGGTAAGTAATTTACAATGTTATATAATTTTGCTTTAGGGTTAGTTTACCATAAAAAAAAAAACTAGCATCGGAGTACTCCTTTAAAAAGTTAGCGATTTTTTTTTTAAGTGGAATAATAATAGAAAAGTATGTAATTGTATTGACCCACAGAATAAAGATAACATGTCTATTTTACCATAAAGTGTACAGCATGAAAACAAAACCTTCCAAAATTTGCCAAATTGCGGTTTTCTTATCAATTTTCCCACACAAATAGTATTTTTTCTTTTTTTGGTTGTGCCGTACATTTTAAGGTAAAATGAGTGATGTCATTACAAAGGGCAACTGGTCGCGTAAAAAACAAGCCCTCATACTAGTCTGTGGATGAAAATATAAGAGAGTTATTATTTTTAGAAGGCGAGGAGGATTTTTAGAAGGCGAGGAATCCTTAAGGCCCAGATGGGCTGAGTCCTTAAGGGGTTTTCCAGCGGAATTTTTTTATTTTTTATTAACTAGTGCCAGAAATTTAAACAGATTTGCAAATTAGTTCTATTAAAAAAAATCTTAATCTTTCCAGTACTTAGCTGCTGCTGTATGTTCCAGAGGAAGTTGAGTAGTTATTTTCATTCTGACCACAGTGCTCTCTGCTGACACCTTTGTCCATGTCAGGAACTGACACAGACAGAGAGCACTGTGGTCAGACAGGGCAATGTTCCCAAAATTTTATGAAAAGGCTCATAGAGGATCAATACAGAATTTTTAGGAAAAAGTATTGTGGCATGGGCAATAGCAGATGATATTATGGAGGTACTCTGCCTTAGAATAATTTCTTCTGCATAAAAAAAGAGCACTGTACACAGATCCATAGGTGCTACTACACTGTCACTGTCACGATGCCGGCTGGCAGGTGGTGGATCCTCTGTGCCAGAGAGGGATTGGCGTGGACCGTGCTAGAGGATCGGTTCTAAGTCACTACTGGTTTTCACCAGAGCCCGCCGCAAAGCGGGATGGTCTTGCTGCGGCGGTAGTGACCAGGTCGTATCCCCTAGCAACGGCTCAACCTCTCTGGCTGCTGAAGATAGGCGCGGTACAAGGGAGTAGACAGAAGCAAGGTCGGACGTAGCAGAAGGTCGGGGCAGGCAGCAAGGATCGTAGTCAGGGGCAACGGCAGAAGGTCTGGAATCACAGGCAAGGAACACACAAGGAACGCTTTCACTGGCACTAGGGCAACAAGATCCGGCCAGGGAGTGAAGGGGAAGTGAGGTGATATAGGGAAGTGCACAGGTGTAAACACTAATTGGAACCACTGCACCAATCAGCGGTGCAGTGGCCCTTTAAATCGCAAAGACCCGGCGCGCGCGCGCCCTAGGGAGCGGGGCCGCGCGCGCCGGGACAGAACTGACGGGGAGCGAGTCAGGTACGGGAGCCGGGGTGCGCATCGCGAGCGGGCGCTACCCGCATCGCGAATCGCATCCCGGCCGGAGGTGGTAACGCAGCGCCCCGGGTCCGTGGAACCGACCGGGGCGCTGCAGTGAGGGAAGTGTAGCGAGCGCTCCGGGGAGGAGCGGGGACCCGGAGCGCTCGGCGTAACAGTACCCCCCCCCTTGGGTCTCCCCCTCTTCTTGGGGCCTGAGAACCTGAGGATCAGACTTTTGTCCAGGATATTGTCCTCAGGTTCCCAGGACCTCTCTTCTGGACCACAACCCTCCCAATCCACCAAAAAAAAAGTTTTTCCTCTGACTCTCTTAGAGGCCAAGATTTCTCTGACAGAGAAGATGTCCGAGGAGCCGGAAACAGGAGTGGGAGGAACAGATTTAGGAGAAAAACGGTTGAGGATGAGAGGTTTAAGAAGAGAGACGTGAAAGGCATTAGGGATACGAAGAGAAGGAGGAAGAAGAAGTTTGTAAGAGACAGGATTAATTTGAGACAAAACTTTAAAAGGACCAAGATAGCGTGGTCCCAACTTATAGCTCGGGACACGGAAACGGACATATTTAGCGGAGAGCCATACCTTGTCTCCAGGGGAAAAAATGGGAGGAGCTCTTCTTTTCTTATCTGCGAATCTCTTCATGCGAGAAGAAGCCTGTAAGAGAGAATTTTGGGTCTCTTTCCATATGGTGGAAAGATCACGAGAAATTTCATCCACAGCGGGCAGACCAGAGGGCAAGGGGGTAGGGAGGGGGGGAAGAGGGTGACGGCCGTACACCACGAAAAACGGAGATTTGGAGGAAGATTCAGAGATTCTGAAATTATACGAGAATTCGGCCCAAGGTAGAAGATCTGCCCAGTCATCCTGGCGGGAGGAAACAAAATGTCGTAAATAGTCACCCAAGATCTGGTTAATTCTCTCTACTTGTCCATTGGATTGAGGATGGTATGCAGAAGAAAAATTTAATTTAATCTTGAGTTGTTTACAGAGAGCCCTCCAGAATTTAGACACAAATTGGACGCCTCTATCCGAGACGATCTGTGTAGGCAACCCGTGAAGACGAAAAATGTGTACAAAAAATTGTTTAGCCAACTGAGGCGCTGAAGGAAGACCAGGAAGAGGGATGAAATGTGCCATTTTGGAGAATCGATCAACGACCACCCAAATAACAGTGTTGCCATGGGATGGGGGTAAGTCAGTAATAAAATCCATACCAATCAGAGACCAAGGTTGTTCGGGGACAGGTAGAGGATGAAGAAAACCAGCGGGCTTCTGGCGAGGAGTCTTATCCCGGGCACAGATAGTGCAGGCTCGCACAAAGTCCACCACATCAGTCTCTAGAGTCGGCCACCAATAGAAGCGAGAGATGAGTTGCACAGATTTCTTAATGCCCGCATGACCTGCGAGATGGGAGGAGTGACCCCATTTGAGGATCCCAAGGCGTTGGCGTGGAGAAACAAAGGTCTTTCCTGGAGGAGTTAGTCTGATGGAGGCTGGAGAAGTGGAAATCAGGCAGTCAGGAGGAATGATGTGTTGAGGAGAGAGTTCAATTTCAGAGGCATCTGAGGAACGAGAGAGAGCATCGGCCCTAATGTTCTTATCAGCAGGCCGAAAGTGAATTTCAAAATTAAATCGGGCAAAGAACAGAGACCACCTGGCCTGACGAGGATTCAGCCGTTGGGCAGACTGGAGGTAGGAGAGGTTCTTGTGATCGGTGTAAATAATAACTGGAAATCTTGATCCCTCCAGCAGATGCCTCCATTCCTCAAGTGCTAATTTAATGGCTAGAAGCTCTCGATCCCCGATGGAGTAGTTCCTCTCCGCCGGAGAGAAGGTCCTGGAAAAAAAACCACAAGTAACAGCATGCCCGGAAGAGTTTTTTTGTAGAAGGACAGCTCCAGCTCCCACTGAGGAGGCATCAACCTCCAATAGGAAGGGTTTAGATGGGTCAGGTCTGGAGAGCACGGGAGCCGAAGAAAAGGCAGACTTGAGTCGTTTAAAGGCGTCTTCCGCTTGAGGAGGCCAAGACTTGGGATCGGCATTTTTTTTTGTTAAAGCCACAATAGGAGCCACAATGGTAGAAAAATGTGGAATAAATTGCCTGTAATAATTGGCGAACCCCAAAAAACGTTGGATGGCACGGAGTCCGGAGGGGCGTGGCCAATCTAAGACGGCAGAGAGTTTATCTGGGTCCATTTGTAGTCCCTGGCCAGAGACCAAGTATCCTAGAAAAGGAAGAGATTGGCATTCAAACAGACATTTCTCTATTTTGGCATAGAGTTGATTATCACGAAGTCTCTGAAGAACCATACGGACATGCTGGCGGTGTTCTTCAAGATTGGCAGAAAAAATCAGGATATCGTCCAGATATACAACAACACAGGAGTATAGGAGATCACGAAAAATTTCATTAACAAAGTCTTGGAAGACGGCAGGGGCGTTGCATAGACCAAAGGGCATGACCAGATACTCAAAGTGTCCATCTCTGGTGTTAAATGCCGTTTTCCATTCATCCCCCTCTCTGATGCGGATGAGATTATAAGCACCTCTTAAGTCCAGTTTGGTAAAAATATGGGCACCTTGGAGACGATCAAAGAGTTCAGAGATGAGGGGTAGGGGGTAGCGGTTCTTAACCGTGATTTTATTAAGACCGCGGTAGTCAATGCAAGGACGTAGAGAGCCATCTTTTTTGGACACAAAGAAAAATCCGGCTCCGGCAGGAGAGGAGGATTTACGGATAAAGCCCTTTTTTAAATTTTCTTGGACGTATTCAGACATGGCAAGAGTCTCTGGGACGGACAGAGGATAGATTCTGCCCCGGGGTGGAGTAGTGCCCGGGAGGAGGTCAATGGGACAATCATAAGGCCTGTGAGGAGGTAGAGTCTCAGCTTGTTTTTTGCAAAAAACGTCCGCAAAGTCCATATAGGCCTTAGGGAGACCGGTTACATGAGGAAGCACAGGGACACGGCAAGGTTTACTGGGAACCGGTTTTAAGCAGTCCTTGGAACAAGAGGGCCCCCAACTCTTGATCTCCCCAGTGGACCAATCCAGGATTGGGGAATGGAGTTGAAGCCAGGGAAGTCCAAGAAGGATTTCAGAAGTGCAATTGGGGAGGACCAACAGTTCAATCCTCTCGTGATGAGATCCGATGCGCATTAGAAGGGGCTCCGTGCGGAAACGTATAGTACAGTCCAATCTTTCATTGTTTACACAATTGATATAGAGGGGTCTGGCGAGACTGGTCACCGGGATGTTGAACCTGTTGACGAGAGAGGCCAAGATAAAATTTCCTGCAGATCCAGAGTCCAAGAAGGCCACAGCAGAGAAGGAGAAGGCAGAGGCAGACATCCGCACAGGCACAGTAAGACGTGGAGAAGCAGAGTAGACATCAAGGACTGTCTCACCTTTGTGCGGAGTCAGCGGACGTCTTTCCAGGCGGGGAGGACGGATAGGACAATCCTTCAGGAAGTGTTCGGTACTAGCACAGTACAGGCAGAGATTCTCCATGCGGCGTCGTGTCCTCTCTTGGGGTGTCAGGCGAGACCGGTCGACCTGCATAGCCTCCACGGCGGGAGGCACAGGAACAGGTTGCAGGGGACCAGAGGAGAGAGGAGCCGGGGAGAAGAAACGCCTCGTGCGAACAGAGTCCATATCCTGGCGGAGCTCCTGACGCCGTTCGGAAAAACGCATGTCAATGCGAGTGGCAAGATGGATGAGTTCATGTAGGTTAGCAGGGATTTCTCGTGCGGCCAGAACATCTTTAATGTTGCTGGATAGGCCTTTTTTAAAGGTCGCGCAGAGTGCCTCATTATTCCAGGATAATTCTGAAGCAAGGGTACGGAACTGTACGGCATACTCGCCAACGGAAGAATTACCCTGGACCAGGTTCAACAGGGCAGTCTCAGCAGAAGAGGCTCGGGCAGGTTCCTCAAAGACACTTCGAATTTCCGAGAAGAAGGAGTGTACAGAGGCAGTGACGGGGTCATTGCGGTCCCAGAGCGGTGTGGCCCAAGCCAGGGCTTTTCCAGACAGCAGGCTGACTACGAAAGCCACCTTAGACCTTTCAGTGGGGAACTGGTCCGACATCATCTCCAAGTGTAATGAACATTGGGAAAGAAAGCCACGGCAAAACTTAGAGTCCCCATCAAATTTATCCGGCAAGGATAGTCGTATTCCAGAAGCGGCCACTCGCTGCGGAGGAGGTACAGGAGCTGGCGGAGGAGATGATTGCTGGAGCTGTGGTAGTAACTGTTGTAGCATAACAGTCAGTTGAGACAGCTGTTGGCCTTGTTGCGCAATCTGTTGTGACTGCTGGGCGACCACCGTGGTGAGGTCAGCGACAACTGGCAGAGGAACTTCAGCGGGATCCATGGCCGGATCTACTGTCACGATGCCGGCTGGCAGGTGGTGGATCCTCTGTGCCAGAGAGGGATTGGCGTGGACCGTGCTAGAGGATCGGTTCTAAGTCACTACTGGTTTTCACCAGAGCCCGCCGCAAAGCGGGATGGTCTTGCTGCGGCGGTAGTGACCAGGTCGTATCCCCTAGCAACGGCTCAACCTCTCTGGCTGCTGAAGATAGGCGCGGTACAAGGGAGTAGACAGAAGCAAGGTCGGACGTAGCAGAAGGTCGGGGCAGGCAGCAAGGATCGTAGTCAGGGGCAACGGCAGAAGGTCTGGAATCACAGGCAAGGAACACACAAGGAACGCTTTCACTGGCACTAGGGCAACAAGATCCGGCCAGGGAGTGAAGGGGAAGTGAGGTGATATAGGGAAGTGCACAGGTGTAAACACTAATTGGAACCACTGCACCAATCAGCGGTGCAGTGGCCCTTTAAATCGCAAAGACCCGGCGCGCGCGCGCCCTAGGGAGCGGGGCCGCGCGCGCCGGGACAGAACTGACGGGGAGCGAGTCAGGTACGGGAGCCGGGGTGCGCATCGCGAGCGGGCGCTACCCGCATCGCGAATCGCATCCCGGCCGGAGGTGGTAACGCAGCGCCCCGGGTCCGTGGAACCGACCGGGGCGCTGCAGTGAGGGAAGTGTAGCGAGCGCTCCGGGGAGGAGCGGGGACCCGGAGCGCTCGGCGTAACAGTCACACTACAGTGCCCCCTCGACCATACATAGCTTAAATAATGGCATTATCCTTGCATAATAATGAATAATATCAAAGTATCATTTTTTTTATGCCAATTTTTAATATGCTATCAGGAGCAGTCTACATCTTTGAGATAAAACTGCTGAGCTGTTACTGAAATAGCAGCTTTTTGAATCACCTGCTCTGATCTTGTGAATGCAGAACAATTTCTTCCTTCTCCGAAATACACTGGCAGTCTAAATCCAATCAATAGACATCAGATCTATATTCAGGGAAACCCCTGAAAGTGAGAGGCAGTGCCAGTCCTGCATCTCTTCTGATGCCAAATTTCTCTTCAGGTTCAGTCTTTGAGCACAGTGACTGTAAGGCGTTCTACTGATCTGTACAAAGCGTTTATTAAGACGAGCTTTCATGACGGGATAAAATTGCATGCCGGTGTGACAGATAACATTTCCTAGCACACAAATACGGAACAGTGACTCATCTCTGCAGCTTGGTGCTTTATATATTTTTTTTCTGGTTACACAGCCAAATCATTTCTGTGTTTTCCTTACAATGTATGCTTTTTTTATCTTATTTTTCAAATAGGACGTACTCAAGAATCTGGATGGTTATAAAAAGGCTTTTCAAGAGATCCATCGCTCACGATCTGTCAACGGAGTTCCGGTCCCTGTTGAGCAGCTTGAAGACATGGCAGAAAGGTAAAAAAGAATTTCATGCATTACCTCTCCCCCCATTGATCGTTCACATTTGGGCAAAGGCAGCATAAAAAGGATGAGCCAGGGGGATGTGAACCTTAAGGAGTATAATAAGATGCTTTATGTAAAATATTAGATGGCATGTATAGCTAAAAGATTATGACACAGATTGATTTGCTGTAGTTTAGACCTGACAGCATGAAACGCTATATCTCAAAGATATCAAGCATAGAAATGGGTCTGCATTAAAGGTTAGTTACCAAGGAGATCAGCAACTAATTGTCAGTCTGGTATCTAAACACTTAGTGTGCAGCAGGCTTATGTGGATTTCCTCAAATTTTGTCAGGATTTAAATGTTTTAGGAAGTTTTGAGTAATGTTATAATTGTAAATGTTTAAGAAATTACTTTTTTTGTTTTAGTTTAGTTGTCAAGACCAAAATGACAGTACATGAGTACTATATATTTTATGTGAAAACGATTGTATTGTATAATCTGATTATATACTTTGTTATGTTTCAATATGTGATCTATTATTAATTTAACATAGACTATAGATTAAGAAAGTAGTGGTATACCTTTTTATATTATGGAAAGTAAGAGATTATTAGTAAAATAAACTATATCTTTATGGGAAATAAGCAAGTTACAATGGTGATAAAATGGATGAGAAGGGAGTTCTTGTTAGTATTATATAATCTAGACAAACATCAGAATTAGGAGCCAGTCAGACCTCTCCAGTTTGTTTGTTATTTGGTTGCCAAAAACTAACACTATCCATAGAAAACATCCCATAGGAGTGGCACCAACAGAGACTTTCTAGATACATCGGCTTCCTTGGTCCTAAGGTTTGCTCCTGAAATATTTCCAATACTAAGTGGTAGCTAGGGATTAGGGTTACTTTTATAATATTTCATTTTTACACAGCACGTATGTATTAGCCCCACAAATAATTAGCATTTTAGCCTAGAAAACAAAGCTTTTTTACTTACTACAACGCAGTTCTGTAAGACACCTTAGAAGACCGGCCCTATTTTCTTACATTTATAGACAACAATTTGAACCAACTTTTTGTTAGTCAGTGCTTAGAATGTTATACAATCCACATTCCAATTATTTTATAATGATATCATAAGCAGGTTCTGTAATAGGACAAATATATAGTTCATTGTTATACAGTGATCCCTCAAGTTACAATATTAATCGGTTCCGGGACAACCATTGTATGTTGAGACCATAACTCAATGGAAACCCGGTCATTGGTTCTGAAGCCCCGTAAATGTCATAAAAAAAAAAAAGGAAAAAGGGAGGATTAAAGAAAAATAAGTAGTTGATTAATACAGATAAAGCAAGTCCTTACATTAAAAAAAGTAAGAAAGAGCTGCTGGGAGCTGTAAATCACTGTCTATGTAGAGGACTGGAGCTTCTTCAGGGTCCTGTACAGTACACGCACTGTCCTAAAAAAGTAAAATGGAGCCAACCTTAACTAGTTTCCAAAGGAGCAGCTAACCGTGGCAGAGGTAAAGAGTAGTACAGAACATGTAGTACCTCCCTGTACTGTAGGAGGTGCTACCAGACAGGAATTCATTGCATATGCTTCAGTAATACAGGTGTTTTACCAGTGAATGTCCACGATTCATAGATTTGGACTGTCCGTAGCATTGTATGTTGAGTCTGGTTTCAATTTACAATGGTCCAGAAATAACCATTGTATTAAAATTGTTTGTCATCATATTTTTGTGGATGACTGTATAATGGATTTCATTGATACAGCTTATTTTTTTTATTATATCTGTTGAAACTCTCCTTTACCAAAAGGTAGCGTCCTCCTAACATATATTGAAAAATACCATTTACAAGTTATATATTGATTTATATATTAAGGATTGCTCAGGATCCAACTCCTTGCACCCCTGGCTAACAAAAGATTTTGTAGGAAGGAAGCCTTAAGCCTCCAGGCAGCCACTGCAGGGCGGATGTAGTATTATCTGGCCGTGGATGTAATATAAGGATGACTTGCTTGTGTAGAGCAGCTTTTCCTTCTGGCTTATAGTATGGCATCCCACCATCTGTTAGGACCATACAGGGCCGGCTCTGCCTGAAAAGGCAGCTGCCTAGAGTGCCCCCTTAATGTTAGCCAGCATCCAAAGCACTTGCCCATCTAACAAAACCCTGCCACACTACCCCCACCCCACCCGTATTATAATAATCTACATTTTTCATCCTCCTGGTGGAACGCAGCTCCACTTCCGAGGCAGACAGGGACGATCACCAAGGTCAGATCCATTCAGCATTGCGCATGCCTCCATACATTGGGAGGAGCCAATGGGCAGGGTCAATGGGAGGCAAAATTAGCTTTTGCCTAGGGTGGCAAAAATCCTTGCACCAGGCCTGGGTCCAAATGCCTTAATAGGACATATGGACAGTGGTTGCATTTATGATGAACCCCCTACAATTTGGCTTGGTAGTCTTCTTACTGTTTTTATGGTTGCAATTTTTTGTTACATGGAAATGTAAATATTATATTTACTGTAATTAAAGTGTACCTGTCATTAACAAAAATTTTTTATATAATGTAGATAATACCATTATATATATATATATATATATATATATATATTTGTAATATACTGTACATTGATTTAATAATGTGTATATTTTTGGGTGAAAAAATGCTGTCCCTGCAGCTATTGCCTGTGTGTCTCTGTGAGGATATCAAATACAGGAAGTCGGGGCCGGACAAGCAGGGCTCTGTGCAGGCTGCAGAATTTTCAATCATCCTGCTGTGTCACAGAGCCTCAGTGCACAGAGCCCTGCTTCACCATTCACGCTTCCTTTATTTGGTCTTGTCACAGAGACACACAGGCAATAGCTGCAGTGACAAAACATTTTTAACAAATGTATATTACAAATATACTTCTGCAGTTGGTGACCAATTCTCAGTTCCTATGCTTACTGGCTAATGTTTTGGTCAGTTTTGAATGCTGGTGGAGCTTTCATGCTGTGATAGCATGAGACGGAATCTACAACCCACACAAGTGGCTCAGGTAGTGCAGCTCATCCAGGATGGCACATCAATGCGAGCTGTGGCAAGAAGGTTTATTGTGTCTGTCAACGTAGTGTCCAGAGCATGGAGGCGCTACCAAGAGACGTGGAGGAGGCCGTAGGAGGGCAACAACCCAGCAGCAGGATCCCTACCTCCACCCTTGTGCAAGGTGGAGCAGGGGGAGCACTGCCAGAGCCCTGCAAAATGACCTCCAGCAGGCCAAAAATAAGCATGTGTCCACCCAAACGGTCAGAAACAGACTCCATGAGGGTGGTACGAAGGCCGGATGTGCACAGTAAGGGGTTGTGCTTACAGCCCAACACCGTGCAGGACGTTTTGTCACTGTTGCCCTGTGCTCTTCACAGATGAAAGCAGGTTCACACTGAGCACATGTGGCAGACATGACAGAGTCTGGAGACACCGTGGAGAATGTTCTGCTGCCTGCAACATCCTCCAGCATGACAGGTTTGGCTGTGGATCAGTGATGGTGTGGGGTAGTATTTCTTTGGGGGGCCGCACAGCCCTCCATGTGCTTGCCAGAGGTAGCCTGACTGCCATTAGGTACCGAGATGAGATCCTCAGACCCCTTGTAAGATCATATTCTGGTGCGGTTGGCCCTGGGTTCCTCCTAATGCAAGACAATGCTAGACCTCATGTGGCTGGAGTGTGTCAGCAGTTCCTGCAAGAAGAAGGCATTGATGCTATGGACTGGCCCGCCCATTCCCCAGACCTGAATCCGATTGAGCACATCTGGGACATCATGTCTCGCTCCATCCACCAACGCCACGTTGCACCACAGACTTTCTAGGAGTTGGCGGATGCTTTAGTCCAGTTCTGGGAGGACATCCCTCAGGAGACCATCCACCACATCAGGAGCATGCCCAGGCATTGTAGGCAGGTCATACGGGCACATGGAGGCCACACACACACACACACACACACACACACTACTAAGCCTCACTTTGACTTGTTTTATCCATCAGGACCATAATTAAGACACTATGGCGTGCTCACGGCACCATGCTCCTACTGGTCTCCTGACAAGTTGAGCAAGGAAATGCGTTAAGACAGTTACCTTTGCCATCTGGACATATAAGTATCATCTTTTCTATGGCATTAATTTAATGTATGTTTGCTCTGCCTGTGCATATTTGTGTAGCTAAACAAACAGGGTTTTTTAACCTGCAGGATCTGTGCTACATGTGGCCAACGGCTAATCTATATATATATATGTATATATATATATGTATATATATATATATATATATATATATATATATATATATATATGGAAATAAGCAGACGGCTAATTTATCAATAGCGTATTGGTCACTATATGTATATATATATATGTATATATGGAGACAGGCCAAACCATATCAACACAAATGCACGGCTATATTATATCACACTATCAGTTATTGTAATTTTGTTTGGTCTACATAGAACCAATCTTAGACTAAGGTACCTTCATCTATAACCCTGTCTCAAGGGGGACTCATATTTGTGCATATATTGAGTATACCATCTAGAATGTGCATAGGGTCTGGCCCAACATAGAGAGATAGCTCATATACTTAGCCAGTGAGCTAGTTCTTGTAGGGACATCTAGTAAGGACAGGGCAGGTACCAGAGCGTGGCCGTCCTTATCAGGACGTAAACTCCACCTAGGGCAGGCATATATTAGGGATACCCTAGGGCCATATAGGTCCCCAAGCCCTGCCCTGCCTTTTGTCCCTACCTTTCACCCCCCGAGCCATGGGGTTAGGGCTAGTGATAGCCAGGTGTGATACCTGTGTGCATTAATTATCTTTATTACATACATTTCATATCAACCAAATTAAGGTATAAGGATATTGTAATCACCCTTTTGTGCACTTTATTTTTGGTGTATTACTTTTTGATGGCAGCACTTAAACAAGGGTATTTTATCAGAGATCTAATAAATGTTAAGTTTTAGTCTATTTTTTGGCTTTACAATTTTTGCGCTGATAGACACTATAAGATATCACTCTTGGCTTTTTTTTTTTTTTTTTGAGGACGTTACATCAAAGTTGGATCAGCCTGTAGTGTGGTTTTCCACTTGTGATTTTGAATGTGACTCCATATCCAGACCTCCATGGGTTGATAAATTTGATTTCCATTGATAATTTTTGTGTGATTTTGTTGTCAGCACATTCAACTATGTGAAGACGAAAGTATTTCATATGATCAGTTCTAGGATGTGTTATCTTAGTGTTCCCTTTATTTTTTTGAGCAGTGTATAATGTTATTTTCTGTATTGTATAAAAAGTTTTTGTTTAATGACCGGTACATTTTAATTCTACCATTCTTTAAAATGGGTTTCAGAGATTGTATAACATAAAACAAATCTGGGTTTTGTGCAGATTCAGTTATGTGGCCTCCTCCTCCCAGCTCCATATGATGAAGTTAGAGTTCATGGAATTAAAGTATCGACTATTAGCACTTTTAGTGTTAGCAGAATCTAAACTCAAGTCCTGGATCATAAAATATGGCAGAAGAGAATCTGTGGAATTGCTACTGCAAAATTATATTGTAAGTAAAATCCATTAATATCAAAAACCTTGAATTGTAAATGATGTGTTATATTATCTCTGTCAGATATCTGTCTGTTTTGTCGTTATAGTTTTACTTAAGAAACGTTTTTATGGGCCTATGCATGCAGTTTCCAATAAACTGTATACTACTGTCTGTATATAGGCTACATACAAGGAAATAAGCCAATGTTCAATTGACCCCAGGTGCCTAATCATGGGGCCCTGTCATCAGGATGTCTTGTCTATGGGCCACTTTAGGACAACTCTTTCTTATTCCTTTGGCAGTTTATTTAGCAGTTTATAAAAGGAATTTAACATCTTGTGAATGTCTTTTTATTGTCCCTTAAGGGGTTATCCATGAATAGAAATACACAGCTACTTTCTATTGAAAACTTCTTCCCGTCTGTCTCCAGGTTGGGTTTCGTTTTGAAGCTCTGTTCCATTGAAGTGAATGGAGCCAAGTTGTAAAACCACACCCACCCTGGAGACAGACGTGGAGCTGTTTTTGAAAATAAATTAGCTGTGTTTTTCTATTCCTCATAACCCCTTTAACCCCTCATAATCTCTTTTAGAATCTTCAGAATATTAAAGGGGTACTCCGCCCTAGGACTCGCGGGGGTCCTGCCGCTGGGGACCCCCGTGATCTCGGCTGTAGCACCCCGCATTAATTACTATACAGAGCAAACTCGCTCTGTGCATAATGACGGGTTGGAGCATCGTGACGTCACGGCCCGCCCCCTTAATGCAAGTCTATGGGAATGGGCGTGACGGCCGCCACGCCCCCTCCCATAGACTTGTATTGAGGGGGCGGACTGTGACGTCATGAGGGGACAGAGCAGTGACATCATGATGCTCCGGCCCCTGTATCACCCATCATTGCGCAGAGAGCTTGGATAGGGGATAAGATGTCCTGGGGCGGAGTACCCCTTTAAGATGTATATCAATAGATCCAAGTCAAAACCTTAACATTGAAGAACATTCAAGGAGTGAAGCGTTAGGGAAGGAAATTAACAGGGTAACTGGCTCTATTTTGTGTGTATCCAAAAAAAGTAAATTTGAAAAGTTGGCCCAAAAACAGGTTTATTAAATAGATCTCTTTCTTTAAGACTTATAAAACCCATCTTGTAAGTTTAAAAGAACACGTCTATTGGCAGTTTTAGTATGTGCATGTACCCTAAAACCTGCTCTTTTTTACAGTCTGCATTAAGAGAACATTATTTTATCTGGAAATTCTAATATATGTTCTGGCATTGTTTTTCATACCTGACAATGCTGGGTGAAGAAGTTCACTCTTTGTATTCTTCCTGAAAATGCCAGTCTTTATGTTCAGGATATAAACACATTTCACATATGAATTTTACAATGTAGATTATTAGAGGTGAAGAGTTGCTTATTGAATGCAGGTCATAGCAATCTGAGGTGTCATTTACTGTACTATTTAATACATCACCGTGGCA
Organism: Hyla sarda; assembly: GCF_029499605.1. Classification (NCBI taxonomy): domain Eukaryota; kingdom Metazoa; phylum Chordata; class Amphibia; order Anura; family Hylidae; genus Hyla; species Hyla sarda. The sequence goes on from NC_079191.1 coordinate 329,515,844, forward strand.
ACATCTGTTGCAGAAACCTTAACCATTTATTTTTGGATTTTAGAGAACTCTTAGCATTGGCGTAAGTTAGAGATGAAGGATTTGTTCTTTTAATGGCTATTGCATTTGTTTTATAGTGTTCCAAAAATAAACATTCAAATAATAGCAATAATTCAGTGAATACAGCTCTAAAATAAAAATTACACCTTGAGAAAAAAAAATGTAAACCCCCTAGATACATAGGCATGAAATTATGTCTGGTAGGTTATACAGTCATGGCCATAAATGTTGGCACCCCTGAACATTTTCTAGAAAATTGAGTATTTCTCACAGAAAAGGATTGCAGTAACTCGTTTTGCTATACACATGTTTATTCCCTTTGTGTGTATTGGAACTAAACCAAAAAAAGGGAGGAAAAAAAAGCGAATTGGACATAATGTCACACCAAACTCCAAAAATGGGCTGGACAAAATTATTGGCAGCCTTAACTTAATATTTTATTGTACACCCTTTGGATAAAATAACTGAAATCAGTTGCTTCCTATAACCATCAATAAGCTTCTGACACCTCTCAGCCGGAATGTTGGATCACTCTTCCTTTGCAAACTGCTCCAGGTCTCTCTTATTGGAAGGGTGCCTTTTCCCAACAACAATTTTAAGATCTCTCCACAGGTGTCCAATGGGATTTAGATCTGGACTCATTGCTGGCCACTTCAGAACTCTCCAGCGCTTTGTTGCCATCCATTTCTGGGTGCTTTTTTTTACGTATGTTTGGGGTCATTGTTCTGCTGGAAAACCCAAGATCTCGGACGTAAACCCAGTTTTCTGACACCGGGCTGTACAATGTGACCCAAAATCCATTGGTAATCCTCAGATTTCATGATGTCTTGCACACATCCAAGCCACCCAGTGCCAGAGGTATCAAAACAACCCCAAAACATCATTGAACCTCCACCATACTTCACTGTAGGTACTGTGTTCTTTTCTTTGTAGGCCTCATTCCGTTTTCGGTAAACAGTAGAATGATGTGCTTTACCAAAAAGCTCTATCTTGGTCTCATCTGTCCACAAGATGTTTCCCCAGAAGGATTTTGGCTTACTCAAGTTCATTTTGGCAAAATGTAGTCTTGCTTTTTTATGTCTCTGTGTCAGTAGTGGGGTCCTCCTGGGTCTCCTGCCATAGCGTTTCATTTCATTTAAATGTCGTCAGATAGTTCACGCTGACACTGATGTTCCCTGAGCCTGCAGGACAGCTTGAATATCTTTGGAACTTGTTTGTGGCGGCTTATCCACCTTCTGGGCTATCCTGCGTTGACACCTTTCATAAATTTTTCTCTTCTGTCCACGCCCAGGAAGATTAGCTATGGACAAAGGCAAATCTACATCTCTGGAGATGGACTTGTAACTTTGAGATTGTTGATATTTTTTCACAATTTTGGTTCTCAAGTCTTAAGACAGTTCTCTTCTCCTCTTTCTGTTGTTTATGCTTAGTGTGGCACAAACAGACACACAATGCAAATACTAAGTGAACTTCTCTCCTTTTTATCTGCTTTCAGGTATGATTTTTACACACCTGTTACTTGCCCCAGATGAGTTTAAAAGAGTATCACATGCTTAAAACAATCTTATTTTCCCACAATTTTAAAAGGGTGCCAATAATTTTGTCCAGACCATTTTTGGAGTTTGGTGTGACCGTATGTCCAATTAGCTTTTTTTCCTCCCTTTTTTGGTTTAGTTCCAATACACACAAAGGAAATAAACGTGTGTATAGCAAAACGTGTGTTACTGCAATCCTTTTCTGTGAGAAATACTTCATTTTCTTGAAAAATTTTAGATTTATCAAAACCTGTCCAGAGGAAAAGTTGCTGAGTTGCCCATAGCCAACAATCAGATCCCTACTTTCATTTTTGGAAAGGCCTCGGAAAAATGAAAGAAGCAATCTGATTGGTTGCTATGGGCAACTCTGCAACTTTTCCTCTGTACAGGTTATGATAAATCTCCCTCTGTGTCTTGTACATCAGTCATGCAGGACAGGGCGGGGTGGGGTAGGGAGGTGGTGTGAATGCTTTAGCTCAGGACAGCCTCTCTGACTCTTGAGCTTAGAAGGAAAACATGATTTTATAACTTTGCAAACAGCCATCAGCTAAGAAACATTTGTCTATTAGCCTCCCCCCATCAGTTATTTGTTCATGTCTATCTTTGTTA